>NC_056743.1:1060545797-1060625797 GCF_019279795.1 Protopterus annectens
CAATCAAGCAAATAATAAATTCCCTCCTAGAGGAATCTGAAGAAATGCAGCAAATAACAATAGAGAGAGCCCACAGAGCCCTGAGGGAAATGAAAACATCACTGAAACCAAGACCTGTCTATATTAAAATATTAAACTACCAAGATGTAAATAGAATCATACTGGCAGCAAAGAAAAAAGGCACACTCACCTGGAATAATAATAAAATCTCCTTTGCTCAAGACCTCCCAATACAAATAAGACAAGCAAGACAACTACTATCTCCATACTGCAGGTTAGTAATAGAAAAAAAAATCAAATTCCAGATGAAATATCCAAATCAGTTAATCTTTTACATCAAAGAGGTTAAATACATGGTTGCTAACCCCAAAGAGGCAAAAGAGACATTCCTGGCTGTTTTCAAGCAAATTCCACCTTCAGAAGTGAAATAAATCCACAAAAAAAAGATAAAGGTCTCTTGGATGAAAAAATGACCCCATTCACGAGCACTCTAGCTGGGATCCAACTCTGAAATCTTCCCCTTGCTGTCTAGGCCCTTAAATCATTGATGTGAGCCATGAGGAACACAGGAAAGGGAAGTACAGCCTGGGTGGGAACCAAAAATGAACTGCTGTTTCTGATGCACGAATATAGGAAGGAAGTTCCCATCTCGGATATTGGCTTGCAAATTCAGTCCCCCTAGGCTTTTGATGGCTTCATTAAGAACAGTCAGACAAAATGGATTTCAGCAAGCTCCAAAGGATTTTACTGCCTGAAAAATGAAAATTGATCTGCACCAGCTAAAAGAAGAAAGCTGCACCATAGATGTCAACCAACCTGCAAGCAAAACCTTGAAGAAATAAGGTACTGTTGAACTGAACCATTCACTAAAACAGTACACCCAGTACTGTGTAGGTGAAGGAAACTCCAGCCTTAAATAATAGGCAAGAAATAAACTGTCAGAATTATGCTAGCTCATAGATTAATATTGGGAAAAAAAGGAAAAAATTGTTAAATGTTTTATGTAAATACTAGAAATGTGTTAAAAGATCCTGGAGAGAAGTAATCTCATGAAATTAGTAAAATAACCTAACAACCCTAGGATAATGTAAATATAGCCTTAATATGTCAACTATAGCAGAAGGACTGTTTGGCTAAGCTGTTTTTTTTTTTTGTCTCTCTATACTTCCTACTTCTGTTAAATAGGTGCCAAGTATATATTTTATAACCCACACAGATTGATGTGGAAAAACATCACTATAGGCACCAAAGAAGGCTGAAACCTGAATAAGTAAAGGGGAGGAAAAAGAAGTCAAATGAGAGAAAAATGTAAAAATGACAAGATTGATTGTTTAACAATATTACTATGGTACACATATTGCTATAATTTACTGAGGAATGTATATTAATATGCTGTTTTAAAAATACTATTAGAAAGAATTAGTCACAAGACAAAAACAATACATGCTGTACCTTAAATGCAATACCATCACTGTATAAATAATATGTTGGAAGAGGCTAAGGATATTAAGTAGCAGTGTTTGTTGAGGGAACTAGTTTGTTCAGCTTTGTCCACATTGTTTATAGTAACACAGGGGGGATACTATGGAGTAAATCTATATCTAAAAAGAAAACACATTCCAAGATTAGACGTAAAGGTAAACCATATAATGAACCTTCATCCTCCCCCCCCCTGATTATTCCTGGTCCAGGGATATAGTGTTTAGGCACAGTGTAGGGATGGGGATAAATAGATGCTTCCCTAAACCATCACACAGTAACACATACAAAGCTAACAAAACAAAACTAATATACATGGCATATCTAAGGAATACACCTAATAAATAAATGTGGGAAATAGAATCATGGAATGTTAAAGGGCTCCAAAACAAGAAGAAAAGAAAACTATTCTTACACCTTACATTAAAAACCACAGCCAACCTCATACTAATACAAGAAATGCACTTGACTGCAGATAAATGGGCAGAAATTAGCAGAAAGAAATGGATAAGTCAAATCATAGCTTCAGAGGGGAAAACAAACAGTGCTGGGGCTGCCATAATAATTAAAAAACAATTTAAGGAAAAAGTACTTAAAACCAAAGCTGACAAGGAGGGAAGATGGTGCTATGTAACATTTAATAGTCCTACAATACCAAAACCTATAATGGTACTTAATGATTACGCACCCTGTAATAACCAACAACACTTTTTTATGTCATTATACCCAACCTTAAACCAATTTAAAGATCACTACCTAGTGATTGGAGGTGACTGGAATACATATCAAAACCCAGAAAAGGATAAATCTAATCTGACCAAATCACATAATAAACAAGCCACATTAGCCCTTAATGAACTCAAACAAGATTTCAAATTATATGACCCTTTTAAACATGGGAAAAGTGCAGATAAAACAGGGAAATTCACATTCTATTCTCAATGCCACAAAATGTGGTCAAGGATAGACTTCTTCTTAATCTCTGACATATTCATTAACATGGACCCAACAATAACTATACATACCAGGTTCTTTTCAGATCACTCTAAAATCACACTGAACATTAACTGGGACAAAAAGATATATTTAGAGAATAGGGGTCATAATTGGTCATTAAACCCTAATTTACTTTCCAAAATGGATGTAATAAAAGAAGCAGAAGCAATACTAAAAATAGCTCTTACAAATATCACTAACTCCCAAGTACCAACTGACATAGAATGGGCTGCAACCAAAGCACAAATCAGAGGATTGTTTATCAAAAAAGCAGCATACTATAAAAAATACAAGTGAAAGAGGTGCATATACTGAAAGGGAAAATACAGCATCTTGAAAAAGAACTAATAAATAACCCTAAGAACCAAACAGAAGCAGAACTTTTAAAACTGCAAAGGGATCTATATATGTTAGAAACCAGGAACCTATCTTTCTATGAAGACAGAATGTTAGCCACTTACGCAGAAGAAGCTCAAATATCATCTAGAGCTCTGGCCAGAATTATCTGCCAACACAAAAATGCCTCCAGTATATCAGAAATAAACTACAGAGACAAAAACTACATAAAAATGAAGACATTATTAAAACATTTGAACAAATATACTCTCAAATATATGGATCACAAATACTACAAACCTCAAAGGAATAAACAGCCAAATACTCCAACGACAGTAAAGCACCAAAGCAGGCACAGAAAGCTGTATGTGAAACACTCCACGGCTTTGGACAAAAAAGATTTATTGCAAACCCAATGGGTATACGTAAAAACTCCTCAGTAATACAAAAAAACAGTACACAGTTGTTAAGCGCTTTCATCTGACAGTACGCAGACTTCATCAGAACAACTATCATTGTAACCTAGTCATTTAAATAGGCTCATTTTGCGCCAAAACATCATACCAATGAATACTTTGAATAATTAATTAATTTAACCTATAATAAGTTGATTATATATGTATATATACATTATTGCTTCAGTAAATACATAAATAAATAATGCCATAATGAATTATATACATGTGTATTAATATATTGATTATGCAATATGTAATAAAAAAGAGATAAAATAATGTGAATATGTATAAAATCATATAAAATAGTTTAATAATTTTTCAAATTTGATATAGCATTTGCTTGGATACCCTACCTACATAGCATAATACTAAACCCCACATCTCAAGGTGAATAAATACAAAAACTCATCTCTCTCTCACATAACAGGGACTAGCCCAAACTTAAAAATGGTTTAATACTTATAAAATCATTTATACCTGGAAGTCTAGTGGCATCTGTGAGAATCTGCCATTTGCTCTCCTTCATAGCCAGTAATGTTTTGAAGTTACCCCCTTGTACTGTAACATCAACATGATCCACTATTGCAAATTTAAATTGATGCTTGTCATCACTATTCATAATATGCTTGTATATAGCATTTTTCTTGTTTTTGGATTTAATAGAGTAACTGTGGTCATATATCCGTTGTCTCAGTTGTCTCTCCGTTTTACCTATGTAAAACGCCGGACATAAACCACAAGTTGCAATATAAACCACATACTTCGTATGACAATTGCCTGCCATGCTCCTTATTGAAGTTCTATTAAAATTATCCAGTTTAAATCTAGCTGTTTCGTTTATAAACCTACACTGGTTACATGCTCCACATCTTTTTGTGCCCTTTGTTTTTACCATGTCCATGTATTTTTTGGATTCCAAAATCCTTTTAAGGTTGAATCCAGTCTTATATACAAATTTAGACCCAATACCTAAGGTCTGCACTAATTTGTCGTCCATGGTAATGAGATTCCAGTGTTGCCTTATAATGTTTTCAATGTTACTTACTACTGGAGAATAGGTAAGAGCACATACTTTATAGTTGAAACCTTCAGTTTTTTTATTATTTGATTGTGCAGAACCAGTCTGTAAGGGGTGACCTAATAGGGGCACATACTTCTTACCCCACTCTCTATGGACATACCTAACAACATCATTTAATAACTGTTCAGGATATCCTCTAACTCTAAACATAGATTTGATGTAATCCAGTTCCTTAACCATAGTTTCCCTAGTTGATGACATACGGGCAGCCCGAATGCACTGCCCTTTAAATACATTTTTAAAAACATATTTGGGATGATTGCTGCTATACTCTAAATAATCATTTGAAAAAGTTTCCTTCCTATATATACTAGAGGTAAATCCTCCATCCCCATGACTAATAAAGGTATCCAGATACGCCACACCATTGGTGTTAATATTAAATGTAAATTTTAAGAAATCTGTCGTACTATTCAAATAGTCAATAAAGGGATGAATCAAATCATTTGGACCTTTCCAAAGAACAAAGAAGTCATCTAGGAACCTAGAATAATAGGCAATATATTTGTAGAACTCACAATTGAACAGGAAAGCAGTCTCCCATTCAAGCATAACCAGATTGGCGAATATGGGGGCACACGATGCTCCCATAGCTATGCCTCTGGTTTGCCTGAAAAATTCATTTTCAAAATATATATAATTGTGATCCAAAACAAGGCCCATCATATCAGTGATCAAACAAATTCTATCCCAGTCCAGGTTGGAATGTTTTTTTAAACTGTTGCAAAAATAATCCAAACCTAACTCCTTTGGGATGCAAGAAAACAGGTCAATAACATCGATGGTAATATATGTAAGGTCCCTGTCCCATATGAGCGGCGTCAAATGACTAAGGAACATCCAGGAATCTTTGATTAAACGAGGTATGTTGTTATATACTGGTTTCACCCATTTATCAATGGCAACACCCAAAGGAAAAGTTTTGGACTTGCTGCCTGATATAATGGGTCTAAAAGGTGGACTTTCCAGGTTTTTATGGACCTTTGGAATCCCAACAATAGTGGCCAAAGTGGGATATTCAACTTTAAGGTAATGATAGACATCACTAGTAATCCTATGGTCTATCAAATATTCTTCCAACGCAAGATCAATGCGTTTATACCCAATATTAACTTCATTGAGGGAGATGGCTTCGTAATTGCCAGAATTATATAATATAGTATATATTTCATATTCATATTTTGAAAATGAATTTTTCAAGCAAACCAGAGGCGTAGCTATGGGAGCATCATGTGCCCCCATATTCGCCAATCTGGTTATGCTTGAATGGGAGACTGCTTTCCTGTTCAATTGTGAGTTCTACAAATATATTGCCTATTATTCTAGGTTCCTAGATGACTTGTTTGTTCTTTGGAAAGGTCCAAATGATTTGATTCATCCCTTTATTGACTATTTGAATAGTACGACAGATTTCTTAAAATTTACATTTAATATTAACACCAATGGTGTGGCGTATCTGGATACCTTTATTAGTCATGGGGATGGAGGATTTACCTCTAGTATATATAGGAAGGAAACTTTTTCAAATGATTATTTAGAGTATAGCAGCAATCATCCCAAATATGTTTTTAAAAATGTATTTAAAGGGCAGTGCATTCGGGCTGCCCATATGTCATCAACTAGGGAAACTATGGTTAAGGAACTGGATTACATCAAATCTATGTTTAGAGTTAGAGGATATCCTGAACAGTTATTAAATGATGTTGTTAGGTATGTCCATAGAGAGTGAGGTAAGAAGTATGTGCCCCTATTAGGTCACCCCTTACAGACTGGTTCTGCACACTCAAATAATACAAAAACTGAAGGTTTCAACTATAGAGTATGTGCTCTTACCTATTATCCAGTAGTAAGTAACATTGAAAACATTATAAGGCAACACTGGAATCTCATTACCATGGACGACAAATTAGTGCAGACCTTAGGTATTGGGCCTAAATTTGTATATAAGACTGGATTCAACCTTAAAAGGATTTTGGAATCCAAAAAATACATGGACATGGTAAAAACAAAGGGCACAAAAAGATGTGGAGCATGTAACCAGTGTAGGTTTATAAACGAAACAGCTAGATTTAAATTGGATAATTTTAATAGAACTTCAATAAGGAGCATGGCAGGCAATTGTTATACGAAGTATGTGGTTTATATTGCAACTTGTGGTTTATGTCCGGCGTTTTACATAGGTAAAACGGAGAGACAACTGAGACAACGGATATATGACCACAGTTATTCTATTAAATCCAAAAACAAGAAAAATGCTATATACAAGCATATTATGAATAGTGGTGACAAGCATCAATTTAAATTTGCAATAGTGGATCATGTTGATGTTACAGTACAAGGGGGTAACTTCAAAACATTACTGGCTATGAAAGAGAGCAAATGGCAGATTCTCACGGATGCCACTAGACTTCCAGGTATAAATGATTTTATAAGTATTAAACCATTTTTAAGTTTGGGCTAGTCCCTGTTATGTGAGAGAGAGATGAATTTTTGTATTTATTCACCTTGAGATGTGAGGTTTAGTATTATGCTATGTAGGTAGGGTATCCAAGCAAATGCTATATCAAATTTGAAAAATTATTAAACTATTTTATATGATTTTATACATATTCACATTATTTTATCTCTTTTTTATTACATAATGCATAATCAATATATTAATACACATGTATATAATTCATTATGGCATTATTTATTTATGTATTTATTGAAGCAATAATGTATATATACATATATAATCAACTTATTATAGGTTAAATTAATTAATTATTCAAAGTATTCATTGGTATGATGTTTTGGCACAAAATGAGCCTATTTAAATGACTAGGTTACAATGATAGTTGTTCTGATGAAGTCTGCGTACTGTCAGATGAAAGCGCTTAACAACTGTGTACTGTTTTTTGTATTACTCAGGAGTTTTTACGTATACCCATTGGGTTTGCAATAAATCTTTTTTGTCCAAGCCGTGGAGTGTTTCACCAAACCTCAAAGGAAGATAGAACTCTTTTTCTTCAAAAACTGAAATTTCCTAAACTCAATTTAGACCAACAAAAAAAACGAACTGAGCCGATATCCATCAGTGAAATTATTACAACAATCAAACACTTAAAAGTGCATAAGGCTCCGGGTCCGGATGGACTCGCAACAGAATTTTACAAAGCATTTTCCCCCTTGATAGCCAAACTACTATACTATACACTGAATTACATAATAAACTATAAAATAAATGATATCCACTTTAATGCCTCTAAAACTATATTTATATTAAAAGAACACACAGACCCCCAAAACCCCGACAGCTACAGACCCATCTCCCTCTTAAATCTAGATACTAAAATATTTATCTCTATACTTGCAAACAGAATGAAAAATCTGATAGAAAAAATCCTCTCCCCAGAACAATCCGGTTTTGCACCACATAGACAGACTAGTGACAATACATTAACATTTGATGCACTAATATCCTACGCTAACCGATACAATATCAACATCTACAAAATGGTAGTGGATGCCCACAAGGCATTTGATAGGGTTAATCTAGAATTCTTACTCCAAACACTACCCTACTTTAATATACCCAATAACTTCATTCAGATCATCCAAACGCTCTATAGCAACCCATACACATCTCTGTATATAAATAAAACTTGGTCAAATAGGATCCTAATAAAAAATGGAACAAGACAAGGATGCCCACCATCACCCTTCCTGTTTAGCCTATACCTAGAACCACTCTTTCTATACATTAAACAAAATACATATCACAATCCTCCATGAATACACAACTTCAAAATATACCTCACTGCATTTGCAGATGATCTGAACATATACTGCACTACACCAAATTCAGATATAAACAAAATAATAGCTGCAATTGAACATTTCTCGACTATGTCTAACTACAAACTAAACCTTAATAAAACTAATATTTTCCCCCTAAAAACACCCAAACTCATGTCACTAATACCATTGTTAAACACAATAAAAATTAAAGAAGAAACTAAATACCTGGGAATCACCTTTTTCCAGAGTAACAAAGACTTCTACCAGCACAATGTAAACCTTAAATGGCAAAATATAATGCAAGACTGCAAAAGATGGAACAACCTAAAACTACCATTCTTGGCAAAGTATCAATAATCAAAATGAACATTTTACCTAGATTAATGTATATATTCATGACATCACAGACAACAATACATAATAAATTCTTCAAACAAATTCATACCTTCCTAGCAAAATTTATATGGGAACCCAAAAAAAACAGAATCTCCTATCCAAAATTAATACTCCCCAAAAGCAAAGAAGGACTAAATCTACCAGATTTTAAAATGTACTACTCGATCATTAACACTAACAGAATATTGAGAATAGCTGAACATAACCCGTCAATGGAAAATTGGTCTCCTCTCTGGGTGACACTATATTATAGATATATTAAAGCTCTAGGTTTCAATCCCAAAGCACTTCCATTCCTGAAGCAGAAAGAAATACAAACTTATAACATTATAGAGCCCTTAAAACATTCTATCAACCTAGCAAAAACTCTTTCAATTCTTGAACCTTAGACATGCCATGACAATACTGCAACCCCTTCATAAAAACCCAAATTTAAAAATAAACAATAAGATGCTGGACTTAGTCCCATTTCCCAGACTAAAAGATAAAACAATCCAAGATATCTATCCCTAGCTTAACTGTTCAATACAAGAAATGAGGACCAACTTAAACCTCCCTAAATCACACATAATAATCCTAAGACAAATCAAAGAACTGTGTTCCAGTTATCTCCAAAATATTACTATGACCAATAGTGACATAGAAACTTGTAGCAGGCTTTGGAAAACTATTATCACAACAAAGAAAACTATTACCAATTCATATAAAATGATAAATTAAATCAAATACCAGAAGGACCTCCTCTTCTCTAACTACTGGAGAAAAATTAAACCATCCATAGATGATCAGCAAATAAGCCAGGCAATCAATCTAACACTGAAGATTCTACCCCTCAAAAAGTTAGCATACACTCAGCTCATGATCAATAATAATGCTTATTTTACACCTGCAATCCTACACAAATTTAACACATCAAAATCACCTTTCTGCCCACACTGTAAGGACCAGATAGCTGACTTAATCCATGTATTTTGGAGCTGTAAATGTGTCTATAAACTCTGGAACTCTCTCAAGGTACAATTACAAAAACGGGTTATCAAACATCAACATTAACTTGGGAATTCACTCTGTTACACATTCTCCCACCCAACATCCCAAGAAAACAAGCAAATACACTTTTAACAATTTTCCTACTAATGAAACTGTATATAGCTTTTAAATGGCTAGATACGATAAATATCTCTTGGGAGGGTTTTAAACAAGTAGCTATACAACACCTTTTAGCTCATAAAATAGTAATAGATAAAAGAAAGAAAAACATGAACATTTGCTATTAGTGGAGTGCATAGTCTACTTGGGCTAGTAGAATGCCTTTCCCAGTTGCTGTTCTGGAGTATTTGGAAAAAAAGGGGGAGAATTTGTTGACTTAGAACAGAAATGTGTAAATCATTTTTCCACTGTTTTCTATGTGCAGGTTAAAATTAAGGGATGGGTCTAGCCAACTTTCTAGGTATTTAAATGAAGAACAATTTTCTAATGTATGTTATTATGATTAAAGATTAGGAATAGACTTTGCTTAACTATGGAATGGTTCCAAAGAGCATTTTTTTTCATTTTGAAAGAGGTGAGAAGATGTTGTTGTTGATGTTCTCGTTGTTGCTGATAAAGGTATTGAGTGAAAAAGTCCGTCTGTAATTCTTTTTGAAGGATTGTTAAGGATTTCTTAAAACAGAGAAAGACCATGACATCATCATCATAAAGAAGTAGCAAAACATGGGTTAGGTCCAAGAGCAGTTTATGTATATAGAGAAGAGGAGGGGAGGAAAGATGAGCAACTATGGTGCCTTATGAAACTCCTTGTTTGATTCTGGCTCAAGGTGAGAAGGATCTGCTGACTTTTACAAAGACTAATGCTTATGTCACCTAGGTGGTTTAGTAGTATGGTATGATCTACTAGATCAGGAGCTTTGATCAGGTTAATAAATATAGCACCAGTAAGTATTCTTTTGTAGGTTCTTCAGAGAATTTGGTCTTTGAGGGTCCAGATGGCTGTTAGTGTGATGTGACCTGACCAGAATGCATGCTTTTCAGCTGAGAGGAGGTAGCAATTGGTGATGTAGGATGAAATTTGCTTGCAGATTAATTTCTTTAAGATTTTAACTAGTGTAGGAAGGGTGGATATTGGAGGGTAACAAGAGAGCTTGGAGGGACTGGTTTTCTTTTGGAAGGGGATTCACTATTGCTACCTTCCATATAGCTACCATGGTGTTTTTGTGTTAGGCAGTGGTTATATATTTGTGTCGGAGTGGTGGAATAAGATATGAACCAGGGAACTGTGAAATTGTAGTTATTCAAGAAGAAGCTGTAGTTCTTTGCTTTTAATGTTTTTGAACTAAAACAGAGGACTCAGGAGTCCAGGTAGAGTGAGTAGTGCTAGGGTGTAGTCTGGCAACTTAATTCTGTAATGAAATCAGATGGAGAAAAAGTGCTTAAATATGAATCCTACCCAAAATCTAAAGGCATTTTACTTATTAAGTCAGGAAAGATGCTGCCCACTCAGTTCTATGTCATGTCCTACTAGCTAGTGCATTTTTTTCATTACTACTCATGAGGTTTGAGGGACTGGAGATCTTGTACCCCATGATTGCTTTACTTGGTGATGGCACTAGACATGCTTAGATGGTCAAAAAAAAAAAAATTTACACAGACTTCTTTTTAAACAGCCAACAAGTAAATCTCTGATATTTCTCATGCCCCAGAAATCTTTACTTTTCCTGAAGTTTTGTTGTTTTTTTATTTTGTCTTTTTGACTGCTGATCATCTAGCTTCCCTGAAGTGAACTTGAGGCCTTTATTGCTTCCATAGTGGTGAGTCTCCAGAAACACAGAGGTGACAGATGTCTGAGGAGTGGAGCTTTCACTCAGGCGACCATGTCTGTTGCTTCTGTCCTTATCAGCATCCTTGGCTTTGAGGACATTTTGAATGGCCTAACCACATTCTTTGGTGGGGATCAAGCTACTTCAGTCACTTTGGGGACCCACAATGCCTTCCTCCTGTGAGCACACATTCATGGAGAGTACTAATCAATAGCCGCATGGTGACTTTGTGAGATGAAAGGCCACTCCAGGGTTTGTATACAATGACATTCTTTGGCAGTATGCGTGCTGCTCTTCATGGTCAAACCTCCAATACCAACTCCATAAAGCTCCCAAACTACTAATCAGACTCAGGTCAGCTGGGCTGTAGTCTCAGCTTTATCTCCCTGCACCACTGCAGCTGGCTAATTTTCCCAAGTTTTAATCAGAACATATACTTCTACTCTCAGAAATAACTTTTCGTTTTTTTTTTGTTTATTAATTTTGCATTTGTTTGATGTGCAGCAGGTAAAGGTGATAAAGGATAATGAGGTAAACATACTCACAAGGGAGGAGAGTGTGTTGAGCAGATGGAAAGAGTACTTTAAGGGGTTGATGAATGAAGACAATGAGAGGGAGAGATGGTTGGATGATGTGAGGATAGTGAATCATGAAGTGCAGTGGATTAGCAAGGAGGAAGTAAGGACAGCTATGAAGAGGATGAAGAATGGAAAGGCGGTTGGTCCAGATGACATACCTGTGGAAGCATGGAGGTGTTTAGGTGAAATGGCAGTGGAGTTTCTAACCAGATTGTTTAATGATATCTTGGAAAGTGAGAGCATGCCTGAGGAATGGAGAAAACGTGTTTTGGTACAGATTTTTAAGAATAAGGGTGATGTGCAGAGTTGTAGTAACTACAGAGGGATTACATTGATCAGCCACAGCATGAAGTTATGGCAAAGGGTAGTGGAAGCTAGGTTAAGAAGGGACATGATGATTAGTGATCAGAAGTATAGTTTCATGCCGGGAAAGAACACTACAGATGCGATGTTCGCTCTGAGAGTGTTGATGGAGAAGTACAGAGAAGGTCAAAAGGAGTTGCATTGTGTTGTTGTAGACTTGGAGAAAGCATATGACAGGGTGCCTAGTGAGGAGCTGTGATATTGTATGAAGAAGTTGGGAGTGTCAGAGAAGTATGTAAGAGTGGTACAGGATATGTACGAGGGTAGTGTGACAGCGGTGATGTCTGCGGTGGGAGTGATGGATGCGTTTAAGGTGGAGGTGGGATTATATCAAGGATCAGCTCTGAGCCCTTTCTTATTTGCAATGGTGATGAACAGATTGACAGACGAGATCAGACAGGAGTCCCCGTGGACTATGATTTTTGCAGATGACATTGTGATCTGTAGTGAGAGTAGGGAACAGGTGGAGGAGACCCTGGAGAGATGGAGATATGCTCTAGAGAGAAGAGGAATGAAGGTCAGCAGGACTAAGACAGAATATATGTGTGTGAATGAGAGGGAGGATAAAGGAATGGTGAGGATGCAAGGAGCAGAGGTGGTGAAGGTGGATGAGTTTAAATACTTGGGATCAATAGTTCAGAGTAATGGTGAGTGTGGAAGAGAGGTGAAGAAGAGAGTACAGGCAGGACGGAGCGGATAGAGAAGAGTGTCAGAAGTGATTTGTAACAGACTAATACCAGTAAGAGTGAAAGGGAAGGTCTATAAGAGGGTAGTGAGACCAGCTATGTTATATGGGTTGGAGACAGTGGCACTGACAAAAAGGCAGGAGTCAGAGCTTGATGTGGCAGAGTTAAAGATGTTAAGATTTGCACTGGGTGTGACAAGGGTGGACAGGATTAGGAATAAGTATATTAGAGGGTCAGCCCAGTTTAGAAGGATTGGAGACAAAGCCAGAGAGGCAAGATTAAGTTGGTTTGGACATGTGCTGAGGAGGGATGCTGAGTATATTGGGAAAAAGATGCTAAGGATGAAGCTACCAGGTAACAGGAAAAGGGGAAGGCCTAAAATAAGGTTTATGGATGTGGTGAGAGAGGACATGCAGGTGGTTGGTGTGACAGAGCAAGATGCAGAGGACATGAAGAAATGGAAACAGATGATCTGCTGTGGCGACCCCCAGTGGGAACAGCCAGAAGAAGATGATGAATTTTACATTTGTTTACTGGGAAAGTTTGACTAATATGACTGGCATACCCTCTTTTTAGTGGAGACCTGGGAAGAAAAGCTTCACAGTTAGTACAATCAGTTGTAAGAGATTTGATTTTAGGTTAATTACAGATACAGATACAAATATGGTATGAGTATAATAGCGTGAGATTACATAATTTATAGGTTTAACAGCAATAGAAAATCTAATATCTTAGTTAAAGCAATTCAAACATAAATAATTTAGAGAACAAAGCAGTGTAGAGAAGAACTGAGTGCATGGCTAATATAAGAGAGGGATCTAATATATAGGTTGAGAAGAGAAGATGTGGAATAAGGGAATGGAAGTAAACAGAAATTACAGCTAATCTGGATTATAGCAGGAACATAACTAGGTTTTGAAGAGGTGTTCTTTAATGCTGTGTTTGAAATTATAAGAGTGGGGATGAGTCTAAGCTGAAGAGGAATGGTGGCCCATATTATTGCAACACAGCTGGCATAGAGTAAATCTCCAGGTGTGTTAGTATAGCTAGTGGTTTTAAGGAAAGACACATTATTAGATCTTAAGGGTCTTGAGGTGAAGTAGTAGTGAAGAGTGTTTTTAAGGTAAGGGCAGTTCTCAGGTTGATAGAGAAGTGAATGGGCTATAATTAATTGTGAGTAAATGAGCTGGTTTGGAAATTCTAGCCATTTCAATTCTCTTAGGACATGGCAATGGTGGGAGTAAGAATGAAGATTTTAGGCCAATTTTGCTATTTTAGTGACACATTCATTTCCCTTTTAAGTTAGTGTTTAGGTTAGTCATTATGGGGGATGCATAAAGTAGTGATGGTGGTAAGTAAGTGGATTAGATGTTTTTTTTTCTGGTGTTGTTATTAAGGTAGTGTTTGGATTTATATAAGCTTCCATGTTTTGGGTGATTTTTTTTAATTACATATGTAATACGATGGTCAAATATCAAGTTATCATCTATAATAACTCCTAGAAATTTGGTTTGGGATACGAGTTCTAGTTGGGTGTTATCATTTGAAGTAATGGAAAAGGATTGTTTATGCTACATGGTATTTTTAGTAGTAAATTATATAACATTGGTTTTCTTAGGCGTAAGACATAGCTGGGAGTCAGATAGCCAGGATTCAATAGAAGAGATGAAGTCTTGAGGTATTTTTTGAAGTAAGGGGAGGGTAGAGGCTGAGCATATAATGGTAGAGTCATCCGCATGGTGGATGACAGAGGCATTTCTAGAGGCAGTGTGAAGTGAGTTACTGTATAAGTTGAAAAGTAATGGACTGAGGATGGAACTGTGTGGTGCTCCTGTGTTTTAAGGATGCAAGCTTTTAATGTGGGACAGTGTCAGGTGCTTTTAGAAAAATCAAGAAAGACGGAGGAGACAAGGTTGGCTTTGCTCCTTTCACTGTTGATCTTGTTAGTAAGGCTGAAAAGAACAGCTGTGATAATGTTTCACTCTAAAGCCATGTTATGTGTTTGTGATAAGTTTAAAAGCACTGAATTTAGCGTATTCCCAATTTAGAAACAGTCCAAATAAACCAATAATATGCTGCTAAGTATCACGGCTCACAAGAAACACAAAAAAAATGTCTAACTTTTTATTTTAAAAACATACAAAATCAAACCACTTAAGTTAAGCACTCTCATCTACCACATGTAGACTTCATCAGAACACTATAGTGGTGATTCACAACATTAAAATAGTATAAATTATCCAATGGGAATAGAGAATCAACTCAAATCCTTATACTACATATTCATGACCTAATGCATATTCATACTAATACTACATAACCTATTCACATTTAAAATCATTTGCTTTATATGTTCATACAGTACTTAAATTTATCAACCATCTATACTTTCTAACAAATCTACAATATGTAATCACAATATTATTTATGAAATAAGCTTATATATATATATATATATATATATATATATATATATATATATATATATATATATATGCAAACATAACTTTATATTATATGCATATTCTTTACCGTCAACACTTCTGTATACTTCATTAGTGAAACCTATTGTATCCAGTGTGATCTCTAAAACTGGTAGATGCCTGCCTATATACTATCTTGCTTTTAATAATGGTTTAGTGGAAATATAATGATTCAGGCCAAGGGCTTTGGCTCCATTTAACATAAGCTGCCATTTAACTTCTTTCCCCCCTAAAATTGCCTTGATGTCCCCCCCCCATATTTGGCTTAACCTGTTCCAAAATTTCAAATTTAAACACATGACTATCATTGTTCAATTGTATGTGTCTATATAATGCATTGTTATGATTTATTCTTTTAATACAATAATTGTGATCATATATTCTGTTTCTATGTTGTCTGTCTGTCTTCCCCACATAGAAACTTGGATAGACAACACATTCAGCTAAATATATTATATGCTGAGAACAGCAATTTCCTTTCTTGAACCAAATGTTGGTATGGTTAACATTCTCTAAAATAATTGCTTTCTCTTCCAGTATGTCTTGACATTGCAGCACCCACATTTCCTTGTGTATCCCTTTTTATTTGTATATCTGGATGCTGTGTTAGCTCTTTCAAATCTATACTTTAAATTGTGTCCAGTCTTGTATACATAGCTTGGATTGATACCTAACTTCTTCAATACCATTTCATCACTTCTAAGTATGTTCCAATTACTACTTATAATTTCTTTTACTTCTTCCACATAAGGGTTGTATTCTACTATAAAAGCTCTTTTATACTGTTTCACATCATCTAAGTTGGGAATATGCTGAATTCAGTGCTTTTTATCAGTTGTGGACATCATGGACTCACTAGATGAAATTCTGTCCATGTTTTCACCAGTAAGGTGATATGACATCCACTGGTTGCAGTTTGAGGTGGATATTTTGAAGGGAGAACTAACAAGGCTGATTGAGGTGTTCAGCCAACCTAATCAAGCGAGTGAAACCAAACCCAACTGTTTGATATCATCGCATCATGCCGAGGAAGGCAGGGCCGGGTCTTACTTGCTAAACTGCCATGTGGAGAGTGAACAAGAACACCGTAGCAGTACCAGACCCTCTTAAGGGGTTGCAGCCAGTTGTTTTGATGCTGTTTCTGAAGGAGAAAGGGATTTTAGTCTGTGCGGCAACTCGGAGGACGTGTACTAGCATATAGGGGCAAAACCGAAAA
This sequence comes from Protopterus annectens, assembly GCF_019279795.1. NCBI lineage: Eukaryota > Metazoa > Chordata > Ceratodontiformes > Protopteridae > Protopterus > Protopterus annectens. Next base: position 1,060,562,469 of record NC_056743.1, read on the forward strand.
GAGCTGCCTCAGTTAAGACATATGCCAATGTTTCTGCACCGAATAACAAAGGTACTGTGTCTGACTCATCTAGAACAAGTTACAATAGCAGAAACAAATCACATTTATATCAAATGAATGACAGCAAGAGTACTTTGGGGTTGGATGCCTTTTTAGGTCAAAGCATTGTTTTTAATAATAGTGAATTGTCAACTGAGGACAGACCTGTTAATATTGAACAGGAACAAAAAGATAAGACATTAAAAGACTTAATTCATGATTTTTGTAAACAATCAGGCATTATACGGGGACTACAGATGGACAATGTCTATCTTAGTAGATGTTTAAAATTAAAAATTGTACCTTTAGGTTTACATTTTTTTAAATACCAATGGGAATGGAACTTACTGATGAAAATGTGAAGGAGTGCAATACTTTGACAGCTTTGGTTTTAGATTTATGGAATTTATTATGAAATATAATGAGAACAAAATGTGTCATATGTTAAAGAATGTAGCAAAACTCAATGGATGTATCCAGAAGATTTGTTATTTAACAAATGGGAGACATTGTATGCAAAACAGTATGACATTGTAGATAGTAAAAGTAAAAAAAATGTTACTAAAAAGTGTCATATACTTAGAAGAGATATGGATCAGTATGAGGAACAAGAGGTATATTTATGGAAGAGATAACAACATGATTTTTCAGATAGACATAGAGGGAAACATACAGTATATAAGAAATGGAATGATAGAGGAGTATATAACTAGGGGAATAATGTTGGAAACAAACGTTTTTTAGGAAAACAGTATTATTGGAAAGGCAAGGACAGCTTTGCCCCCAGGGGGGGATCTCAAGAATGGGTGGAAAGAAACCCATATGGCAGCAAGGAACAATAGAAAAACAAAACGCAGAGGTGGGGATAGTACAACATAATGCAGTACCGTATAGTATGAGCCAATTTAATATCTATAATTATATATGATTGCAGCTTCAGGAAGATCATTTTAAGCTATTTGCTAAAGGTATGAAATATGCCCCATATGAGAAAATTAACATAGTGGACGTTGTAGTGGAGTTCGAATTATATTTAAGAAAATTGAATTTAGCTCTTCACTTCAAAGAAGATAATGGGTATTTAATGAATGTAGATTTAAAGAAAACAGTATGTATACACCACCTTTACATCCTACCCTAGTGGCCTGTGAAAGAATTGTCACGGAAGAACTATACAAATTACAGGGAAAATATATGAAAAGTAGGGTAAAATAAAATTTAACTAAAGAAGAAGATGTATTGCTACACCAAATATGTCACAAGACTGATATTAGAGTTATGAAACCCGATAAAGGGGGAGGTGTAGCATTAATAGATACCCAAGATTACAATAATAACATTTTTGAGATGTCACACAATGATTCCAGGTAGACTGTTTCTTCCTTAAATGAAGTCATATAGGGCATAGACGTATAGATCTGTATCTAGAAGAATTTCTCTTGGACAACAGGATTGATATGGACACATACAAATTTTTAAAAGTTGAATTTTCAGTTCTAGCCACCATAGTAGGGATTCTGAAAATACACAAGAATATATTGGACCCCCCCCATATAGGCCTATAATTTCAGGCAGTAAGTCCAAAACTTTTCCATTCAGTAAAGTTATAGACAATTGGCTTAAACGTGTTTATGAAAATGTACCACATATTGTTAAAGATCCATGGGACTTTTTAGGCTGTTTAAAACCAGAAATAGGGAAAGAGGGCTCATATATTTAACAACTGATGTAGTAGACCTGTTTTTGTGTATTCGTAAAGTAGAAGGACTTGAGAGATTTAACAAAATATACAGAAATATATAGGCTTTGAATGGGAAAAGGTATGTTTATTGGGCAAATTTATGTCTATTGTACTAGATTTCAATTATATTATGTTTGAAGGTGAGAACTATAGACAATCCAATGAGATTGCCATGGGTGCGGCCTGTGCCCTGATGTATGCCAAATTTAGTGCTCCTTGACTGGGAAAATGAGTATATATTTGGAAGTCAATACAATAATAAAATATAATGTTACACAAGATTTTTGGATGACATATTTGTCTTGTGGGATGGTATAAGGGACAAGGCTGCAGCCTTTGTAGAGTATTTGAATGGAATAAGATTGTTCCTAAGTTTTACATACAGTTGTAGTAAAACAGGCATTGCATACCTAGATACTTATATATCCAATGGTACCAATGCTTTCAAATCTAGGATATATAGGAAAGAAACCTTTAGTAACTCGTACCTGGAATACACCAGTAATCATCCAGCCAGTCAAAAAAGGAGCATCATAAAGGGACAATGTATTAGGTCCACAAGAATGACCTCAGAATACAGTGAGATGGTTAGAGAAATTCAATATATAGGAACCCTATTTGAGGAGAGGGGGTACCCCAAACCCATAATTAGAGACATTAGTAGTTATGTTATAAAGGAATGGGGTAAAATATTGTTCACTGTTAGGGGATGGCTTAGTGAAACCTATGGACAAGCAGGGAAAGGATTATGTGAAACAGTATAAAAGAGCTTGTATAGTAGAATATAACCCTTATGTGGAAGAAGTAAAAGAAATTATAAGTAGTAATTGGAAAATACTTAGAAGTGATGAAATGGTATTGAAGAAGTTAAGTATCAATCCAAGCTATGTATACAAGACTGGACACAATTTAAAGTATAGATTTGAAAGAGCTAACACAGCATCCAGATATACAAATAAAGAGGGATACACAAGGAAATGTGGATGCTGCAGACAATGTCAAGACATACAGGAAGATAAAGCAATTATTTTAGAGAATGTTAACCATACCAAGATTTGGTTCAAGAAAGGAAATTGCTGTTATCAGCATATAATCTATTTAGCTAAATGTGTTGTCTGTCCAATTTTCTATGTGGGGAAGACAGACAGACAACTTAGAAACAGAATATATGATCACAATTATTTTATTAAAAGAAGAGATCATAACAATGCATTATATAGACACATACAAGTGAACAATGATAGTCATGTGTTTAAATTTGAAATTTTGGAACAGGTTAAGCCAAATATGGGGGGGGGGGCTCAAGGCAATTTTAGGGGAAAAAGAAGTTAAATGGCAACTTATGTTAAATGGAGCCAAAGCCCCTGGCCTGAATCATTATATTTCCACTAAACCATTATTAAAAGCAAGATAGTATATAGGTAGACATCTACCAGTTTTAAGGATCATACTGGATACAATAGGTGTCACTAATGAAGTATACAGAAGTGTTGACAGTAAAGAATATGCATATAATATAAAGTTATGTTTGCATATATATATATATATATATGAGCTTATTTCATAAATAATATTGTGATTACATATTGTATATTTGTTAGAAAGTATAGATGGTTGATGTATTTAAGTACTGTATGAACATATAAAGCAACTGGTTTTAAATTTGAATATGTTGTGTAGTATTAGTATGAATATGCATTAGGTCATGAATATGTACTATAAGGATTTAACTGATTCTCTATTCCCATTGGACAATTTATACTATTTAAATGTTGTGAATCATCACTATAGTGTTCTGATGAAGTCTACATGTGGCAGATGAAAGCGCTTAACCTAAGTGGTTTGATTTTTTTATGTTTTTAAAATAAAAAGTTAGAAATAGTTTTTCGTGTTTCTTGTGAGCTGTGATACTTAGCAGCGTATTATTAGTTTATTTGCACTGTTTCTTCTTTGCGATAAGATTGTCAGTATTTTGATAGTTTATTATTTGAAGGTGAACACACTTATACAAGATCTTAACCAATGGAGAGAGTACAGCTATGGGCCGATAGTTTGAAAACTCTGTGGGTCTAGCTCCTTTATAAAGGCAAATGATGTATAATATTTTACAAAGACTAGGAATTTGACTTTAAGTTATGGATTGGTTGATAAATAAGGCCATGGGATATGATACTGATTCTACAGTTATGCTAAGATATTCTGCAGGAAGATTATCTGTAGCTAAGGTAGAGGGTTTTTGTTTTAAGTGAGATCTCATTACATCCAAGTGACGTCTCCAGGTGCATCTGCAGTTACCTCCTACTGCACCTCTTGGCATCAAATAATGCTTGTTCATATTTGCATTAATAATTCCAAAACCATGCTACATACAAGGTATCAGAATGTTTTATCTTGAAGCATACATGATGGCAACCACAATTGTATTGATATTTGACCTATGTCAATGACTATTTGTTAGAACTTTAAGGTGATAACTTCATTTTTTAAAGGCTGAAGCCACGCCCACTGGGTGTTAAAGATACACACTCAAAAGAGCTGTTCTGGAGGGAATGAGATAATAGAGATTTGAATGGGTTGGAATGAGAAAGTGTTATTTTAGTTTTTTTTTTGGAACTGTAGGGAAAGAGAGAGAGTGTGTAATGGAGCTTTCCAAATGAAATTCAGTATTTCTGCATTAGCCTGATATAAAAAAGTTTTAAGTAGTCTGTGATGATAAAATATTGTTGTCCATTTATTTGTTTACTATTTTATTTATTGACATTTGCTTACCGGGAAAGTCTGACTGGATAGGAAACCATTTTCAGCGGAGGCCCAGTTTTAAGAATAATAATGTTGCAGTCTTTAAAAATAATGCAAAAAACAACTACAGTTTAGGTAATTATACCAAATTAGATATAATATGAAAACATTAATTAAGAATTAATACAAATTATATGACAATGATTTAACAGTTACAAAAATTTTGTCCAGTTTATAGAGACATTAAAGGTAAGTTAGTATAATACAAACATGAATTGCAATACAAAGTGAAAGAAAAACAGCCTTATGGTATATTTAGACAGAAAGCCAGGGGAGAGAAATTTATAGAAGTAAGGACGTGAGTGAAGAAGGGAGCGTAAGCAGATGTAAGGTATAAACAGGTATTTGTTTACATTCAGGGATGTAGTTTATCTTGGTGTTGAACAAGAACACAGCCAACTTTTGGCTAGGAAGTAATTCAGAATGGTATTGAAGGATAGGAGGGAAGGTATTGATCAGATGGATAGAAATAAGAATTTGCAGGCCTTAGCGACATGGTACGAGTACAGACAATGCTCAACAGATTTCATAGGTTTGTGGACAGAGAAACGTTTGTCATTGGATCATAATGGCCAACTGGGAGCATAGCTGTGTGTAATATTATTTAGTGTTGGACAAGTAGATGGATTCTAGATAATTTTATAGGTGGTAAGAAGTTGTGTATATGTTAGCTGAGTGGTAGTTCTAACCACTTTAGGATTTTTAGTGCTATACAGCTATAGGTTCTGAAAGGGGCATTTGCTACAAATTTAGCAACTTTGTTATAATACCGTTCAAGTTTTGATTTTTTTGTGATGCCTGAAGGTTAGTAAGGATCGGAGTACCATAAAGAAGTGTGGGAAGGAGACAAATATTGGCAGGTGTAGCTTTAGCTGTGATGGTAAGAAAGTTTTTGGTTCTATAAAGCATCCCTAGTTTTTGATGAGTTTTTCTTATGCAATTGTGTACATGCAGGTTGAATTTAAGATTATCATCCACTGTCATCCCTAATAATTTGCTATGGGAAGTGACTTCAATGGTTGTGTTATCAAGAGAGAGATTTGAGGGGGAAAAGTAGTAGGTTTTTTTTTTAAGGTTAAGCATGAGTTCTGAGATATAAAGCCATGCATCAGTTGCTGTTAAAGCTTCTTGAGTAAGTTTTGCAGGTGTGCCATGTTGTCAGATGTGCAAATGAGTGTGGAGTCATTGGAGTACTATATTAGGAAGGCCTGTTGTGTAGATGTGTGGAGGGTGTTGGTGAGAATGTTAAGGAGGAAGGCACCAAGGATAGAGCCTTGGGGTACACTGGTAGTAACTGGAAGGAACAGAGAGAGGGTGAAGTGACAACTACTGGACAGGTAGTTTGTGAACCATAGAAGAGTGAGATGAGAGAGACATAATAGGGACATTTTAGCAGACGTTTGCTGTGACAGTCTGTGTCAAAGGCTTTAGACAAGTCTAGACATAAGGCAGAGACACGTTTGCCATTATCTCTAGCTTTATTGACTGTATCTTTATAGGTTGCAGTGTTAGTATTACGGGATGGACAGAAGCCATGTTGTGTGGGAGATAGGAGTTCTTCCTGCCAGAGATAGTTTAGCAACTGATTCTGAATGCATTTTTCAAGTCTTCTGGAGATGGAAGATAAGATTGCTATAGCTCTAAAGTTAGTAATGCCTGTTGGATTTCTTCCTTTGTCCAGGGGGATAATGCATGGCTTTTTCCAGAAAAAGGGAACATGGAATTCCTGGACTGACCTATTTATAAGGATTGAGACAGGGTAGGGAATGCTATTAGCCACTATTTTAAGGTATTCACTAGGAATCAGCTGAAGTAGAGCTTGGTTTGAGCTTGTTTAAAAGTAGCTTTATATAGGGTGTGGCCACAGGTTTGGAGGTGAAAGTGGATGTGGTGATACAAGGCTGCTGGGTAGGGTTAGGATTAGATGTTGGGGAATCCTTGGTGAGAGCTGTTATACTATCTATGAAGTAAGAGTTGAACTGTTTTGCGGTTTCAAGTAATGACTTATTGGGAGAGGGGTTAGAGGGGAGAAGGGAGAGATTATTGCTTTAATATAAACATATGAAATAAACAGCACTGTAATATTATGATCTGTCTGGTCTTCCTATATTCATTTATTAAGCAGTTTCCCATCCCAGTAATTATATGCTTCCTTCCTCCATTAATTTCCCTATTGCCTTATACCCAGCCAAGAAGTCACAATCCTCCATCTTAGACAAAATGACTCAAGCATCTAACAACTACTCCATAAAGAAATAACCCCTATATCACCATTCAGGTTGACATTCTCAAATATCACATACAGAATCTCCCCACCAGGCCTTTTTAATTTACTCACTGCAGATAAGCATAAAAGTATCCTGGTTTACATATCATATGTTCTCAAATGTTATTTCCCACTACAGAATACATAGCCAAAGAAATAATCTCTTCCATGTTATCTGGTGTACTCGGTCATTTAATATTCTTAACTATTCTGGATTGTAATCTTTTAAGTAGTCTGCTATCTCTTCATATGTGAGGCATCCATAACTGAATGCAATTGTTAAATCATGGTCTTAACTCATTCAGTGCAACGGAGCTCAGGAAGGGTGGTGCACTGTAACTTCCAACGGGTGGAGCTTAAATCTTTTGTCAGAATCAAATTAGGTCCTCACATTTCAAACAAATTTTCATATCTCTGCAACCATAGCAGATATGAAAGAAGTATAAATGGCAAACTCTTCAGCACAAACTATTTTTACAGTGGTAGTATTTTTTAGGTTCTACGTCTTAAACTCAATTTTATAAGTCATGGTAAGCATAGTAACATTACATTTGTAATATTTTATAAACAACTTACAATATCTCTTCAAACACTCAAGTTACACACATTCTGTCAGCAACATTTTAATCATCTAGCAGAGAGCTCTCATATGAGGCTAAGGAGTTCTGTCTGTGTTTCTTTGTTGTAGACATATTTAGAAAAATGTGAACATTTTATATATATATATATATATATATATATATATATATATATATATATATATATATATATATGGGTCTACTGTATATAATCGAAAACTCACTTTTTCGAAACTAAACAGTAGGCCCATGGTTATGCAAAAGTGCACTTTTGCGAACATCGGTTCAACAAAATGATAAAGAACAGAGAAACATTGTTTTTGCAGGGGAGCAAGCACCCCTGCACCCCCCTACTTAAATATACCAACTCCGAGATCACACTACAGTGGGGAAACATGTAAATTCCCTTTCCCCACTGTAGTGTGCTTCGGCACCTGTGTTCCTTAATGGTTTGTTGAACCATACTTTGCAAAAGTGTAGTTTCGCTTAAGTGCACTTTCACGTAACCGAGGATCCACTGTTTGTTTTCGAACAAGTGGATTTTCAGTCTTTTACAGTAGACCTATATATATATATATATATATATATATATATATATATATATATAAATTAATATCATAAAAACAACAGTTAATATCTATTTACCTGCACTAAGCAGAGGTCAAATATTAATGCTGTCGAGTTTGCTATTTTGTAAGCTTTAAGATGAAATCTGTTAAAACCTTGTACATAACATGTTTTTAGAATTATTGCTGCAAATATGAATAAGCAATATATAATGCCTAGAGGCATCAGTAGGAGTTTACTGCAGATGGACCTGGAGGTGTCATTCAGATGTAATGAGTTACTAGAATCATATAGTATAGCATGGTTAGTTTACTTTCTTTAACTTCTACTTCTTCTGGTAAAACAACCCATCATGTTGGTTGCTCTGGACATGGCTCAGAATGATTCATGTATGGTTAAATAGTCAATCTGGATGTTTGTCAGGATGTGCAGTAAACTACACAAATACTGTACATGTTCTTTTAGCCTCCAAGAAGGTCATACCGTAACTCCTATTATAGAAAAGTGCATCACAAGACCTGCATTTCCCGGAAGGCATTAGTTTATTTGTACTACAAAAGTATTGCACCATTTTTGTAATTATAAAGTGTACTCATTTTATAAAAAAATCTATGACATATCTATCATATATCATTCGTCAAATTATCCATTTAAATATCCTTAACTTTACACTTAGCATGTCATGAGCACATTGCTCATTTACCTATCTGTTTTTTAAAATGTTATTCCAAATTACTATTCACTCTGGACATTTCTTTTTGGGACTGTGTTTGTTGCTCTACATCAGTGATGGCAAACCTTTTTGAATCGGTGTGTCAAAAATTCAGAAAACACCTATCTTGACTCTGCTGGCATGTCACCCCCCCCACCAAAAAAAAAAACCAAAAGAGAAACAATTCTTTACATATTCATTTATTTAAAAAATATAGTCCAATCATGTGTGCTGCTGTGTATTATAAAAGTAAAAGAAAAATCAGTGACTTAAAATAGGGAAAATATGTGCAATGATAATTGGGCTTAAAACAGTACAGCAAAGAACTACCCTACTTTTAATATTAATTTTGAATTGAACTGAAAAAAATATGGAACACATTGCATTTGATTTGATTAACATAAATTAATGACTTTTTTGCTGTTGAGTTTTAATAGATAAGTGCAGGGTCACATAGTTTTTGTTTATTCAGTTTCTTTGGTAAGTCGGGTGTTGTTCAATGTTGGTGTGTCACGCACAACATTGTGGCATGTCACCTTTGTCATGGTGTCATAGGTTCGCCATCACTGCTCTGCATCTTTAGTTGCAGACACAAGGAGCAGCTCATGACCATCACAGTTCCAAAAGTGACAGTTTTCGTCTGACAATACTGGCTGAGACAATTCTGGTTTATTTACTTATTTATTTTTATTTGGTAATAAAACTGGCAAACTGGTCTATGGACCCTTTTTAGTTATGGCCTGGGTTTTGAGAGCAGAAATCATACAACAATTTATAAACTTAAATTTAAAAGGAAAAAAATTACAACACTATATTAGGGAAGATTACAATAGATTATAAAAGGTAGAAGGGTGACAGTAGTTGTGCAATAGAAATGATAATATTTACATTATTTATAAGTCTGAACAATTCTACAGTCATATAATGGCACTGTGCATTACAAATGAGGCTAGTAGAAGAGTCAGAATGGATTGTTATCCAGTGACAAAAAATGATGTACAGGTGTCTTCCTCTTGATGGTATTTCTTTAATGCAGGTTTGAATGCTGATAAAGTCTGTTGATTTCTTGTATCATTTTGGTAGTTTGTTCCCTATAGCAGGATGTAATTTGTAGAAAGCTCTTTCTCCTATGGCAGTTTTAAAAGGGAGATGTGACTTACGGGAGGCATTCTTCATAGGTGCTTCTTAGTGAGTTTGCTCTATTATTAACAATATTTTGTTCATTGGGGCAGTATCCGTGTTTTAATATTTAAAATAATAGTTTAATGGTCAGAGGGATAGCTCTGAGTGACAGTGTCAGCCAATTGATAGCTTTCTAGTATCTGATAAGGTAACAAACCTTGAAATCCTAGTTACAAATAGACTGGAGTGTGTGCGTGTATTATATGCTAATATGTGTAGGCAGTATTCAGGTTTGGGTAGAAGCATGTTTCAGACAATGGCAGTTGTAGCAATTCGCAGGAGGTGATGCGAGGTACAATAACAATGTTTAAGTTGCCCATATACCTTAGTGGTGATTTTGTTAGTGTGTACAGAAAAGTTAAGGCATTCTGTTCTGTAACATTGGGAAAACTGCTATTACTGCAGTCTAAGTGTGAATGGCTGTAATGATGATAATTTTGATTTTTTGCAAATAGCATAAGTTGGGATTTTTTAAGATTAATAAGAAGTTTTATAGAGGCTATCCATTTGTAGAGCTGTCAGAATTTGGATTGACAGTTGCTCTTTTTCCCGGTATTATATGATTTGTTGAATGTCAGTAGCAGGATGTCACCATCATACAGTATGAACATTCAGGTTTGGATGGTCAAGGCTGAGGTCATTTATAAACAGTGAGAAAAGTAGGGAGCCTAGCACAGAAGCCTGTGTCACTCTAAGTTTTAGAACTGGCTGAGATGATGGTGCCTTATAGGAATATACCCTAAATGTTCTGTCATTTAGATATTTTTAGAGTCAATGTAGAATATTATCACTAAAGTTAATTTAGAAAGCCATATAACCTATGTAAGCAGAAGGGAGTGATTTCACAGTTTGGAATATCCTACATCATGTCTATGAGACACTAACTGTAATAAGGCTGTCATTTACGTAGTTATATGTGGTATTAGTAGCTGTACATAAGGCAGTTTTAGTGCTGAAGGTATTGGGAAAGCCATGCTGGTGGTAACGCAGAAGTCTGTAGCAATTAATATATTTGAATGATGATTTATAAAATAGATTTTTTCAAGGATTTTACTGATGGGACATAGGTCTGATCTGAGAAAGAGGTAAGGTCTAAAGGTGCATATTGGCAAGGAGTAAATGACTACTGGGCCTAGTGCACTGAATATTCAATGTTTCTCTGAAGGTAGTCTTTTAAATAAGTTGGTGATAAGCATTTTCTAAGAGGGAGGATATGGTGCCTACATGAACTGGGGACCAGCCAAGTAAGTGAGCTTAAAAATGTGGGTGAGTGGTTTGGGTATTCTTTCATCTGCAAACTTTAGAAAGGTTGGACATAGATTTAGAACCTTTACAATTTAATTTAAACAACAGAAATTTAGTTTCATTAACTGTAATGGCAAAAAAATAGAAAGTAGCAGCATAGAATACTAAGGAGTAAAGTTGTGATTGTGAAGTTTTATCATACCGTTACTTTTAACTGGGTTGGCTGGGAATTTCTTGGTAATTTCTTGTATAGAGTCTAGGAGGAATTACCTATAGCTATCATCAGAGTTCGCAGAGGGAGAAGTTGATTTGTTGGTGAGTAAGGCATAGTTAATATTGCCTGTGAGCTATTTAATTTCTTTCCAAAATGATTTAGGCTTTGAGGAGAAAGTGGCTTGCCTTTGTCTAGGGTATACAGCTTTAGCACTGCTGGTTGCTATCCTGTCAAATTTCCTAAGGGATAGAAATGTATCATGTAGTTGATTGTTTTGAGGATTTTAATTCTGGTTATTGTCAGTTATTAGCCAAGCATACCAGGGTTGATTATCATCTCTGACCTTTTACATATTAGTTTTACATGAATGCCTATAATTCTTCTATGCAGTTTCAGTCACCCCCACGGACCTTGATTCTGTTGCCTGACCAATTCTATCATCTCCAGGGTACAACATTTTCCATGGCTTTTCCATTCTTATTTTACTTCAGTTTTCTACTTTTTTGAAATACTGAGCAAGAAAAACAGAACAGACAAGCACCTTTAAAAGCAACAAAATAAAAACAAGAAAAAAATCCACAATTCGCAGTGTCATCCCTTCAGACCAATACTTTATTACATACAGAATAATAATTAATCTGAAACAAACAAACAAAAAAAAAGCTGTTAGATTTTTTTGTTTTTGTACTAAGCAAGGAGATTCAGGTTCATTTGAATTTCTTCCTTAACACAGGTTAAGTGGTTAATTTTACACCCTGCTGCCATTAAAAATTCTGATTGCGAGACTCTGAATCCGTGCAATGAAGCATTCATATATTCAAAAACTCTTGAGATGTTATTAATTTTAGATTCTGCTACTGTTTTTTTTTTCTGTTGGGATTTTCACTATCTGTATAATTCTCTCCACTTACCCACTAGACTGCACAGTATATAATGGACATTATATGTATAATTACTCATGAATACATATTGTGAATGTCTGATTTCTGAATTGTACTCCATTGTCATATATGGCAACATCACATATTCCATGTCTTAAGAGTATAGATTATAATGGACTAGTTACACTTGCACTTGTTATTAGTGTGGTTATTTTAGGATTTTTGGAATAATTATTTACCCATATGAGACACATTATCCATTCATCTATCCATTGCTGTCGACTTACATCCAACTCTTGCAGTAACCACATGAAGAGCCATAAACATCACTGAATTTGCTGTGCAAGGGGGGAACAGAGGTAGGTTGCCACTTATTCTTCTGTATTACACACAAACAGAACATGCATACCTATGGACAATTTAGAGTCACTAATTCACCTACTACATATCTTTGGGGTGTGGGAGGAAGCTAGATTGCCCAAAGAAAAACAACAAGAACACAGGAAGGTTCCTCACAGAAGACACCTTGGCTGAGAAATAAGCCAGAGAACCTTTTGATGTGAGGTGGCAATGCTAATCACTGTGTAAGTGTGCCACCCTATGAATACATAGCTTCCTTTAACTGAAACAAATCAGTGCTCATTCAGATTTATGGAGATCGTGGTACTGAATATACTGTCATCTTCTCTTGTGGATTCATGGGTTCAGAGGCTCTTAATAAGCTAACAGACAAAGGAGAACATCAAGAAGCTCACTCAGCCAGTTCACCAATACTGGTGGGAGTCTAGCAGAGTCCTACATTAAGTAAGCTTTCTCCACATACCCCTTGTTAAAATTTGTGATCCCCTATCAAGTCATCCAGAGTGGTTTTAAAGGTTGCTAGAGAAGTATCTACTTGAAAGTTAGGGCTGCCTATTGCAGAATTAGGGGTATGTTGGATTAGGTACTTCTCATGCTATATGGTTTGATGATATGATAGTGTATATTTAGGTTTCTAGAAAGTGTATTTGCTTTACCAGTTGTTCTGTTTAGGTGAAGGAATTGAAAGAGTGTTGGGTCATTCGTAACAGAGAAAGCAAAACAAAGATTACTCCTTATCAGGCTGCATGAGACTGAATAGAGGAATGGAGCTTTTGGTTCCTCTATGGAATTAATTGTATGTAGCACAGCTCTGTTATATCTGTAGTCATTGAATTAGTGGCCATTGTAATACATCTTTTCATTTTTCTTGTACTTTGCTATTTCCAGATGTGATTCACTTACCCTTTCAAGCATCTGTTTCATTGTTTAATTGGAAACTTATTTTGTCAGTTTCAACTTTAGGCTTTGGACTTAACTTATATGTTCTCTGAAAGAAAATAAGACTGAATCTCTTTCCATAATAATGTTTTTGCTCAGGTCAACTTTCATTAAAACTTCTATCAGTAACTGCATGTCAGAGTCAGTATCAGTGCATCTGGGGAATTTGTTATCTTTCTATCATTGCTAACTTTAGTCAGAATATTTGCAATTTATAGTTCCTTGACTGATCTGTATTTCATGTTCAGATCATATTTTTGCAGGCAAAGTAACATTTTGCAACTTCATAGGTGCCCTGCACAAAGACTTTCTAATTATGATTTGAAGTGGCTTGTCCTTTGTTTCAACATGCTTACTAAAAACATGATCATGCAATTTTTCACATAAGTCATGGTTGCTAACAGTTCATTTTCTACATGAGAAGATCTTTTTTATGTATTTGCAAATGCTCTTGAATGATGGCAACTGGTCTATTTTCTTTCAGGATATTGATGTTCAAACTTCAGCATTATTCTGCCATTTACCTGAGACATAACTGTCTGATTCCTATCATAGTAATTTAATGTCAGTGCTTCTGTAACTAATATCTTGAGTATTCCAAAACTCTCATTTTATAACATTATTCCCAAGCTATATTTTTCTCTGACAGCTTTCTTAGAGGCACAATCATAGATGGATTTTATTATCACAGATGTATTAGGCAAAAACCTTACATGGTACTTCAAGATTCCTAGAAACCACTACAATGTTTGCTTGTCTTCAGGATATGACACTTGTATAATTGTTCTAGCTTTTTCTCAATCAAGTTTCAGTCAGTTTTGATGTTAGAATATTACCAATATATTTCAAATTTGCCACTCTTACTTTCTTGTGTTTGACTTCACAGTAATGTATTATGTAATATGTTTGCAACATTATTTAAGCTTCAGATTACTTGTACAGAAGCTTCATCTAGCATTAGCCACCATAATCTCTAGTTTACCTCTAGTACTGAAAATAATAGCATTTGATGCTGTTATGATCATTTCATAAACTATAAGCAATATGTGATGCTCTCTTTTAAAACTCTTTATGCCAATCTTGTGGGCTAATCCAAATATAAATCCTGTCTTGCCTACAATAGTATGATAGTATTCACCAATGCTGTTGAACGAACTGTAAACTTTCCATTCACTTCATTTTGTGCTCTACTCCTGACTACGACCAGTACTTTGCTTGGAACAAGTATCACTGGTATAGCATCACGATTTATTTGTTTATGATATTTTCCTGGCTCCTTTTCAGCTCTTGTGTTCCCCTAACCACTATTGGTACATTCCTTGGTGCATGTGTTACTGGTACAGAAGCACAGTACCATTGGTGTAACAGATAAATCCTAGATTTCTGCTCAGATGACCTTTGATCAATTAACATCTCAGGTGCTTGACAGCGCTATGGGTGTAAATGAATTTCCACTTTTGAGATAGGATGGAAGGGCAGAGCCAGCTGGACATACTGCCACTATCCTTCAGGGGAGAGGCAGTGACACACAAGATGCGGGGGGGGGGGGATAGGATCTCAAAGTCAAAAATGGGTGGTACACTTCATAGTGATTTTGCAGAAGCATGGACTTGCAAGGTGGACATTATGGGCCACAAAAATTATCCGGTTCACATCTATGCTAACCCAGTGAGTGGTGATAGATTGTTCAAAATGTACTCATTGGGGATGCCCATAAGAGCACAAAGCACCTTCATTGCTGCCTCAGACAGCTCTACCCTGACCTCCAAGTAAAATCCCCAGAGCAGAGAAATAGATGTGCATTGTCTGACCAGGGGAGACTTAATGATCTCCTGACTTAAAGGCAAAAAATAACCTGAGGAAAAAAAGCTTCCCAACTATAAGACATGAACATAAAGTAGATATAAAATGAACAAAGGTCAACCATGTACACAACAAACAACAAACCACCTCCTTCCACCCTCCAAAGTTCTGGAAATAAGATACCACACAACTTACCTTGACAAGAACTGCTTTAACTCCAGATCAAAATTATAAACCAAACACTTAATTTTATTTATTTATTTATTTATTTAAATTTGTTGACCGGGAGTGTCCGACTGGATGTAGGTCCATTTTCAGCGGAGGCCCGGGGAGAAAAGCTCCACAGTAAAATAAACAGACAGTAGTTACATTGGATTTCATAGCGATTAACAATTTAACATAGCAATTACTTACAACATATTTACAGATGAAGAACATAGTACATCAGTAGACAACTAGAATCTTTATCTGTGAAGTACATAACAGACATTAACAAATGTTACAATGAGAAGTTCCTGCTGTATAATAAGTACTAGGCTTATGAGCATCTGAGCTTGCTATAATCAAGGTAGTTAGTGGAGTGGAGAGAAAGGTAGTGGTTGGATGGGGTGGATGATATTAGAGTGGGAGTTGCAAGGGCATAGCCAGCATGTTTTTAGGTGCGCTTTTAGTAAAGTTTTGAAGTGGGTGCATGATGGTATGGAGGTAAT
The DNA here is from genome assembly GCF_019279795.1 of Protopterus annectens. Lineage (NCBI taxonomy): Eukaryota > Metazoa > Chordata > Ceratodontiformes > Protopteridae > Protopterus > Protopterus annectens. The sequence continues at coordinate 1,060,578,505 of NC_056743.1, forward strand.
TGTGGGTGGGAGTGAGTTCCATAATTTGGCTATGGCGCAAGAGAATAGTGCTTCACCAGCAGAGTTATTGACTTTAGTAATCTGCAAGTGATTTTTGTTGCTGGATCTTAGTGGTCTGGTGGTGCGATAGGGTTGGAGTAGATTCTGGAGGGATGGGACATTTAGTGGATGGTTTACTAGTTTGTGGGTGAGTGAGAGTTGATACCACTGAAGGAGGTGAGGGAGTTCAAGCCAGCCCAGTTCAGCAAGTGAGAGACAGTGGTGACTACGGTAGGATGCCCCTGTGGCGAATTTGGCGATTTTGTTGTAGCAGGTCTCTAGCTTGTTTAGATCACATTGCCTTAGGTTGGTATATATTGGAGAAGCATAAAGTAGGGTGGAGATAAGGTGGGAATTTGCTTTTGAAATCTTTGCTGCTTTGGTGAGAAATTGCTTATTTCTGTATAACGCTCCTAGTTTTTTGTGGACTTTTTTTAGGGTCATGGATATGTGAATGTCAAATTTTAGTTTATTGTCTATTTCCACTCCTAGCAATTTGGTGTGTTCAGTTGGGTATATAGTGGTGTTGTCTTTTGCTGTGATGTTAAAGTGAGAGTTGTTTTGAGTATGTTTGGTGGGTTGGAAGATGAGTGGTTTAGTTTTGTTTGGGTTGAGTATTAATTGGGCATCGGATAACCATGTTTCAACAGAGGAAAAGGCTTCCTGTGTGACTTTTTGCAGTTTGGGTAGGGACTGGGCTGAGCAGATGATGTTCGAGTCATCTGCGTATTGTATGAGTGTGCCATGTTTGGTGGCAGAGGCTAGATTATTGGTGTAAACAGAGAAGAGTAGGGGTCCAAGGATGGATCCTTGGGGAACCCCTATGGAGACAGGTAGTTGTGGAGATATATCATTCTGCCATACAACGGATTGTTGGCGGTCAGACAGGTAACTCTGAAACCAGTTGGTGACTGATTGTGAGAAGGATAGGTTATTGAGGACAGAGATAAGTTGTTTGTGTGGGACCATGTCAAATGCTTTAGATAGGTCTAGGAAAGTAGCAGAGGAGAGATAGCCATTGTTTTTATGCTGAAGGATAGTGTTAGTAAAGGAGAGTAAGGCAGTGGTGGTGCTATGGTTTGGTCAGAAACCATGCTGAGTACTGGAAAGGAGGTTGTTAGTAAGTAGGTAGTCTGAGACCTGAGAGTGTATGCATCTCTCTAGTATTTTGGAGAGTGGAGAGAGAATAGCTATGGGGCAGTAATTGGTTAGTTCTGCGGAGGGTCCGCCTTTGTGGAGGGGAATTATATGTGATAGTTTCCACAGTGTGGGAATGTAACTTTCTGACAGAGATCGGTTAATCAAGATGGACACTGGGTAGGCCAGAGCATCAGCTGCGATTTGTAGGTATTCACTTGGGAGGTTGTCTGCTGCTAATTTGGTGGGTTTAAGTTTAGTTAAGAGTTTTTTTATGTTGGAGGTAGGTACAGGAGAAAAAGAGAAGGCAGTGGGGAGACTACTAGTTGAAGGTGTGGGTTGGAGGGGAGGGGGGTTGTGTTGTTTAGCTAGTGATAGTATGGTTTGGGAATGAGGTAGCAATATTTTCTGAGGAGTGAGGGATGTTAGGAGGAGGAGGAGTACTGACTTTACCTGGCTGGAGGATGGAGTTTATGGAGGACCAGAATTTGGGGCTGTGTTGTGAGGAGTCTAGGGCAGACTGGTAGTATTGAAATTTGTCCTGTTTTATTAGCTTTTTGACTCTATTGCGTAGTTCTAGGAATTTCTGTCTAGCTGAGGGGGTTTTGGTTTTGCGCCAGTGCTCCCAGGCTTTATCCCTGTTTTTCATTTCTGACTTAGTGGTTTTCTGTAGCCATGGGGAGGGTTGTGCTTTGGTTCTGGAAAATCTTATGGGGGCATGGTAATTAAGGATGTTCAGGAAGGTAGTATTAAAAAATTCAACTGCGTCATCTAGACTGAGGTACTTTAGAGGATGCCAGTTACATTCTTTGAGGGATGAGATGAATGTGAGTGGGTTAAAGTTTAGTTTTTTACGTATTTGATGGTAGATGACAGGTTTAGCTTGGTATAGGTATTTTTTGAGTAGGACTGTTGGGGAGTGATCACTGAGGCTATCTGATAAGCAGCCTGTTATATATGACTGGGGGCTCTTACTGACTAGTATCCAATCCAGGGTAGTGTGCTTGCTGGAGTTTTTATTTATCCTGGTTGGTGACTGGACTAGTTGGGTGAAGCCATGAAGGTGTACATGATGGGTTGGATTGTTGCCAGAACAGGATTGCCAGTCAATGTTGAAATCACCTAAGATGATAGTTTCTTGGGGGAGATGGTGGGTAGACCAGCTGAGGAGGTTTTCTAGTGGAGGGATGTTTTGGCAAGGTGGAAAGTAGCATCCAATTATGTTGATGGTTTTGTTTTGGTTAATTTTGAGGTTGGTATATATTATTTCTTCATTGCCTATTTGTGGAGCTGATGATTTTAAGATCTGGATGTTTAGATGCTGTTTAAATATTATAGCTACACCACCTCCTTTTGTGTTTAGCCGGTCTACTCTTAGTATGCCGTAACCTGTAGGGAGTATTTGCTCACTGGTAATGTGAGGTTTTAGCCAGGTTTCTGTCAGGATGACTATATCTGGGGAGTACAAGTCTATGGTGGCATGGAGTTCATGGACTTTGTTGGATATACTTCTAATATTTAGGCTTAGTAGAAGGAAGTCACTTGGCTTTCTATTGGCTGTAATATGGGAGAAGTTGTGGTTTCTAGTCTGATTATGAGGATTGGGGCTGGAGATGGTAGGGCCAGGGTTGGGGTGGATGTCTCCACTTAGGGCTAGTTTTGATATGCATGAGATTATTAGTTTTTTCAATTTTTGAATGTTTGTTTATAAGGGAAACTTTATGATTGTGCTCTGTGGGTAATAGGTATGGTGGGAGGGTTACTATGTTAAGTTGTAGGGATGCTTTATGTTTGAGTGATATAGTTGGTAGAATATGTGGGGGGTGCATAGGGATGGTTCTTGAGCTGGTGGGAGGGGAGCTGAGTGTGGGTGAGACATGAGTGGTGGTGTGAGTAGTAGTACAGTACTTAATAATTCAAAATATTAATAAGGACTCCTATTATTCCAATATCCTTTCCTTCTCCTGTACTTTAAAATGCTACATATGCTAGTCCCTCATACTATTGCATTATTTCACCCACTACCAGCACTATCACCACTTTCTATCAAATCAAAGTTGCTAATAATTTCCTTCTGGCTTCCCCTTTTCACCTCTTATTTTAGCGAGATCTCAGTTAAAGCCTTATAAAATTTAGAAAATAGATTCCAAAAATAACCCAAAGCACACTATAGTTTATCATTTGAATTTCTAAAGTGGTATGCCAAACCTCTGTATATTCAATCTTTCAACTTCCTCAGCTATTACATCCCTCGGGTTAAGCACTCACTTATAATACCCGTTCCAAAGTAGGCATCTCAATCTTTCCACGTATGTATTTCCATCCAATGTCTCTTCTGTGTCCTATCATCAAGACATTCTAATACTGATCCATCATCAAGTTTTCAAAATTTAAATAAATATATGCTACTCACTGATGTACAACATAGCTTTAGAAAATAGTAAACTCCATTAAAGCAAGATACATGTTTACGTACAAAATGTACTCTTCCACAGAAAAATGTAATTTGACAGGAGTTTTTTTTATACATAATCCTGCATAGAAATGGTAATTTCTCCACAGTAGTTCAAAAAAACCTTTATAAAGTTTTCACTAGGATCTGTAACTGGAAATAACAAAGTTATGCACAGTTAACATTTCCAGAACCATTATAATATTATTCACAGCTAACCAAAAATTATCCAAAACCAACCCTCTTCAAACAAATATCCCAAATAATGTACCTAACACTAATACAAGTACCTTGGCTTAAACCTAGACCTCATGTAAACTTTCAGGCTCCACACAGAATCTCTAAGGTCACTGCATTGAGTCCACCTGTGATATGAGCAGATCACAAAGTGTTATCAGGGGTTTTGTCAGTTTTGCCCTTAGTTTACCACTGCTACCAGAAATGCTATAGTAAAGAATGAATACATTCCTAAAACTGAATATGCTGTACCTAATATATCAAAAATACGGTAAATGCTATAAGCGGGATCTATCCCTTCAACTTGAGCATCACTTTTTAACCCTCTAGAAAGCATGGGAGATGGAACCATAGAGCCAGGGGGAGCCCCCCCCCTCCACTATTACAGCTGCAAGACTTCTCGGAAAAAGTTAATGAAGTGGAGTTTTCACACTAACGTGGATTCGCACACAGAAGTTAAACTAACTAAACTAGCTGTTCTTGTTCTCTTATTGCTCTGTGTTACAGGAGTTATGCTGCTGCTGTTCTGTTGGTGCTACCAAAGCCAGAGTCATGCCGGTAAGGAGAGTTTTGTTCTTTTATTTGCAGAAGTTATGCTGCTCCCGTGTGTGTGTGTGTGTGTGTGTGTGTGTGTGTGTGTGTGTGTGTGTGTGTGTGTGTGTGTGTGTGTGCATGTGTGTGTGTTTGTGTGTGTGTGTGTGGTTAGTGTCACTCAGGCTCAAACAACAGCCTGAATTCTCTACCAAATCCACCACTTGTGATTCAGGGAGTTGAGTCCATAGCTCTCAACTGTCCAGATTTTCGCAGAATATTTGGCTCATATTTTTGGTCTGTTCCTGTTAAAATTTGTGGTTTTCTGGCAAATCACTGAGAACTGAATTCACTAAATAATGATAGCCCTTTAAGTTTAATTCTTCCTATCTTTCAGTAAACACATGGTAAAATAAAAGACTTTATTTTAGCAACTTTCTAAGATTATACAATGAATATTTAGAATGTGTCCCTGGTTTTGGGCGCCCCCTCAATAAATTTTGGCTTTTTCCAGATTTCTTGTGCTGCGAAGTTGAAAGATTTAGTTGAGTGCCAAGTGGATTTTATAAGGAGCTGACAGCTTAAGGGGAAGAGATGTTTAGTGCTACTTATGCTAAGCTGTTTGCATTGTTAGTAGCACAGCAGGTAGTATACTTACATTTGATGCAGAAGGCTATGCGTTCTACTCCCACAGTATGCAGCTGGATCACTAATACTGTACTGTGTTGTACTTTAAAGTGAGTGGATGCTGCAGTCCTATGAATGCATTCCTTTGGAGGAGTTGCCTAGTAACTATGTTTCTGTTATCAGTTTACTATCCATTCCCCATTGCAAAATTACTAGCTTATCATTTTTTAATGTAACATAGGCAATTTATTCTTTAAGGGCAACAGGCGCTTTATTTGTAGATGAAACAATGAAATATAAAGTTGTTTGCTAGCAGCAACCTCTTTATTATTTAAAAATCCCTTTAATGTTGAATTATTTAGATGACTTACTTCTGCAGAGATTTTGCATATTTACTGATATTGTTGGATTGTAATGACAGAAGTTTGAGTGGCCTTTTATGGTTGAAATTTTCTGAAATGGGTAGTTTTTTTCATTACTGGTTCATACATTTTGTTCCATTGCTTACTAGAAGACTGTTCCAAACTACAAATTTAAAACACATTTTAACAAGTGGTGCTGTATTATAAAAGGAATATAATTTAATACAATCAGGAAGGTGAATCAAAGAATGCATACATGTATGCTCACAGGATGTAGGAGATCAAAATAGGGGAAGAGACCATTTACCAATGGAGTCCCCCAGGGTTTGGTGAAGAGACTTTTTTCTGTTTGGCATATACATCTCAAAAGTAGAAGGAAATACCAAAGGGCTTTGGCCGACTAAGTTTGAGATTACTCCAAGCTAGGAGCAGTTATTGAATCCTCAAATGACTTAGCCATCATACAGGAAGGTTTGTCCCAAACAATAACTGGTGCCAGAATCATGAATTGAAATTAAAGTCCAAGAAATACATTATCATATCTTATGGGAAGTCATCTACTCCAGGAAACTGCCAAATTGGCAATGCCCCCTGAGAAGTGACCCAGTTGTTTAGCATTTGGGAACTTATGTGTACAGTGACCTACCGTTTGATCATCATGTGCCCAGAGTCATAAGAAAGTCTTTCTATACTGCACAGCTTATAAACAAATTGATTTTGACTAGATCTAGAGATGTTATTGTCCCCCTTTACAAAGCCCTCATTAAGTCAATCATTTTGTATAATGCCCACTTTGGCATGTATCTGTCCAGACCCATGCAACAACTGGAATACCCACAGAGATACCTTACTAAAAGGATACAAGTCCTAAACAATAGGTGTCACATGGACCACCTCAAAGATTTGTCACTATACTTAGTATCCTATAGTGCTCAGTAGTGACGTGTCTGGCATACAAGGCATCCCCTGACCTAATACAGATGGACCTACTGAACATCAGCAAGTCAAATATATCCAGAACAGACTATCTATTCAAGTAAAATAAACCTATCCCTGTCTATATTCAAATGCAACTTGGATCTAAGGATGGGTAATAGAAAATGTACTCCAGGATTGTCCCTCATGCCAGTAATGGATAGAGGCAGTTCTTAAATGCTGCATCCCTTACATGGTTCCCCTCAAATTATCTATAGTTTGATCACATTTATTCTCACTAGGGGTAATATTCAATTATCAGCCATGGGATAGGTAAGACCAATCAGGAAATGCTAATTCAAGTACCAAAAGGGAAATTGGCTAAGCTTAAAATGTCCTCTAAGTGAACCTATGCTGTGGTAGTAAAACATTTTTAAAAAAATTACCCTTTTTAGATCACTAAGTGCCCCTCTCACCATCCCCTCCCCCCAGTCTTCAAAAGCTTCCTGCGCCTCTGCCCTTAAGGAATACTGGTTAAATTTGTGGATCTAGAAGTCCTGTGCTCAGCTGAAGGTTATCCATTCTGAGTATAGACCTCTGTAGTCTTTTGCAATAATCTGGGTCAGTGGAGAAGTTTTTATTTAACATATATGAAGAGAATTTACTAGATTATATTTGACAGCACTAAGGAAAGTGCCTGGATGCTTGTTAGGTACATGGAACCAGCATTTTTGATTTTGCCTACTGCACTTTTAGTGCGATCAGGAGATATGTTGCAGAACGAGCACCGTGCAGGTCTGGTATAGTGCTGGCTTTGTGAGTCAGAGTTGTAAGGCTAGAACTAAATTTCTTTGATTGTATGCTGGAAATGTCTTTTTGCTCGGGGTATGCAGTGAGTGCCATTAACATCTAGGGCACTACCATATTTCTCAGCTCTCCAGTTTTCACAGAATGTCCAGATTTTTACCTTATATTTTTGGTCTGTTCCTCATAAAACTTGTGGTTCTCTGGCAAATCAGTGAGGACTGAATTCAATAAATGACAGACATTTAAGTTTCAGACCGCATATAATTCATAAAATGTATGGTAACACTAAACCTTTTATTCTACCAACTTTCTAAGTTTATGCAAGTAATATATAAGATTTGTCCCTATCTTTTGGGCCTTTGTCCCCCCATTATTTTTGCCTTTGTCCAGATTTCTTGTGCTAGGAGGTTAAGAGACATAGGCACTATAGCCTGTGTATGGCCTGTATGTTCCAATATGTTATTTTTGAGCAATTTGGTATTTTCTTCCATTTTACTTATAAATTCAAGTTCATTGAGTGGATTGTTCTTGTCAGTACTTTTAGGGCTAGGGTGAGCTTTGGTTTAGATTTTGAAATAGCTTATTGCTTCCATATTACTGAGAGACATTTCTTCTAATTGTATACGTTTATCCTATAGATCTGCCCTATGTGTTTGTTTTTAAATCTCCCATTACACATACACTTAATAAGAACATGGATTATGATGTAGCTAAGCAGTAGGTAACTGTCATTTTGGGGGACATTTGTCTGTAACTCCTGTTACTACTATTGGAGAAAAAACTCAATGTGGGTATATTTTTCATGAGATAAGCATTTGTTTTTATGAAAAATACCACTGAATTTTGTCTGACTTGACAAAAGAAGGGATGATGGGGGCTGCATAAAATAGTACGTTGGTAAAAATAATATGTCTTCAAAGGCCTATACTAATCACTTTCTACTATGGAACAACGCAGTCCCTATACAGAGGAATGGTGTGATGTCACTCAGCTCTTAGCTATGCCAGTCTCTCAGTAAAGCTCTGTAGAATAACTGATATTGTGTGCATCCATTGTGGCTGTTGTATATTCAAAATACAATTACTAAATGGTCTAACTTTAGGTGTAAGGTGAAATGTAACATGAGTGTTTTTTTCACAAAACTTCGTAGCTGGAGTTCGTGCAAGTGGGTTCACACAATATTTAGTTCCATGGTTAGAGCCAAGAAGCCATTTAAATACCTATGCAGATTACTACAGCCACAAAATTTCATGTGAATTGTACACCTTGAAACATCTGGTTCGTTTGATGCCTGCTTTACTTTTTGAAGAACAGCAAAAGTCATTAAAATTGCTATATGCTTGATGGTTTGAGATAAATATAATCTAACATAATGGTAAATCTAACATAATCATAGATTACAAGCTCTAACATAGCTAGAATAACCATACAGACTTAATTTTAAAAACCTATAAAATACCATTTTCAGCAATGAAAAGGAAAACAAGTATCTGTAATTTTATGCAGCCATCTTCTCCTAAACATACCAGTATATTTTTAGCCAGATGCTATTTAAAATAAGTGCAATGTTTACTACTGGGGTAATATTGATAAAATATTTCCTCTCCTCTTATTTTATACTTACAGACTATGAGGAGCACTCTAAAACCGTACATAGCCACTTATAGTACAACAGTCTGCGCTTCTGTATTTCTCAGCGCTACTTAAAAAGGCTGGGGGAGGGTGTTACCATACACCGAGTGGAAGTTGACAAAGAAATGAAAAACATGTTTTCAAGCTGAACATCAGGGTATTGATTTGTGCATTTTTTTATTTATTTGTTCTGACAGAAGAAAATGAATAATAAACTGTGGGATATGTCACTAAAATCTGCAGTAAGCAAGCAATAAATCATACAAGTAAGATAATAAAATGTATCCTCCTGCTATTTTTTAAGAGCATATTTGGGATTACACTGCCCTTTGAATTAACCACCAGTCTTTGGAAGTACACCAACAGCAGTGAGACCATTGTGGACAGGAGCCAGAGATGCTAATATTATCACTAAGACTGTTAAATGTGAAATATGTTCATATTCTGGCAAAGAACTGATGGGAGCCTCAACATTTGGGATTAGTGATGCTTTTTGGCAACTGAACAGTCCCTGAGGCAAACAGTAAATTGCGGAGGTATTTAGCCTGCACTTGGGTGTAGAAAAAGCAAGTGACAGCCAAGATAGAGATGTAGTTTCTGAAAAGGGAAAACAAGAGGACAGACGTACAATAGTAAATATGTCCATCTCTTGGGAATTTCCATTTCAGGCATGCGTTTAGTAATGTATCAGCTTTAGATTGATTTGGCTACTTTGCATTTTAATATATGATTTTTTTTTCTTTATTACTTAGCATAATTATACTGAAGGCAGAATGTTTGACTCCCTGCCCTCTGCCCTACTCTACTGCCCAGTCACACTGGCCATCCATCCATTTCTTGCCCCAGGAGTAAAAACTGCATCATGTGCCAGTGGTTCATTTTGTGATGCCCTCTACCATAAAAGGCTGCAAGACAGAGTCACAACAGCAGCAGCTTCACTATACATGAGTGTCAACCATCAGCACAGAACCATAGGAAAGAGGTCATGCAGAGAACTAGCATCTTATTTTTGGACAAATAAATAGAATCCCAACAAACACTGCATACATTATGGGTGCTGCACAGTTACAGGTGAACATCTTCAGCAAATCATATTCTGCCTCTAGTTCTAACTACATCTGCTAGAGTCAGACCTGCAGTGCTCTCACTCACTCCTCCAAAAAAAAAGGGGGGGGGGCGTAAAAAGGAGTAAGGGAGATGTTGTTACAGAGTTTCACATCCTACCTGGTGTAATGAGTGCATATAAAAACCTGGGAGGGACAACATCTCAGTCAGCATAAACGTAGCACTGTACTGTCAGAGTGACAGACATAGACAGTTTACTGTAACTAGTTGGTTGCAGTATGGTTTTTCCTCTCTCTCTCTCTTGCTATTCTATTTGTTTGCTTGCTTATTAATGTATTTACTTATGTTTTTTGTTGACTGGGGTAGAGCACTGATCCACGTGGACCTTTTTCAGGCTGAGCCCATAATATTATCTGATTAACTGATTTGGTGAGATTCATACATGTAATATAAGAGTAATGGAGTTCCACCAGCTTCCCCAGTTCCCCAGATGACAGCAGCCCCCCCTCATTTTGCTGCTTTAGCATTCAACTTGATCCAGAGACTTAAATCTTGATGCAACATAAATAGGACATGTTAGAGGGACAGGTATATGTCTCAGAGGTTACCCATTCTCTGGAACAGGCTTCCCGTCCATGTAAAGCAGAGTTCTTCCCTGACTCTATTCAAATATAATCTGGACCAGTGAATGGGAAATCTGAAAGTCACCCTTGGTCTGTCACCTTTGTCACTAATGGATAGAGGCAAACTATAAATTAATGACCATGCATGCCCTAGCGTACACATACCCCTAGAATAACCTCTAGGGTACCAAACTTGTTGGATCCATTTGAGATGAATGGCTAGGCATAAAAAGACACTTGTAGTTGTTAGCCTAGTAAATACCTATGAATCTGTAAACATCTGTTCATGGGATGTCCTTGTCTATTTAGGAAGAATTAGCCTTTCAGAGCTCTCCATGTTTTATAGTCAGCAATGGAAGGTCAAAGCTGAGCAGTGTGCCATCATCTGTGATTGGTTTTTATTTTTTGGATGTTGCCTCATCCTTGGTGCCCTCAGCAAAACACAACAACCATTATTGCCTATAATGTGCATGTTCTCCCAGGTGCAGGCTGAGTCTATCAATTATCAACTAGATCAAGCATGCACCTGGGACGTAACTATAAGATAAACATATTAATGCTCACAAATGGCCTGTACTGTTTCTACACTACGTAGTTTCCAACAAGTGTTGGTTGTATAGTGGCAGACACTACCATTTTCACCTTTGGCTGTGCAAGCCAACATCTGCGGCTCACTGCCATTCATTCTGGTAGACTCCTACAGTACATGACAACCAACTAAAGCCAGGTAATGTGGGTCGTAGTCAGGAAGTCACAATCCCTTTTGGTCAAGTTTACAGAGGTCAACAACAAGCCTGGTGATATGGGGGTACCAAAGGCAGGGTAACAAAAGAGTGATAACACAGTGTTCCTTGATCAACAAAGCATTAGCAATTGCTTATCTTCAGTAAAAATCACAGGATAATAGTTTTAGTTCTAATTTTTGTCTTTCTTAAAACAACTTTAGTATAAATGGTTTCATTCTTACATTACAGAAGTCCTGAATTCAGATGCTGCCCCACTTACTCCTGCAAAGCAGTTAAGAACCCCGCACTAATATTATCCTTGTACTGTTATAGAAGGGCTGCAGTGTATACATTAATCAAGAAGAACAGTAACAAAAGTGACTTCTAAAAATTAATAGCTGTCATATAACTAATGTGACGTATTGCTCACTCACTAGGTAATACGAACTACAGCTGATATGCGAAGTAGCACAGGGTTAACACATTAAGTCTTTTGGTCTTTAATCTAGGCTCAAAGAGACATATGAAGATTAAAGCAGGAAAAAAGTGAAAATCAAACCTACCAGGTGGGAGAGACATATTTAAATGCTGCTGTGGATGAAGCATCCTAAGGTGGAAGGTAAAGGTATGCCCAAGTGCTGCTGCTGTGGGGCAATCCATTGTGGAGGATAGGAGTAGGTGCTGTTGTTAGGCACTAAAAGCTATGAAGGTGAGTGATTTAACTAGTTAGTTAGTAGGTCATGCTTGTTGGTGGGGGTAGTGAACTAATCTACAAAGGATCCAATTTAGCCACAGCCTGGGAATTATAACAAAGGTCAAACAAGTATTTATAGATTAGGCATAAACACCAGATTTACCAAAAAGGTAGCAATACAGAATAGTTACGATATGTTTTGAACTGACATTCCAATACAATGTTTTGATTTACATATATACATTCATACAAAGAGGGAAGGAAGAAGAATTCCAGTAAATTTGTAAAGGCACATTTACTATTGGTTTGAAGTATGTTCCTATTAAAACATGATACGTGTTAGAGAGTGAAGGGTTTTGAAGACGTTCATTTGCAGATGACAAAGGAGAAGAAAATTTGTTTAGAGAGAAGAAATTCAGTGGATTACACAGATTCATGGTCATGCAGTGATGAGAAGGACAGGCAGATGATTCTTAGTTTTATGAAGGTATGGCTTAAGTGACTGCAGGAATTTTGAAGCAGTGTCAGGTGGACCTTTTTCTATGTGGTCAGTTATCTCCTTCTAGACTGGCTGTAAGTGGAGCAGTTGCAAATATCTGCCAGCAGTGAGGCCCAAAGTTTAGTAGTATGAATAGAGAAAGCATAATCAGTTGTGGCTAGCTTAGCGGCAGGTAACACTAGTTGTAGATCAAAGTTCATAAAGGGTGTTTCATATAGTTAGCTTGTGATTGTTATTATAAAATGTCTCATTAATTAGAATAATCTTTGGACCACTCTGGTGGGATAGAAGGGTAAAGCCCCGACTACGGCACAGCCAACCCAGGTTCGATTAGCAGCTTGGATAACTGATGGAGCAGCAGAGAAGGGATATAGGAGGGTGCTCATTGATTTGCTCCCTAAGAGGAGGTGTGCTGCAAAGAAGGTAGTTGCCTTCGGATATAATCAATGAGTGTGGGTCGGTCATAAAAAAAAATCCTTCTTCCCAGATGGAAGCACAGATGAGCCAAGCCCCCAGAACACCCTCAGGATCTACAACTGGCCCCAGGCATAACGGAGTAAGTCTGGGGGTTTGGACAGTAGTTGATAGACCTGGAGTGAATGTTGGCACTGGGTTCTGTGCCAGTAAACATGAGGTCTGACGGGGCAAAAAATAAATAAATTAGGGTAATACTATATATACAAAAACATTTTGTGTCTGATGATTTCAAGGATTTGGGACTGATAACACATTCTTGGGGTTCCCATTCACCAAGTGGTAGATGTGTCAAATAACTATATTGTACACACTGATCGATGATGTGGAAGATTGTGTTGGCACATTGAAGGCATCCTTGCTGTGCCCTTCAAAAAGGAAGTTGTATAAACAGTTTGGCTACATATGAACTGCTAAGGGTAGGACTCACTCCAGAAGAAGGAGATGAAAAAATATTGAAAAGAAGGCATATTACATCTGTTATTTGAGAAGCTATGAATTCGTTTAGCATTAAGCAGTTTGAACCAGTAGATAAGACCTTAAATTACGTAACTTATTTGGCTGAGATGCAAAATGAAGTGACTATAGACTAGTAAAAGAATGGTGGCATAGCATGAGACATGGGTAGGAAAAAGGGAGATGGTAATGATTAGAAGAGAAAAGTCAAATGAAAAACTTGGGAGGAAACAAGCAACGTGTACTACGGTAATCAGTGCCGGTCTTGTTCTGTTTAATATTTTTACCTCACACAAATCCTTGGGACTAAGACATATTTTGAAATGATTTGCTGCTAAATCAAAGACAGACATGGCCAGGAAGGAGTGAGCTACTGTTGCTGTCCATTACAGAGGAAGAGAAACAGTTCTGACCTGCCAGAGGAGATGTCTAGAAAGAACACTAGGTGCTCTACCTGGTGGACTCAAAGACTAATAACTGTATTTGTACTCATAAGCCAAGGGAGACTTAGTATGTAGACACACATTTCTATACTTCTCATAATTTTTTTTTCCCCAAATCGCTGAGGATTGAGTTAACTAAATAATGATATACATTTGAATTTCAGACTTCATATTCATCTGGAAATGTATGCTAATACAAATCCTGTTACTCTAACCACTGTCAAAGGTTAAAAGAGCAATATTTAAACTCTGTACCTATTTTTGGACCTTTGTCGTCCTATTACTTTTGCCTTTGAACAGATTTCTTGTGCTGGGAAGTTGAGAAGTATGCACACTTCCCCTTGAGAGAGAGCAAAAATGGAGTTTAAAAGAGCTGCTGAGGCGGGTACCCCCAGTGTAGACAGTATATTACTCTGTAAGGCCAGTGAGCAGGCCTGCTCCATACCTGAATTTTTCAGGAAATGGAAGGCCATTTGGGATTCACATGCAGGAACAGTTGGGGCACAGAGCTCTTGTCTAGTCTAGGAATACCTGACTCACACACCCCACCCCCAACCCCTATAGAAGAGATATAAGGTGAGGTACTGTGGGGAACAAAAAAAATCAAATATAGGAATAGATATAGGTATTAGATGGATAAATCTGCTAAAGAACTACAACCGATTATTACAATTGGGCATAGTTACATTTCAGTGTGCCTGTAAGGAGAAGGCAAATGTTTCAGAACTAATTGAGCAAAATGAGGATTTGTGTTTAGGGGTTAAGCAAAAAAACAAGAAAGAAGGGAGGCCTATAATGACTGTGGCAGATGGGCATTTATATCTGCAAATATGATAACACATAGCTACAGATAGTACAGTACATGTCATGTGGTGCTTATTTTTTTTTAGAAAGAATCAAAGTAAAGACAACTTGGAAGCTGAAAGCTCATATATAATGTATGTGTTGTTTTCTGAGCATCGCAATGAGCATTCGTATGTGGTGTCAAAAAGAGAAAAAAATAGAGACATTTTTGTTTAGAAGTACCAAATTATAATTTCATGTAAAAAAATATTCCAACTACCACCACTGAAAACTATTTTGTTGTAAGGCAGTTTAGCAGAAAATTGGAAATTTTGGGTCATTTTCTTTTTAGGTGCTTTTTATTACCCACTGCCTGCTACCTTACCAACCATCAGTTCTCTAGTAAACAATATGGCCACTGAGTCCACCTGTGATATGAGCAGATTACAAAGGGTTTTGTCAGTTTTGCCCTTATCCCTGTCCCAATGTTTCATATGTGTAACAAATGTGTGGACTTGTAATGCTTACCATTGTGAGTGTGCATGGTTCCTATCCATATCCCATAGCTTGACAATGACATATATTATCCTTTGCCTGTACTCTGCATGCCATGCACCATTAATTGTTAGCATTTTGTCAGCTTCCTCCAAGAAGGGAGAGACTGTGTTAGCCACTCACTCCCACCCTCCTCCACCTGTCTTCACCAGTTTGTGAGCTAATAACTGATCTTGGGTCATTTATTAAGCAATCATGGCTTTAGTCCTCCAAGCCGCAGAGAGACACCTTAGATAAAAAAAAATTGATGTATTACTTATAATGAGTGAAATAGTCTAGAATATGTACACAGTGCTGTGTCTTTGCATAACATTTTGTCTTTCAAGTGATGGAAAAAGGCAAAATGGCAACAATTAAAGAGAAGTTCTGGAACTGTGAGTCTAGAAAAAAAATTGCACCCATTCACCAAGTATTCATTTGAAGACTGTAAGAAGTTTCTGCAGTAACTATAGATGTTTATGTCAATGAGCCAAATCATCAAGCCAAAACTAAAATGACAGAGTAGTTTGAGCAATAAACAATGACCAAACAAGGGAAAGATATTAAAAGAAACAGACTCGACTTTATCAAAAGCTGAGGATGTATAGACTGACTGAAATTGTAAATAATACACATTTAAAAGAATTAGCTGAGGAAAGGAAGTGATTGAGATGACATGAAGAAAATGAGAACTAAAATGAAAATATATTATAATAGACTGTTGTTCCACTGTAGCAACCCCTAATGGGAAAAGCTGAAAGGAGAAGTCATGGAGATGAGAAAGAGAACTATGAGATACCCAGGAAGTATGGAATAGTTACCTTTTAACACATATATACTAGATGTGACAATAAGCATGTGAAAGGGGGGTATGCTATCTTTAATCAGTCTTGTAGAAGTTGTGGTACAAATAATCATTTAAAAAAGATGAGTAAAAACTAATGTGTTCAAAATGATATATATGTTGTACAAAGATATGAAAGCAAGTTATTTGCTGTAACTATTAAAGTAAAAAAAGTTGATATAATAAAGTTTAACATGCATAAGAAACAACAAAAAGGCATGTAAATGAGATGGTTGGCAAGAAATGCTATGGATTAATCAACAAAATGTTGATTTTAAATTATGGATAGGGACATAATTTGCTATACCTGAAGGTACAATTTAAAGATTAGGGCTAAAAGGCACAAAATATTGCTATGAAATTTCTATTAACATATTCAGGACACCTTGTAAAGCCATTCAGTCAGAAATCTACTCACAAGTACATGGCCTTTTTAAACTTCCAGCATTTAAAAATGTTCATTATCATAATATGTTGGGTCTTTGGCTTGCTAGGAGGAAAAAATATTAAAATAAATTCATAGAGTAAGGCCAAATGGAATATATGCTCCTGTACATATTTAGGAACAGTTGCACAGTCACAGAGACATCTCAAATATTTGTTTGTTTGTTTATTTATTTATGCTTCTATGTATCTGTTTCTTAAACCGCATATGTGGGATCTTTTTTATGTATGACCCAGTGATGAATGCACACAGTTGTACATATTATTTAAGTAGACAGCATACAAGTGAAACATATAGATATTTCCTGTGTGTGAGTGTTATGTACATTAGTATTACAAAACATTCTCAGTTCAGTGATATCCTCCTCTGTCCAAAGTATTCTAGGTATAAATCATGGTACTAATTATACATACATTTAGTTTCGACTTCTAAGCCAATGCCATGCTATGCTATAGTGTTTATATAAATTATGATATTAACTACTAACAGACATAGACAGCATTTTTATTTACAAATATGCAGTGGGTATGATTCTGCAAATGTTAGTTGTTAGTAAGCATGATCATTTGTAAAATGTCTAAAGGTTTCCATATAGCTTTTTTCTGGACTCTGTGCAGTTTTTGTTACTTCTGAAGAAAGTGGGGAAGTAGTTCCACTTTGCAGACAAAAAATGGTGAAATTCTTTTTACCTGTGGATTGGCCAAAGGGAGGAAATGCATAGAGTTGCCATCTTGCATTCTTAGAGTGGGAAAATAATTTGATTAGCAGCTTGTATTTGATGAAGAGAGCAATGTACATGAGAAGAGAAGTAAGGTAAAGTGTACCATACTGGGAACCAGTTTACTTTGTGGCAGAGGTGCCGGAAACTGTTGAAGACTGGGGAGTCGGAGGGTGAGAGGGGCACTTAGTGATATAAAAAGGGCAATTTTTTAAAACTATTTACTGCCACAACATAGCTTCACTTGGAGGACATTTTAAGCTTAGCCAATTTCCCTTTTGGTACTTGAATTAACATTTCCTAATTGGTCTTACCTCTCCCATGGCTGATAATTGTATATTAGCCCTAGTGAGAATAAATATGATCATACTGTAGATAATTTGAGGGGAACCATGTAAGGGATGCAGCATTTAGGAACTGCCTCTATCCATTAGTGGCATGAGGGGCAATCCTCGAGTACATTTTCTATTACCCATCCTTAGATCTAAGTTGCATTTGAATATGGACAGGGATGAGCTTTGTTTTACTTGAATGGATAGTCTGCTCTGGAACAGTTGTAGCCCCTGTGATATATATCCATCTCTCCACAACATTCAGTTTAGATACCTGGACTGAGTATTTCTGATGCCATTTGACTTGCTGATGTTCAATAGGTCTGTCTGTATTAAGTCGGAGGATGTCTTGTATGCCAGACATGTCACATCTAAGCACTCTGTAGGATACTAAGTATAGTGACAAATCTTTGAGGTGGTCCATGGAACACCTATTGTTTAGGACTTGTATCCTTTTAGTAAGGTATCTCTGTGGGTATTCCAGTTGTTGCATGGGTCTGGACAGATACATGCCAAAGTGAGCATTATACAAAATGATTGACTTAATGAGGGCTTTGTAAAGGTGGACAATAACATCTCTAGATCTAGTCAAAATCAATTTGTTTATAAGCTGTGCAATAAAGAAAGACTTTCTTATGACTCTGGGCACACGATGGTCAAACGGTAGGTCACTGTACACACAAGTTCCAAAATGCTAATCAACTGGGTCAGTTCTCAGGGGGCATTGTCACTTTGGCAGTTTTCTGGAGTAGATGACTTCCCATAGGATATGATAATGTATTTCCTGGACTTTAGTTTCAATTCATGATTCTGGCACCAGTTATTGTTTGAGACAAACCTTCGTGTATGATGGCTAAGTCATTTGGGGATTCAATAACTGCTCCTAGCTTGGAGTAATCTCAAACTTAGTCGGCCAAAGCCCGTTGGTATTTCCTTCTACTTTTGAGATGTATATGCCAAACAGAAAAAGTCTCATCACTGAACCCTGGGGGACTCTATTGGTAAATGGTCTCTTCCCCTGTTTTGATCTCCTACATCCTGTGAGCATACATGTATGCATTCTTTGATTCACCTTCCTGATTGTATTAAATTATATTCCTTTTATAATACAGCACCACTTGTTAAAATGTGTTTTAAATTTGTAGTTTGGAACAGTCTTCTAGTAAGCTATGGAACAAAATGTATGACCAATAATGAAAAAAACTACCTATTTCAGAAAATTTCAACCATAAAAGGCTACTCAAACTTCTGTCATTACAATCCAACAATATCAGTAAATATGCAAAATCTCTGCAGAAGTAACTCATCTAAATAATTCCACATTAAAGGGATTTGTAACTAATGAAGAGGTTGCTGCTATCAAACAACTTTATATTTCATTGTTTCATCTACAAATAAAGTGCCTGTTGCCCTTGAAGAATAAATTGCCTATGTTACATTAAAAAATGATAAGCTAGCAATTTTGCAAAGGGGAATGGATGGCAAACTGATAACAGAAACATAGTAACTAGGTAACTCCTCCAAAGGAAGGCATTCATAGGACTGCAGCATCCACTCCCTTTATAGTACAACACAGTACAGTATTAGTGATCCAGCTGCATACTGTGGGAGTAGAACCCACAGTCTTCTGCATCAAATGAAAGTATACTACCTGTTATGCTACTAACAATACAGACAGCGTAGCATAAGTAGCACTAAACATCTCTTTCCCTGAAGCTGTCAGCTCCTTATAAAAATCCAATTGACACTCAACTAAATCTCTCAACTTTGCAGCACAAGAAATCTGGAAAAAGCCAAAATGTATTGGGGGGGGGTCCCAAAACCAGGGACATATTCTAAATATTCCTTGTATAATCTTAGAAAGTTGCTAAAATAAAGTGTTTTATGTTACCATGTGTTTCCTGAAAGATAGGAAGAATGAAACTTAAAGGGCTATCATTATTTAGTGAATTCAGTTCTCAGTGATTTGCCAGGAAACCACAAATTTTAAGAAGAACAGACCAAAAATATGAACCAAATATTCTGTGAAAATCTGGACAGTTGAGAGCTATGGAATCAACTCCCTGAATCACAAGTGGTGGAATGGGTAGAGAATTCAGGGTCTTGTTTGAGTCTCAGTGACACTAACCACCAGGTATACCTAACTAGGGCATTTTACACACACACACACACACACACACACACACACACACACACACACACACACACACACACACACACACACAGACGGGAGCAGCATAACTTATGCAAATAAAAGAACATACTCTCCTTACCAGCATGACTCTTGTAGCACCAACAGAACAACGGCAGCGTAACTCCTGTAACAAAGACCAGTAAAAGAATAAGAACAGCTAGTTTAGTTAGTCTAACTTCTGTGTGTGAATCCACGTTAGCATGAAAACTCCACTTCATTAACTTTTTCTGACAAGTCTTGCAGCTGTAAAAGTGTGTGTGGGGGGGCTCCCCCCTCCCCCTGGCTCTATGGTTCCAGCTCCCATGCATGAGGGGTTATAGACAGTATCATTATAAAACTTTTTCAGAA
Organism: Protopterus annectens; assembly: GCF_019279795.1. NCBI lineage: Eukaryota > Metazoa > Chordata > Ceratodontiformes > Protopteridae > Protopterus > Protopterus annectens. The sequence goes on from NC_056743.1 coordinate 1,060,598,421, forward strand.
GGGCATGGATAATCTGCACCTTCTAGATATGAACCAATACAGAAGTTCCTGTCAACTAAAATCATGGCAGTTAGCTTAGATGATTAAAGAGCTGTTAACAAGCTGTTTCTTGTGGTTCAGTGGTGCAAGGTTTGATTCCTTCAGCCTCCATTGACTACTGAATGACTCTCAGCAAGTTACTTTTCCAGACACCTCTCCCAGGCTGAGTTAGAAAAAGGTCCATGGAGATCAGTGCTCGTCCTTGGAAAACAAATACAAATAAATAAACATTTTGCTGGCTTTTCTGAGTATGTTGCAGCTGGTTGCCTTGGCAGAGACATAGCCTACTTTGATTTTGAAGAGGCTTTGACACTATCCCCAAGAATTAATTATAAACACATTTAGTGAGTTTAGAGTCATCATATGTGTAGGCTGCCAGATTGAGAAAATGCCCTTCTAATGGAACCTAACTGGTAAAGGTGGGAGTCCATTCATCTGAAAGATCAAAGAGAACACTTGGGTGCCACAAGGTTTAGTTGCTGGCCCACTTCTCTTTGACAGTTTTCTTCATATGTGCTGATGACAATAACCTCTGAAATGTTAAACTGCTGATGACTGCAAACAGGGTGACACTGCCCTCTCTGAATAACACCCAATTGGATACAATCCATACCAATGCATCTAGTAACTTTTAGAAAGCAGGTGGTCTTTGCCATCTACTGCATTGAAAGAAAGCAACGTATGTCAGAGTATATTATTAAAATCTCACCTTTTGATCAACACGTTGACATAGTAGTAAGAAACTTTCAGTGCAATCTGTATTGTACTAAATAGACTTACCAGATACATTAGGGACGTTATCATTCAACTGTACATCTCATTCATTTAACTAATTACAGAGCAATCACACCAGCACCACCACGTAAAGCAATAAAATAAAAACACTCTCTGTGTTCCTCAAGGTTCCCAACAGTTTACTCCATACATCTATTCAATTAAATTCACAAAATGTGTGTATTATCAAAGGCCCACTCACAAGTGAAGATTAAAAATGCAGTCTAATGAGCAAAAAAGTCATAAAATATATATATACATCCAATAAGCACTTCCATCTCAATAAAAAAAAAACATAAAAAGAAAGAAAACTGTGTGTGTACACGTGTCTTTCTGTCTGTGTGTGCGAGGGTATGTGCTTGTGTGCATGAAAGCAGAAGTGTGTGTGTGTGTGTGTGTGTGTGTGTGTGTGTGTGTGTGTGTGTGTGTGTGTGTGTGTGTGTGTGTGTGTGTGTATGTTGATTGAGCAGTGGCTATACCAGCAGTTAATAGGTCTGCATACCTCTCAGCCTCTTAGCTCAAGAAATCTCGATAAAGCCTAAAATAACTGGAGGAACAAAGGCTGCTCAAAACTAAGATTAGACGTTCTTCATTACAAAATAGGATTTGTGTTAGCATGCATTTTCTGAAGCACAAGTATGTTTGTGTGTGTGTGTGTGTGTGTGTGTGTGTGTGTGTGTGTGTGTGTATGTGCAGTGGCTATACCAGCAGTTAATAGGTCTGCATACCTCTCAGCCTCTTAGCTAAAGAAATCTCGATAAAGCCTAAAATAACTGGAGGAACAAAGGCTGCTCAAAACTAAGATTAGATGTTCTTCATTACAAAATAGGATTTGTGTTAGCATGCATTTTCTGAAGCACAAGTATATTTGTGTGTGTGTGTTTGTGTGAGTGTGTGTGTGTGTGTGTGTGTGTGTGTGTGTGTGTGTGTGTGTGTGTGTGTGTGTGTGCGTGTGTGTGTGCAAGTGAAAAGTCTGAAAGTGTGTGTGTGTGTGTGTGTGTGTGTGTGTGTGTGTGTGTGTGTGTGTGTGTGTGTGTGTGAGAGTGACAGATCAAGTGAGATTGATCGACTGCTGGCAGTAGTAGGTTAAGAGGTATGCATCCCCCCAAACTCTTAGCTCAGAAAATTCTGATAAATCCTAAATTAAAGGAGGAACAAGGGCTCAAAAACAAGGACAGGTTTAAAATATTGCTCTTATGAAATTACACAGCTGCTTAAATAACAGGATTTGTGTTAGCATGAATTTTTTGAAGGAAATAACGTCTGCAACTGAAATGTATGTCATTATTTAGTGACTTCAGTCCCCAGTGAGTGACAGCAAACCACACATTTTAGGAGTAAGGGACCAAATGAAGTAAATACCTGGATATTTTTTAAAAATTATATCTTTTGGATGTAAAATACTTCATCCAACACCATTTACATATATTAGAACAAGTCTGAAACATTAGGCAGAGGAACTATTATACATCAAGAAATATATTAAGAATACAGTAACAAAAAAATATCAAGCAAGTAAAACAATTTTACAAACAGCTCATTCTCTAAGCACTATAATGCCCTGCAGGTTGTGTGTTACTGTGTAAATAACTCCCTTTAATCAATGTAGACATCCTCCTCCTGTGGCACTAGGCTTCATAACACCCCTGGAGTGGGCATTATTTACACAGTAACACACACCCTGTTGGGCATTATTGCTTGCTTAACCAACTAGAAAGTCATTATGCATTTTCCTTCCCTCCCTAGATACAAGTGGATATCAAAGCATTACATCCAGTATTATTAATATTTTAGCATCTGACAAAAGCTTTATTTATTCTAACAGCTTAGGTATATTGTTAAACTAAATAGGCTATATTTTTGGTCCATTAAAAGGCATCATATCACCTCTTTATTTCAATATTTTCAGTTGCCTGTGTGAGAGATGATGCTAACATTATAATCTTACTGAACTCCAAAAGCACTTTATATATAGATCAAAGCACACATCTGAAAGATTAAAGCACTTTCTGCTAGTGACCAAGCAATGTCTGCAAGACAAATGCACATGGTAATGCTGTAAAGAAAGGAATTTCTACTCAGCTGCACAGTTAGGCATGTTTCTCAAAAGTTTGGCTCGATAACCTGACTCCATATTTCAGTAATTCACATTTAAGGACGTTATAAAAATGTTTTATAAGGTAGTACATAAGATGTGACACCAGTTTTTTCTTTTGCTTATATATAGCACAAAACAAGAAGAAAAAATACTGCAACATTCCATATTACACTTCAAAATCAACAGTTATTAATTGAATGCAGCTGTTGTGAGTGTAAAGGAATTAAGATCTGCATTTTGATTGGCCGTTTTCTAGCTCTTGTTGTCCAGGAAATTATAGTCGAGACGGGCAGAGAAACATTCATCACTTTGGAAAACAACATTTTATTAGTGCAAATTCCTCTCAAAGAAGGAGCACAACTGAGGTAATTGTTGAGTTTATTGGTCAGTTAACGGCCGGTGCTAGGACAGCTGCCAGCATTGCATAATGTTTTGATAAAACAGCAATGCCTGAGCCATTATCTATCCCAAATGTTTATCCAGGACATAACAGCTAATGCTGAAAGCAACACATAGTCATCAAAAAAAGCAAGTGGGCAGACTTTGCAAAATTACAAGAAACGTTTCTGAGGAGTAATGTAGAAAATATAATCATTCTCAGTGCTTACAAGCATTCTTTAACATTTAGTTCCACATGTTTTCTTTTGTAAGTCTGTTTAATCAGGTCACTCACTGCTTTCATACTGAGTCACTGTTATCCTCTCATTTATCTACTATCTCGCTTCAGTTTTCCTGATCACCTTTCCTTCTACGCTATCCATCTACAACTCTGCTGCTGTTTCTGTGCCATTCTCTCTCCCCCTTCTCCTTCTTCCTTGTCATTTTCTCACTTTTTTACTGCACTCAGTCTCTTTCTGTTTCAGTGTTTGTGCTCTCTTTCTCTCTCTCTTTCATTGTGTTTGTTAATTTGTTTATGAACAGGTAGGTGATCTATTTTAAAAATAGCTTTTCTACCTTGACCATAGTTATGTAGCTCCACAAATCAGTATAATATCTTGCATTGAACTTAAGCGATCTTTGCATGGCACAGACATGACAACTGTGCAGAACACCTCCAGCATAGTCACATGTCATGGCCAGGCAAAGAAGTTTAACTTTGCTTCACATGATCTATGAAGAACCTGGCGGTGGTGATCAAGTGATAACTCTCAAATAAAAACTTGGAATGTGTTAGAAGTTCTGAAAAATGGAAAAGTAGAGTGAAAGGAAATGTTTCATAAATATTGGACTGCAGAGTGAAAGGAAATGTTTCATAAGTACTGAAGTGCATTTTGTTAGGTGTCACTGAAGATGAAATGCATACAGATCCAATTCTATTTTTTATGGACAGACTAGGGGAAATCTTGACTCTAACAGTTATAGCATAGTAATGTTTTAAATAATAAAGTAATACTCATCATAACTTAAAATTAGCTCTGTTTTCTGATGAAATCTGACGATCTTGAGGAACATTCTAGATAGTGGAACTGGAAGGCTGGCATAACAGTATGCAGGAGGCCCATACAAAATGTCTATACTGCTTCAGTAAACAAGCAAATGTCCATTCAAACTGTACCAGTGTGTGAAAAAAAAAAATGGAACCAAGAATAATAAAAAACATGCTAGAACCATGTCTACTAGGAAAAGAACTCTTAAGCACAAAACAAAACAAAACTTTTGTTCAGCAAGGTTAAGCCTTTTCATCTTTCATAGATTGTTAACAAAGACTTCATCAGAACCTAAATTTCTGTATATAACGTTTTTGTCACATAATAACTTCATTAAACCAATACAGCTATCCAAATGTATCACATATAAAACATAACTGTAAAAAACAGCTCTGTAATAAGCATATAAGAAACAGCCATAAAATATGTAAAATTTAATCCCAGAACCATGATATTTAAAGGTGCATACATATATATATATATATATATATATATATATATATATATATATATATATATACATATACATTTACCACTTCTGAAAAAAATGTCTGTTGTTAAGACAAAAACAAAAACCATAACCACACTACATAATTACTGGATAAAACTGAACTTATTAATAGGAAAGTATTAATCTGCATTCTATGATCAATTTATACACAATGGCTTTTTAATAAATCTTATTGATTTATAGAGTCAATGTTCATCCCACTGTGTGGCTAGCCCTGATGTGATTTTTCTTTCATACTACAACATGCACTAACACCTACGGGCAATTTAAAGTGTCCAATCCACCTATAGCATGTCTTTAAAATGTGAGGAAACTGGAACACCTAGTGGGAAACCAAGCAAACAAAGGGAAGACATACAGACTCTGCACAGAAGACATCCCTGCCAAGGATTGAACAGGAGAACCTCTTGCTGAAAGGTGATAATGGTATCATCTGTACCAATATGCCATCACATTTACTATGCAGGAATCCTGCAAATGTATGCATACAGCAAGAAATTAGCAAATCTTTACATATATGAGCATTCAAGAACTGTACTGGAACACAGTTTTGAAACATTCCATATTTTACCTTTTTCCTGATGCTAAAGTCAGCAATCAGGAGCTGCTACATACATCATGACTATATATTCTTTTCTGGCTTCAGCATGGTAGATGACTCCCCCGATGACTGACACACACACAGACACACACACACAGACACACAGACACACACACACACACACACACACACACACACACACACACACACACACACACACACACACACACTAACCATACTTCCTTTTCTTTGTTACATCACTATTACTGTTCTGTTTTATATCTTGGTAATCTTTTACAATATTCCTCTGCAACTTTTGCTAATAAACTAATGAATGTCTCACTCAGCACACTCATTGTGTACTGACGATTTATTCTCTTCATCTACAGCTTCTTTTTTATTTATTTGGACATACTTTCTACTGACCCTCTTCCACTGTACCCTAAACAAGACCTTACAATCAAAGCCCTCATTTCTCTCATTTGATAGTTATACCTTAAACACAAAATAGTGTCTTCCTTTTAGTAATTATATGCCAACTATTACAGCCCACTAAAATGTTTGTTTAATGGCTGTCAGCAAAAGCAATAACCATGCATGGTGCTTCTTATTACCTATGTCCAGTCAAGACACTGGACACTTATCTTCTGTATCATTCCAAAGAGATATAGCATCTCAGATCGTTAACTGTTGGTTACTTTATTTATTTGTCACTGCGTAACCATCAGCCACCTCCTGGACAGTCAGCCCATTTGCTCTCTATCACTAGCATGAAGGTTAGCTGAGATTTAGGCAGTCATCAAGCATGGTAAAAAAGTTTTTCTCTATGTCCAGCAACCCTCTGCACATGCTCAGTTCACAAGGGAAAGCATGCTGGTTACCTATTACTTCCGCAAGGAACATTGTCAGCAAACAGACCTGCCCTGCCAGCCTTGAGTACAGGTGGTGTTTTTCCCCATCTCCACCAGAGAAATCACTGAGTGTCTACAGCTATCACTCCCCCCACCGTGAGGTAAGTGGTTCATGCCCCTTCACTCCTCTCCATCCCTGGTTCCTACAGTACCTGGACCAATAATCAAACTCTGATCACAGTCAGGGCACTCCACCCATCTGGACAACTGTTGGTTACTTACTTTCTTAGTGCTACAACATTGGCAACAAGGCATCTTCACCCTTCTCTGTTCTGGTGACTGGTGGTTACCGCCTAACAATTCAAAGTACTACTCTCTAAGAAAGCAATCACAATGGTAAGGAGTGAAGCATCAGAGAAACTTTACCAGCTTCTGGGAAGTGATTCAGCAGATGGCTCAAGGAAACTCTATTAGGATGTAAGGCAGTGATAGAAAGATAAAGAAGACAGTCAGCAGACAACATTCATAAGAGATGCCAGCAACAAGTTTCTCACCTGTCCAGAAGTCACCAAAAGCAAATGGAAGAACTACTTCAATAATCTTCTGAATGAAGAAAACCTCACCAAAAGTTGCACTGCCCCATGCACAGCCTACAGTGAAGGTGAAACAAGAATCCACCCTAGAAGAGGTAAGAACAGCACTAAGGAAAATGATTAAGGGAAAGCAGCAGGATCAGATGAGGTCACAGCAGGTGTAATCCAGATGTTGGCTGCACTAGGGGATAAATGTCTCCTCAGCATACTCATCATAGTATGAAGAGAAAGCTGTAGCTCAGATAATGGGAGAATAACCATTTGAGTGCCAAGCTACAAGAATAAAGGGGGCTGTCACAACTGTGGACATTACTAAGGCATCAAACTCCTATCACACTGCATGAAAGTTTTGGAGAGGGTGACAACCGAATTTACAAGGATGTAGAAAATAACATAGAGATGAGTAGTGTGGATTTAAATTAGGATGCAGTACAACTCACCCAGTGATTGCAGTGATAACAGATATTGCAGAAGAAGTTGGAGATGAGGAAAGAGTTCAACTGGGAATTCCTAGACTTGGAAAAATCATATGGCAAGGTCCCAAGAAAGCTAGTTTGGTTATTGGTACAAAAAACATTTATAGAATTCATGCAGTCTCTGTTCAAGGACCCAATGACATAATGACATAAATATGAACACTTTTTGCATACACAGAGGGTATTCTACAGAGTGTGTGTGTGTGTGTGTGTGCGTGCGTGTGTGTGTGTGTGTGTGTGTGTGTGTGTGTGTGTGTGTGCGCTTGTGTGTGTGTGTGTGTGTGTGTGTGTGTGCGCGTGTGTGTGTGTGTGTGTGTGTGTGTGTGTGTGTGTGTGTGTGTGTGTGTGTGTGTGTATGTGTGTATGTGTGTACAGGGCTCAACTCTGAGCCAAATCCTTTACATACTGGCATAGAACTACAGCCACAAACAGGTTGGAAAGAATGATGAGCAACGTTGTTGTATGTAGACAGTATGTCACTACAAGCAGAATTTGAACAGAAATTTCAGCAAATAATAGGGGATAAGAATGCAAAACTGAATGTGCATGGGATGAAACTGAATACAAATTACAGTGGTTATGGCAGCAAATGGGGGATATCAGAAGAAGCTGAACGTTTTGATAGATGGAAAACAGTGGAACAGGTTAACAGCTTCAAGTATCTGGGGGTACGGATGAGATGAAAGGAGGTCAAAATTAGAATCAGAGGAGTGCAGCTAACAGGCACAAAGCGTGAGGGGTAGTTCAAGACAGAAGAATGCCAAGTAAGATGTATGAGACTTTGTCGTTGTTTCATGTAAGCATAGTTATCATGAAGAACCTTGCCATATATTAACTTTAGCCAGTTAAATACATGCCGGTTCTGTGAAATAGTAGGACCCCTTACTAAGATGGCAACTGTTTCCTTTTACTTGACCAGTAGACTATATTGCATATGCAAAGTATTTAGTCTCAGGAAATGAAAGTAAACCTGTTTTACTTGCATCTCTTTGTTAATTGCTTTGTTCTGGCTATCGAGTGATTGCACTCAGTTATAAATTGACCTATAAATTGACTTGAGGGTGAGTAGCTCCAACACTAATCCAGACTGATCAGTCTGTCCTTCCTTGTTCTTACAATCAAGAAATCTCTTCCCTTACTGAATTTTAACATACAAACTATCCCTTCTTTCACAGAATTCCAGTTTCTCTCTACCTATCTCAAGCTTCCTACAGTTTCATCATATTCCCTCCTTCGTGTACTTCACCTCAATATTGCCTTGGCTATCACTGTTTAGAACAAGTAACACTAGCATATCAACAATCGGCCATGTTCTTGTTCATATAGCATACATGTATCTCATAAATATTTACCACCAAAACATGATATTGATCTACCGATCAGTCATTTCTGTATGATGGCACAAGCTATTTCATGCTACTTTGTTAGCTTTATTTTTTTCACTTTATATTACTCTCTCAGTTTTTATTATGTGTAAACTATTTACTACATGTGTTAACCAAAGTTATGAATTCTTGATTGCTATTGATTTCTTGTATTATTTATAATGTGTTTTTGTAATGGAGCTTTTCTCCCCAGGACTCCACTGAAGAAGGGCCACTGGCCCATTCGGATAACCCCAGTAAACAAATGTAAAATAAATACATAATAATAAATAAATAGAGCAGTGGTGCAACCAGTGCTTCTTTAAAGCACAAGATGCCTTAAGAGTGAAGGCAGAATAGCTGGGAAAGTTTAAGGTGGTGGAGATAAAGTGTCTGAGATTGGTAACAGGATTCACATTGCAGAACAGATGAAGAAATGATGACATCACAGCAGAAGCCAAAGTAGCTCCATCACCAACCCCCTTTTTTTCCCATTTTTTAATGGGGTTGGTGTGTTATATTAACTGTCACCATCTCCCTTGATTCAGTGCCACTCTTCTATCTTCCTCGACAGTCATACCTGACTATCACAGGTCTTCTTAACACAATACAGCCATCTCTTTGCTGGACACCCTTGTTTCCTCTTGCCTTCTCCCTGTCTGTCCCAAATCTTCTTGAGCAGATTTTCTTCTGTTTTTCCGCACATGTGTCTGAAACACTGTAATCTGTTCGCTTTGATCTTCTATGCAATTGAAGATACTTTGGCTTGTGCTCTGATATCCTCATTTCTTCATTTGTCCCACAGTGTATATCCTACTAGCCATCTCAGGCACTTCATCTCCATCACCTCTAGCTTCCTCAGCTGCTCTGCCTTTACTACCCAGGTTTCTGCACCATACAACAGTATTGATCACACTATTGTTTTGTACACCTTACTTTTTCATCTTCATGGCATCCTACTGTCATATACTACACCTGACACTTTGTACCAGCTGGCTACAGCCCCTCTGATTCTAGCTTTGACCTCCTCATTTAGACTTCGCTCCTCCCCAACCACCCCTCCTAGATACTTGAAGCTGTTAACCTGTTACACTATTGTTGTCTCTTCACTTCTCAACTTCTTTTGATTTCTCCCATTTGCTGCCATTGCAACTGTCTTATCTGTACTCAGCTGCAACCCATGTGCCTTCAGTTTTGCATTCCATTCCCCTAGCCCTTGCAGAAGTTCTTGCTCAGATCCTTTTTATAATGCCGCATCATCTGCATACAGAAACTTTGTTGATCTGTCCCATCTGACCTGCTGGGTAATGTAGTCCATCGCCAGTATGAACAACAGTTCAAAGCTGAACCCTAATGCACACCCAAACTGCACTGTAACCCCCCCCCCATGAGTTACAACACTGTTTGTACTGGAGTCAATGGGTTCTTGTAGATAGGGACTTCAAAGCACTCCAGAACTGCCCAAATCATCTTTCTTGGGACCCTGTCATATGCTTTCTCCAAGTCTAGGAATGCTCAGTCAGACTCTTTCCCCTTGTCTATCTGTCTCACTGCAAACATTGTATCTGTTGTATGCATCGTGATCTAAATCTGATCTGGTCATCTCCCACCTTACTTGTCTACTACTCTGCATATTCATTTGTTAAGCACCTTTTCCAGAATTTTCATGCAGGGTGACAGGAGTTTGATACCTCTGTACTGCCCACAGTTGTGGATGTCCCCTTTGTTCTTGTACACTGGCACTAGTATGCCTATTCTCCAGTAACCTGTGATACACCATTCTCTACATAGTGCTACGAGTACTCTTATGAGCCATTTCTCCCTTGTCTCACCCAACATCTTGCTCATATTTGCTGTGACACCATCTATGCCTGCTGCTCTCCTGCCTTAATTTTCCTTGGTGCTGTTCTTACTTCTCTAAGGTGGGCTGCTCCCTGTTCTTACTTCCCTAAGGTGGGCTGCTCCCTGTAGTTACTTCTCTAAGGTGGGCTGCTCCCTGTTCTTACTTCTCTAAGGTGGGCTGCTCCCTGTTCTTACTTCTCTAAGGTGGGCTGCTCTCTGTTCTTACTTCTCTAAGGTGGGCTGCTCCCTGTTCTTACTTCTCTAAGGTGGGCTGCTCCCTGTTCTTACTTCTCTAAGGTGGGTTGCTCCCTGTTCTTACTTCTGTAAGGTGGGCTGCTCTCTGTGCTTACTTCTCTAAGGTGGGCTGCTCCCTGTTCTTACTTCTCTAAGGTGGGCTGCTCCCTGTTCTTACTTCTCTAAGGTGGGCTGCTCCCTGTTCTTACTTCCCTAAGGTGGGCTGCTCCCTGTTCTTACTTCTCTAAGGTGGGCTGCTCCCTGTTCTTACTTCTCTAAGGTGGGCTGCTCCCTGTTCTTACTTCCCTAAGGTGGGCTGCTCCCTGTTCTTACTTATCTAAGGTGGGCTGCTCCCTGTTCTTACTTCCCTAAGGTAGGCTGCTCCCTGTTCTTACTTCTCTAAGGTGGGCTGCTCCCTGTTCTTACTTCTCTAAGGTGGGCTGCTCCCTGTTCTCACTTCTCTAAGGTGGGCTGCTCCCTGTTCTTACTTCTGTAAGGTGGGCTGCTCTCTGTTCTTACTTCTCTAAGGTGGGCTGCTCCCTGTTCTTACTTCTCTAAGGTGGGCTGCTCCCTGTTCTTACTTCTCTAAGGTGGGCTGCTCCCTGTTCTTACTTCCCTAAGGTGGGCTGCTCCCTGTTCTTACTTCTCTAAGGTGGGCTGCTCCCTGTTCTTACTTCTCTAAGGTGGGCTGCTCCCTGTTCTTACTTCCCTAAGGTGGGCTGCTCCCTGTTCTTACTTATCTAAGGTGGGCTGCTCCCTGTTCTTACTTCCCTAAGGTGGGCTGCTCCCTGTTCTTACTTCTCTAAGGTGGGCTGCTCCCTGTTCTTACTTCTCTAAGGTGGGCTGCTCCCTGTTCTTACTTCTCTAAGGTGGGCTGCTCCTGTTCTTACTTCTCTAAGGTGGGCTGCTCCTGTTCTTACTTCTCTAAGGTGGGCTGCTCCTGTTCTTACTTCTCTAAGGTGGGCTGCTCCCTGTTCTTACTTCTCTAAGGTGGGCTGCTCCCTGTTCTTACTTCTCTAAGGTGGGCTGCTCCCTGTTCTTACTTCTCTAAGGTGGGCTGCTCCCTGTTCTTACTTCTCTAAGGTGGGCTGCTCCCTGTTCTTACTTCCCTAAGGTGGGCTGCTCCCTGTTCTTACTTCTCTAAGGTGGGCTGCTCCCTGTTCTTACTTCCCTAAGGCAGGCCGCTCCCTGTTCTTACTTCTCTATGGTGGGCTGCTCTCTGTTCTTACTTCTATAAGGTGGGCTGCTCCCTGTTCTTACTTCTCTAAGGTGGGCTGCTCCCTTTTCTTACTTCTCTAAGGTGGGCTGCTCCCTGTTCTTACTTCTCTAAGGTGGGCTGCTCCCTGTTCTTACTTCTATAAGGTGGGCTGCTCCCTGTTCTTACTTCTCTAAGGTGGGCTGCTCCCTGTAGTTACTTCTCTAAGGTGGGCTGCTCCCTGTTCTTACTTCTCTAAGGTGGGCTGCTCCCTGTTCTTACTTCTCTAAGGTGGGCTGCTCTCTGTTCTTACTTCTCTAAGGTGGGCTGCTCCCTGTTCTTACTTCTCTAAGGTGGGCTGCTCCCTGTTCTTACTTCTCTAAGGTGGGCTGTTCCCTGTTCTTACTTCTCTAAGGTGGGCTGCTCCCTGTTCTTACTTCTCTAAGGTGGGCTGCTCCCTGTTCTTACTTCTCTAAGGTGGGCTGCTCCCTGTTCTTACTTCTCTAAGGTGGGCTGCTCCCTGTTCTTACTTCTCTAAGGTGGGCTGCTCCCTGTTCTTACTTCCCTAAGGTGGGCTGCTCCCTGTAGTTACTTCTCTAAGGTGGGCTGCTCCCTGTAGTTACTTCTCTAAGGTGGGCTGCTCCCTGTTCTTACTTCCCTAAGGTGGGCTGCTCCCTGTTCTTACTTCTATAAGGTGGGCTGCTCCCTGTTCTTACTTCTCTAAGGTGGGCTGCTCTCTGTTCTTACTTCTCTAAGGTGGGCTGCTCCCTGTTCTTACTTCTCTAAGGTGGGCTGCTCCCTGTTCTTACTTCTCTAAGGTGGGCTGCTCTCTGTTCTTACTTCTCTAAGGTGGGCTGCTCCCTGTTCTTACTTCTCTAAGGTGGGCTGCTCCCTGTAGTTACTTCTCTAAGGTGGGCTGCTCTCTGTTCTTACTTCTCTAAGGTGGGCTGCTCCCTGTAGTTACTTCTCTTAGGTGGGCTGCTCTCTGTTCTTACTTCTCTAAGGTGGGCTGCTCCCTGTTCTTACTTCTCTAAGGTTGGCTGTTCCCTGTTCTTACTTCTCTAAGGTGGGCTGCTCCCTGTAGTTACTTCTCTAAGGTGGGCTGCTCCCTGTTCTTACTTCTCTAAGGTGGGCTGCTCCCTGTTCTTACTTCTCTAAGGTGGGCTGCTCCCTGTTCTTACTTCTGTAAGGTGGGCTGCTCCCTATTTTTACTTCTCTAAGGTGGGCTGCTCCCTGTAGTTACTTCTCTAAGGTGGGCTGCTCTCTGTTCTTACTTTTCTAAGGTGGGCTGCTCCCTGTTCTTACTTTTCTAAGGTGGGCTGCTCCCTGTTCTTACTTCTCTAAGGTGGGCTGCTCCCTGTTCTTACTTCTCTAAGGTGGGCTGCTCCCTGTTCTTACTTCTGTAAGGTGGGCTGCTCCCTGTTCTTACTTCCCTAAGGTGGGCTGCTCCCTGTTCTTACTTCTCTAAGGTGGGCTGCTCCCTGTTCTTACTTCTCTAAGGTGGGCTGCTCCCTGTAGTTACTTCTCTAAGGTGGGCTCCTCCCTGTTCTTACTTCTCTAAGGTGGGCTGCTCCCTGTTCTTACTTCTCTAAGGTGGGCTGCTCCCTGTTCTTACTTCTCTAAGGTGGGCTGCTCCCTGTAGTTACTTCTCTAAGGTGGGCTGCTCCCTGTTCTTACTTCCCTAAGGTGGGCTGCTCCCTGTTCTTACTTCTCTAAGGTGGGCTGCTCCCTGTAGTTACTTCTCTAAGGTGGGCTGCTCCCTGTTCTTACTTCTCTAAGGTGGGCTGCTCCCTGTTCTTACTTCTCTAAGGTGGGCTGCTCCCTGTTCTTACTTCTCTAAGGTGGGCTGCTCTCTGTTCTTACTTCTCTAAGGTGGGCTGCTCCCTGTTCTTACTTCTCTAAGGTGGGCTGCTCCCTGTTCTTACTTATCTAAGGTGGGCTGCTCCCTGTTCTTACTTCTCTAAGGTGGGCTGCTCCCTGTTCTTACTTCTCTAAGGTGGGCTGCTCCCTGTTCTTACTTCTCTAAGGTGGGCTGCTCCCTGTTCTTACTTCTCTAAGGTGGGCTGCTCCCTGTTCTTACTTCTCTAAGGTGAGTTGCTCCCTGTTCTTACTTCTCTAAGGTGGGCTGCTCTCTGTTCTTACTTCTCTAAGGTGGGCTGCTCCCTGTTCTTACTTCTCTAAGGTGGGCTGCTCCCTGTTCTTACTTCTCTAAGGTGGGCTGCTCCCATTTTTTCATCATAGGCTGTTTCATAGTTTAGTACTAGGCTATCTGCCCTGGGGCATTTGTAAGCCTAGCCATAGTGATGTGGCTTTTGCCACTCCATGAAATGGTACAAAAAATGTACAGAATAAATTTAGAATACTGTGCCTCTGTCTAGTAGTGACACAATGAAGGTCCCCTTATATAAGAATTAGTTTACTGTGCCCCTGTCTATCAGTGACACAGATGTGACCCCTGGGGTAAACTTACGATCTCCCATCCACTCATCAAGATTTCTCTTGAAGAGAGTCAGTGAGGGGCTCTGCCTAATACGAACTGGGATCTTGTTCCAAAGCATGGGAAGCCTCTGGGTTATGAATCTATCCCTCCAGCATGTCCTATTCATACTTGTGCCGAGGTTTAAGTCTTTAGCTCTCGTGGTCCTGATGGATTTGGATTTTTTGAGGTGGAGCATGTCTATCAGATGTCTGGGGAAGTACAGCTACTATGGTGTTTTCTTCATTCAGAAGCTGCTGAAAGTACTCTTTCCTTCTGCCTTTTATTTCCTGTGGGCTAGTGAGCAGATTGTTGCTGACATCCCTTATGAAGGGTGTCTGACTTATCCTCTTTATCTTTCTGTCTTTGACTTGCACCATTGTGCCATCTATTGAGTCACTTTCCAGAAGGTGTCTGAGTACCTCTGATGCATTGTTCTCTTAGTCTGTTTGTTAACCAGCCAGTAGTCCTTCCTAGCCTGGTCAGTCTTTTCTATCTCCCACTTCTTCTTGCACTCCTTCTTTCTTTGGATGACTTCCTGGACTTCTATATTCCACCACCAGCTTTCCTCATGTACCTTATTTCCATAACTGGCTCAGCTACAGACCTGTTCTATAGTCCCCACACATGCTGTTTTCAGGTGCTGCCGTTCTTCTTCAAATCCACCTATTTCCTCTTCTTACTGAAGTGCTAGAGTTCAGAGTAATTTTTTGAACTCTTGTGATTTCTCTCTAGTCAATTTCCAGGTCTTCAGCCTAGTCTCTGTTGACCTTAGAACCTTCTCTGACAACTACATGTAGATGATTGTAGCAACCAGTGGTTTATGATGTGGGCTGCCTGTTTTATTTCAGCTGACTTTGCAATCGCTGATTCTACCCCACTGCCCTTTCCTTACTAGGAGGAAATCCACCTGAGTTACATATCGGACAATCTTGTATATGATGTTGTGACTGTCTCTCCTGTTGAACTATGTGTTTGCCACCATCAAGCCATTTGCCAGACAGAAGTCTATAATGGTATCTCCTACTTTATTCTTGTTGCTGCACCCATGTGGACCAAGCTAGTCCTCATATCCTGTTCTGTCTGTCCCGATATGTGGATTCATATCACCCATTATCAACACAAATTCATGTTGTCCTGCTGTACCTAGTAGCTCCTGCAACTGCTGTCAGAATGCACTCTTTTCCTCACTATCACACCCCTGCTGTGGGGCACAGGCTGAGATTGTAATAGTGCCACACACTTATACTGGAGTCTAATTGCCATGAGTCTATCAATAATTTTGACGACATCCCCTCACTGCCTTTCAAAACTTCTCTCTCTTGCTCACCAGTTCCCACACTATTTCTAGTTTGTCCCCCTCCTGTGTAGACACTCTGGATCCCAAGCCAAGTGACCTTGCTGTACTGCCCTTCCACTTTGTCTCCTGGATACATAAGATGCCCAGCCTCCTCCTTACCATCATGTCATACACTTCCCAGCTACATCCTGTCAATAAACCTACACTGCTTGTAGTAATTTTTAGTTCATGTTTGACAGGTTAATTGGTTTTATGTTTAGCTTTTGATAACAGAGCTATCCTAGGTAGCTCAAGCTGGGCAACAGGACACTGGCCAGCCAGTAGCTTATGGACCCAGGGCTGTTGGGCTTTATGGCAGGCACACACATGCCACTAGGGAAACATACACCCATCCCACTGTTGGCATAGGTCAGAGTAGGATGGGTCCTAAACCTACTTATCACTGGTAGCTACCCCTGCCTATTTTGGTGACATTAGTAAACAGAACCGAATCACCTAGAGCCAATTTTTACATCATCGAGTGTCTAGCTCTGACATGGTGTACAGTCTGTGATCGATGTTCTCTTATGTTGAAAATAATGCAGACCAGAGTTGATGCCCAAAGTGGCTGGTCTATATAACCTTTCCTTCTATAGGACACCATCTAGGATCTGCATTGCTGCTGCCCACCACCCCATTCTTGGGTGGGCTTGAGGTAGAAACTTTCAACATGTTTTTGTGAGGTGGGAGGACCCACACAGAGATCAGGGAGAGCATGCAAACTCCATACTGGCATTGACCGTAGGTCAGGATCAAACTTTGTGCAGAAAAACAGAAGGCAATTTGGTAAAGAAAATGGCAAGAGGAGACAAGGGTGTGTGACCAAGAAATGGATGGTGTGTGAGAGAGAAGACCTGTGACAGTCAGGCATGACTGCTAAAGAAGGCAAGATAGTGGCTCTGAAATGAGAGACACAGCAACAGCTGACGTGACACCACAACCCCATGTAGAAATGGAAAATAGGGGGTTGATGATGATGATGAATTCTAGGTGACCCCCTTCAAAAATATACTACACTTAACAGGTCACCTTAGACACATTCTAGACACACGGAACTCCTGTCTTACACATTAGTTTCTACTTATTTTACAAAGCGATGACAATGAAACAACGTTCTACTTGTAACTCCTTCATTTCTTGCACTAAATTGAATCCCTACAGGACTCTCTCTCTCTGTTTCAGAATAATAAAGTCTATAACTTTAACTGCATAAAGGAACATACCACAAAAAAAAAAAAATATCTGAGCAAGCAGATGCATGGTTCACTAAAGTACAATCAATATAATGACCGTAACCATAAAGTCAAAGATAAAAGAAAAGAAGACTATGCAAAAAAAAATCAGAGTGAAGGTAGCTTTACTACATGACAGAAATCCAAACAATGAAATAGCTAATTTAGAATAGTTTCTGTGCTTGGAAATATTGATGTTTGTACCACTACAGAAAACTGGTTTACAATTCCAAAACATATATTACAAATGCAAGGGAATCTTCCTTTTATTATTGTAGATCTGATGGGATAGATGTCGGTGTCTCAGTCTTTATGTAAGAACACCTAAATTACAGAAACCAATTATCTCGTTTGGCAAAGTGGAATTTCCTGCTGATTACAATGTTGGCAGCACCCTCCTAAGTTCAAACCCAGTAGTGCAAGATTTGGGAACAGAGGTTGACAGCAGTCTAAACTTCAATCACCATATTTCTACAGTGGTAAGGAAAGCCTTCTACATTATGCATATTATAAGTAAGGGCATCACATCCAGGTCTAAGGATGTTATAATTCCACTGTACTTGACCCTCATCAGACCATTAAAAGAGTACAATGCTCCCTTTTACATGTACCTTACCAGACTCCTACAGCAGCTGGAGACACTACACACATTTCTCACCAAGAAAACTCAGGGCATCCAAACGATGACTTATGTGGCTAGATTGAAAGCCATGTCACTGTATTCTGTATCTTATAGGCTGCTGAAACACGACTTGTGCCTGGCCTACCAGCTCTGACCCAGCCCTAATTGAAATATTGCACATCCACAAATCAAATGGCACAAAAGTCAGTCACTCTATTTAACCTAGCCTGTGACATTAAAAGAACATGCTGGAGGACAGATATATCTCCCAGAGATTGCCACTCCTCTGGAATGAACTTCCAATTCACTTGAAGGAGTGCTCCTCACTGACTCTTTTCAATCACAACCTGGACAACTGGATGGGAGACTGCAAATTCACCCCACGGTTAACACCCATGTCCCTCATGGACAGGGGTAGTCGGTGCTGATCATAGACTCGCTCTGTGAATAATGTCCATCTAACCAAGGTCAATTAGGGTAACTCGGGAATAACATGGTTAGGCTTGTAAGGTCTCTAGGGCTGTTAACCTAGTAATCACCTATGAACCTAGGAACCTATAAAGCACCTCAGGACTAGAAATGATTCATGCAATAATTAATATCAGTGGTATTTAATATGATAGCATAGTAATATACTGTACACTGTCTATATCTACCATAGACCATATAGGTTTGCTATGTCAACTACAAGATGTAAAAATCTATTAAAAATACAACCATTATATGAGATATTAATTTCCAAACAATGAACGGGTAAACCACTCAGCATAAAAATTGCCTTAATATTAACTGAATGTTAACCAAAAAAAAGTTGGAACATACTGTATGAAATCAGTTTGAGAATGGCAAGAAATGTCAATATCATATTAACAAACATAAGAAACTTCTGCTCCCCATCCATAGTTATATTCTCTAATTAACACAGATTGTGATAACATCTTTAGCCTAAGTGTAAAATTAAACTCATTCATAAGTAAATCATCATTTCCAATCTTTACAGAATCTATGATGCAATAAATGACATCAAGAAAATTCTCAGTGACACCAATAAATCTGTTCAAGATGATATCAGCAAGTTCTATGATATTAATAACTTCTACACTAATGATTACATGCTGGAATGACACAAATACATATAAAAATACAACACAAAGCCTTTTTATGGAATCACAAAATTATTAAGATATGCAAAAGAAAATACTCACTATACTCATAAGATTAATGAGGTCTTCTGATGAACTGAGGCCCCACCTGCCTGAATTGGTGATAGCAAAGGTAGATGTCAAGGATTCCACAGCAATTGTCAAAAAGAGAAGGGGAATTTCCTTGGTGCTCAGACCAAAATTCTCCTAGTCAGTATAACTACCGTCTTGAGGCTCCCCTGAAAAGAAGCCCTTTTCTAGTCGGACTAACCCAGTCAACAAAGAATAACTAAGTAAAGAGTAAACACAGAAACTACTATTTTCTTAACAAGCTTAGCTTAGTCTCAAAAGTTGAAAGCAATAATCAAACAGTTTTTAATTACACTAGAAAAGTGAAAAACAAAAAATTATGAATGTAAACTTTTATAAATAAACAATCAAGTGGTTTCCCAGTCATAGGATGGAGCAAATATGTTCACAAAAAACAAATTGTACACATTTCACAATAAGCAGACATATCATGTGTTATAGATGCATGGGGAGACATTCTTTTTTATGACTACATTCATGATAAATTGCTGCAACAAGTAACATTACAAAATCAAGTTCCATGGGAATAGACAGCACATCTGGTGGTTTTTGTTTATAGAATCAAGGAAAACCTGGCTAACCCCCTGTTGAGCATGTTATAAAATATTAGCATGTGGGCTGAGCATGTTATAAAATATTAGCATGTGGGCACATAACTGACCTCTCCAACAGGCTATAATGGTATCAAGTCCCAACAGGTGGGGGGAGGGCAGTCAAACTCAAACAATTTCAGACTCATCAGCCTGATCACTATTCCATGTAAAAACATGGAGACAGCCACACTAGAGCTTACATAAAATGACACAAGGGACTTACTTACATTAAATATGGAACAGTATGGGTTTGTTTAATGGAGATCCACCCTCTTGAATCATGCGGTGTACTTTGGAAATACAAGAGCAACACATGGTCAAGGACTGCCAACACACAGTGCTTATCTTGATTTACTACTGACACTATCTCACATAAGGGAATAACTGACAAATTATTCTATAATCATGTCAGTTCATACATAATTAAATGGTAAAATACTGGTTAAGTAACAGGACCTGTCTATCCAAACAGGGGTTACTACTGGTGTTTGACAAGGGTCTGTACTGAGGCAATTTCATTTTTTGGGTGTTTCTGTAAGAGATAAATGTGGGAGATATGCTATGGCTAACCAGTTAGGATAATGATTACAAACTGGGTAATATAGTTTCTTCAATAAAAGGTGCCAGAGTTCTTCAGAACAGTGTACATGTATATATATGGGTCTAGGTTACAACGTCGACAGATGAGAAGACCGACAGCGAAATCACCGACACGAGAAGATCGACGGATGAAAACACCGACGCGGAGAACACCGAGATGGGGACAGGATGTGTAAGTATGCGGTAGTGACGGACGTTAGGGTGCGAGTAAGGTAAGTGTGCGATGTTGGCGGTCTGTAGGGGTAGGGGCGGGTTAAGTGAGTTAGGGTTAGGGCGCGAGTTAGGTAAGGGTGCAGTAGTGAATGTTTTGGGTTAGGGGCAGGTTAAGTGAGTTAGGGTTAGGGCGCGAGTTAGGTAAGGGTGCAGTAGTGACTTTGTTTGGGTTAGGGGCAGGTTAAGTGAGTTAGGGTCAGGGAGCGGGTTAGGTTAGTGTGCGATAGTGACGGACCTTAGGGTTAGGGTTTCGGTTAGGGTAGTGGATAGTTGTGTATGTAAGGTTTAGTGTTTGTTTCTTAGGATTTAGGTGTGCTTGTGTTGTGTGTGTGGTTTTTGGTCAGGGAATTTGTTTTGTTTATTGGTTGTTGTGATGATGTGTTGAGTGTGTGTGGTGTCGTGTTTGTGAGCTGTCGATGATGTGGTGTCGGTGATGTCGTTGTCGATGTTGTGTGCTGTCGGTGTTATAACCTAGAACCATATATATATATATATATATATATATATATATATATATATATATATATGTATATATTTAGCACAGTAGTAATTACTTCACATTTAATATCAGTAAACGTGGCATCACAAAACTTTGTGAAAAAGCCATAAATACTGATTGCAAAATAAAGGGTCAGATCATAAAAATAAACATCCTCATTAATTATCCAGAGAACAGATGATTTCTAGATTTCTAGGGAAATGGAAACAATAAAATTTAAACTTTCTGTGTCTACTCACTGTTTTGGTTAAAAATAAAACTCAGAACTGATCATAGGTAAGTACTAGGTTAGTTGTCCTTGTGAACCATTTTAAGCCTAGCCAGTTTCCCTTTGTGAGGATCAAACCTTGTACTTTCTGTATGGGAGGTAAGCACCTTAACAATTATACCAACTCCACCTAAATAAATTTATAATAACAAAGAACTTATACTTCATCTGCAGCCTTCTTGGCTAAACTAAAATAAATGAACTGTGGTGTAGTACATTCTTTTTTCTTAACTGAACCAAACCAATAACACTTATATAGCAAGTGCAAACAATTGAATGTGGTCTGTGTAATCCATTGTATTCACCTGTTATGCATTGTACTCACTTTAACTGAACAGCAACAATGTGCAGATGTTGTCCAATGTAGATTCAAAATGCAATAAATTAATTTTAAAACAAATCTTCATCATTCATGATGGTTCTTGGTTATTGTGAGCCTTTCCGGTAGAAGTGTTTATGTAAATAAAGGAAGCAGGACCTATACTGTTCTCATGTCATCTCTTGCAACTGACACAGTATTTGTACATTGTTAAACTTAAATATATTTAAAATATATAATATACCTTTTAAAAAATTATAATTTATAATCATGGCTTTGGATACAGTCTTTTCGGAATCTTGTCTTTTTGTACAATCATATTCAACCCAATACATTTGAACTTTGACCCAATGTTGGAACTATAGCAGCAATCTGAAGAGAGGAATCCTATTTTTGGTAAACAGATCTGATAATGAAAACAGTGGGGCATCCTGTGAAGTAGGTCAATTATAAATTAACTCCTACTGAACCCAAAAATACACCAAAACCTGAATGAGACAAGTCTCAGATGAAGAGCACACAATGTTACAAGAAATTACATCAATAAATGGTGATCATAGATATTTTAAATTTCTACCACTATTAAAACTAGTCAGCAATAAAAAACAATAATTTAGAGTTCTGTAATCATAAATATGGAGACCCACCTCCTACAATGATCAATAAATATAAATGCATTCACATGCATTATAGCAAATATTTCATTTTTCACTCATAATTAAGTCCATTTTGATTGAAGACTGTCATATTTACATATCTTGGCAAACACACACACACACACACACACACACACACACACACACACACAAAAACAGAGTATACAAGAAGTTTAAGAGCTTCTTCCAATCATTAATTTCACTATACTTACACATAAAACTACACATCAAAGAAAAAGTTTTCTCTATCAAAAGACCTTGGAAGAACAGTTTTCTTTCCAACTCACATCACTGGAGTATTTCAGACCATTCATGTAAGATATCGTGTAACAAAGAGCAAAGATGCCTCGACATGAAAAGGCAGACGCAGAGATGTGGGTTCACTTGTCTTTACTTATACTGCAATGTAAGAGGAGGTGTATACCACAGTGACATCTATGTACATGCACTACACCCAAGCTCCAATTGCAATTAATGCAGAGCATTTCTTGCAATTCCTTTCCTTACTTCCCTTTTCAACACGTAAAAATCCACTACCAAACATTAGCGGATCGGAGTTCCGCTGTGGCGACCCCTAACCGGGATAAGCCGAAAGACACAACAACTTACCTTTTCGACAGGATTCAGTTATCATCCTCTGTATGTAGCTCAGCACTGACTCTTCTCATTCAATTTCATTTTGCAGGTTTTGTAGATCTCATTAGGCCTAGGGCTTCTTTTTAAATGAATTCACTTACTTCTGCAACCCCAAGGCAACAGCAGCAGTAGTAGTTGGGCAAATGAACAAGTAAGCGCCATAAAAAGTAGCATGCATCTTTAATTTGATAATGTGTCTTATCTAATTTTTCCTTGATATATCGGGAATTTCAGGCTACTGTAGCAGCTATCTGAGTGATTCTACATTACACACTGTTGGATTTCACTTCACTGTTTCCATTGTGTTGCATTCCTATTTTGCTTTTTGTGCTGTATTTTCTTAATTCATAACAGATTATACTATATTGTATCCAATAGCTATTTACACAAACCTTGTTAATAAATGAGTAAATTAAATGGCAAATGACCTTCAAAGAGGGAGTTACAAAGCACACAGCCTTAGGACAATAGTACAAACTGAAAACCTCTTCTCAAACAAATTTTATAGCCTTATGGGACTTTCAAGTGAAGTGAGTCATAGGTCGTATGCTCTTTGTCTGGCCTTTAAATAAGATGAGAAGAAGTGGAGAAACAGCTGTTGAACTGGGGTGGTTTAATGTCACACTGCATAACACAGATGGTCTTTCACATGCTGTGACAGTCTGAGTGATCATCAAGAAACATATTACTTTAACTTCATTTGTCCAGGTCACTTAATATGGTAGACATAAATGATTTTAGTCAAAGTGATCAGAAAACATTTTTGACAAAATTGTGTTTCATGGTTTTGGATCTATTGGTATCCTTCTATTGGGGTAACACCTCCTACTACTTTTTAAGTCCAAAAGGCAAGATCATCTTGTTTAAGATACTAATGTCAGTCTGAATCACAAGGACGGACAGTATTGGGAAGCAACTAACGTGGTTGGACAAGGCAGTATTCCTAATCAGAAGTATTTTAGTTAGCAGCATTTTCAAACAGTTATTAACTAAGACCTCAGATCCATGAAAAAGGACTGATGTGGCCATACATCTTGAGGATGGGCCAATCCCATTAACAGCAAGAAAAAAAGGTTTCATAATGCTGTGTCAGTGCTAAACATAAAGACAGGCAACTAAAAGAGGTCAGTTAACATTCAATTCCCTTTCAGATTATGATGTAGATAACACATCACTTTATTGTACAATAACCCATGATTAAAGGACAAAAATTAAAGAATGTGATCAAATGTTACTTTACTAACAACGTTAGTGTTAAAAGAATTTAAGACTTGCCATCTATTGTAACTATTAATCAGAAGAGGTCTCTTTTACACTGCTTTTGTGCCATGCTAAGGGATAGGTAATGAATGAGGAGCTATGAATGATGGGATTGTTTTCTCAGATGAGTTACAATTTTTTTAATGAACACATTTACATTTACCATCATGTTCCCATTTCTTATACTGACATGAACTCATTTCACTGTTGTTTCTTTCTAGAAGCATGCCACTGTAGATGTGCCACTAACTCTGAGCATCAGATAAAAAACTTTTTAGTGCTAGTTCCTTGTTCCTGATGCTTGCAGACTTACAGCTTTATAGTAGGCAAGAATCTATGTATGGTGCTCACCCAGTATAAAATGTTCCCAGGGAATTTATACCAGTGTCATTAAGGAATTTAATTTAGAAGCCGCGGTGGTGCAGCGGTAGCGTTGTTGCCTCACAGCAAGAGGTTCTCCCATTTGATTCTCGGCTGGAGCGCCTTCTGTGTGGAGTCTGCATGTCCTCCCCACGGTCGAGTGGCATTTGAAAGACATGTGTAGAATGGGTGTGCCTTCGTTGAAGGTTGGGCGTCGAGCTGGCACCTCGGCACCCATAAAAAATCGACTGCCAATCATTAGTGGACCAGAGTTCTGCTGTGGCGACTCCTCACCAGGAAAAACTGAAAGAAGAACAGTCATTAAGGAATTTAATTTGAATAACTGCAATAGAACAAACAATTAGAATGACAACTAGTATCTCCATTAAACTTAATGGTTTTCTGGTTCAACTTAAAAAAAATCCCCATGTGTGAGAAACTGGTTACCTATTGCAAAAATATTTCCTCTGAATTTTACATTTTATGTCTCTTCAGCAAATTTGGGAATATGTCCAAGTTTTCATATACACAGAGTTCACTAATGAGATATTTATCACCATTCTACCAGACACAAGTTTATTAATGTCCAGTAGATTTTCATGAAAGAACTACATAAATATAACAATGCAAAGCATCCTTTAACCTTTTCTCTGAGACAATACAATACTGGAGCCAAAATATTAAAGATTGGGGTTGTGGGGGCAGAGCTCCTACATCATGAACTATAGAAAACATTTTTTTTTTGTTTAAAAATATCTTTAAAAAATATCTGACAATCAGATGGGTTGGGAGTAATATGTGGTTGGTAAGGTGATCACTGGTAAATGGTGTTTTGATAAAACAAAGTAGATCCATTAGTTTTAAAACCATCTCTGCAGCTCAGAGTGCAACATTCAACTTGAAGATATTTTAAATAACCTGATAACTTATGAGACAAAGTGGGAAAAAAAACAAACAAGAAGTTCATTTACTGCATGAAAGTGCTTATCTTTTTTTTATAAAATAATTTATTTTATTGGCTGTGGTTGGCTGGTCTACTTCTTTTTATTGTTTAACTTATGAGACATCTCTGAAAGATGTGATAACGAGAACTATATATTTATAAATATTATTTATTTACTTTTTTGGTCAGCTCAGCCCCAATAGGCATTGTCTGTTTTCATCAGAGACCAAAGAAGGTGCTCATATTGATCATGGTTACTCTAGCCTGCACACTGAGAAAGTTCTTCCACTCCTTCTTTTACTTTTATAAGTGACATGGGATCTTTTTACATTCCTCTGAGCTAATCCCAATGCCAGCAGATGGAATCTCAGTTTAACATATCATCTGAAGGACAGCAGAACTTCCCCTTCTTAGGGTATGCTACAGAGTCAGTTCGTTCATCTTTCGGCTTTTTGCGGTTAGGGGTCGCCACAGCGGAACTCCGGTCCGCTAATGATTGGCAGTAGATTTTTACGGTGCCGAGGTGCCAGCCCGAAGCCCAACCTTCAACGAAGGCACACCCATTCACGCATGTCTTTCGAAGGCCACTCGACCATGGGGAGGACATGCAGACTCCACACAAAAGGCACTTCAGCCGAGAATCGAACGGGAGAACCTCTTGCTGTGGGGTGACAATGTTACCACTGCACAGCCACGGCATCTGAATCATTATTCCAAACACTTGGTATGAGAACAGAACCCACGGTTATCTTAATATACATTCATCAAAGTAAGAGAGCTACCTGCTGGGCATACCTCTCAACCTCTCAGTGTAAGAAATCTGGACAAAGCCTGACATAATGGGGGGACAAAGGCCCCAAAATAGGGACAGATTTTAAATATTGTTCTTATAAACTTAGAAACTTGATAGATTTGACTTGGTATGAATTTTTCTGAAGAATAATAAGTCTGAAACTCAAATTATGTCATTATTTAGTGATTTCAATTCTCAGATCATCCCAGTGATTTGCCAGAAAACCACAGATTTTATGAGAAAAAGAGAGAGAGAGAGACCAAAAAATATAAGGCAAAAATCTGGACAGTTGAGAAGTGTGCTGCTGGGCCACTGACAATGTAAGAGATACTAAGAGAGGAAATAATTTAATTAATTCATTCATGTATTTATTTTTGGTTTGTCTAGCAATCATAACCCCTTTTTTCTCTAATTAGTGAAGATAGGAATGTTTTGGTAACATGACCGTCATATCTGCCTGTAATGCTACCACAGCCACTTTATATATTTCATCTTAAACTGCTCTTGAGAATGTAAAGACTTTGTAATGAGAGATTCAGAGTAACAGTCAGAGCAGATGCAGTCTCAGGCACAATCAATATTTCTTACATTTATCCAATGCAAACAGGAAAATATAACAAGGATTATGCAAAACATAAGAAAGAGAAGCAGAACTCTATATCTCACATTTGTTTTCAGTTTTGTGATGACATCAGAGGCTGTTTAAGGCACACAGGGAGAGCTGTGCTTTCAAAAGTGAAATAAATATAGCAAAACAGGCACCAATGTGAAATTATGTTGGCAGCCTGGAATTAATTAAAATCAGAGACTGCACTAGAGTAGTTACAGAATACAGTACTGTAAACTGATACAGATTCCACCATACTCATCGCTTCCCAAATAATAAAACAGAGTAATAGTCCTAAGGATGATCGTGGAGTAGGACTGGGGCTTATAATTACACTTTGAAAGGAACTTGCTACACAGTGTGAGAAAATATTTGGGAAAGTCAACAGGATGCTGGGATGCATAGCCAGGACAGTGGTCTCTGGGAATCCTGATATCATGCTGCATGCATGTAGAGAACTGATGAAGTAACACTTGAGAGAGAGACAGAAGGAAACTGAGGTTAGAGAAACTGCAATTATCAGCAATGAAGAAGGTTTGGTGTATAAAGAGATACAGAATAAGAGATTTTATATATAAATGTATATATATATATATACACACACACACACACACACACACACACACACACACACACACACACACACACACACAGAAACACACACAGTGTATGTGTGCGTGTGTGTGTGTGTGTGTGTGTGTGTGTGTGTGTGTGTGTGTATGTATATGTATACATATATATATATATATATATATATATATATATATGTGTGTATATATATATA
>NC_056743.1:1060628297-1060865797 GCF_019279795.1 Protopterus annectens
ACAAACATCACCCCCTTGTTACCACCAGACATACCCCAAAGCATACTTGTCACTGGTCCTCTACCTACTATCTCCAAAGAGCAGGTCATAACTACACTCTCCATGGCCAAAATCACAGCCTCTGTGGGATCGGATAACATTCCAGGCTGCCTACTAAATGGTCTAAAACAGGACCTAGCAGAAACACTTGGCATGCTCTTCACCCACAGTCTAAGCACTGGCTTTGTCCCAGCAGAGTGGAAAACAGCAACAGTAATTCATTTGCACAAAGGGGGCCCATCAACCGACCCTGGGAACTATAGATGCATAAGCCTAACCAACCTTATCTGGAAGGCCATGGAGAGAATCATCATGGAACTTATCAACAAAGACATGTGACCTTCAAAACCTTCACCTGACTAAATTTTACTTCAATAAGGGAAGATCATACTTATTAAACCTAGTGGACTGCTTTGAAAATGTCACCAAAGCCCTGGATCAAGGCAAAACACTACATACAGCTTATCTTGACTTAGCCACGGCTTTTGACACAATCCCCCACTCAGGCATCACTGAGAAATTCACCCAGCTGGGAATTAACCTATATGTCACTAGATGAATAACCAAATGTCTCACTGACAGAACACATACATTCAAAGTTGGGGATTCCACATTTACCAGCAGACCAGTTATCAGTGTTGTACCACAAGGATCTGTGCTGGGTCCCCTACTGTTTGGAATCTATTTCTCATAAGTCCAGATGAAAATAGATGGTCTGTGGCTTACCAATTTCGCCGATGACTGCAAACTGGGTGCAATCATTGAGTCCCACAATGATGTTGAAATACTACTAAAAGGGCTTACACAGACAAATGACTGATGCCAAAGACACAGACAAACTAAATGCAAAAAAATGTGTTATCATCCCTTTCAGCAAAGGGGAAGTCCCTGCAAATTACAATATTAACAGTACCCACTTAGCTCAAACCTTATGGTGATAGATTTGGGATCACAGGTTGATAGCAACCTTAACTTTGATCACAATGTGTCCACAGTGGTAATGAAGGACTTCTATGTACATCTATCTCATAAGTAAGGGCATCGCATCCAGAGCTAAGGATATTATAACTTCCCTTTACTCATCCCTTATCAGACCACTAATATAGTACAACAGTCCCTTCTGTATGTACCTCACCAGACACCTGCAGCAGCTGGCGAGACCTCAGAGGTTTCTCACTAAAAATAATTCAGGACCTTCAACACATGACCTACATGGACAGACTGAAGGCCCCGTCACTGTACTCTGTATATTACAGGCTGCTGAAAGGCGACGTGTGCCTGTCCTACAAAGCAGTCTTGGACCCTGCCCTAATGGAAATGCTGCACATCCAAAAATCAAATGGGACAAGATTAATTTGCTCTAGGGATCTTAACCTAGCCTGTGACATTAATAGGACAAGACAAATGTGTCTCCCAGAGATTGTCACTCCTCTGGAACAAACTCCCAGTTCATGTAAAACTGGGTTCCTCAATGACCCTATTTAAGCATAACTTAGACAACTGGCTGGGAGACCATAAATTTCCCCCGGGCATGTCACCTATGCCCCTCTGGATAAGGGCAGTCAGTGCTGATCATAGACTTGCTCTGCAAATATAGACCATACAACTTGGTCAATAAGGGAACAAGGGTATAACATGGCTAGGCTTATAAAGGCCCTACGGCCAGTAGCCTAGTAACCTCCTATGAACATATGAACAAAAACAATAAAGAGAGTGGTGAAGGAGACTGCATTAGAACTCAGGGCACCCTCTGGCCAGTGTAGAGCATCTTCATCCTATGACAGCCTCACATCTTAGTATACGCAAAATTTCATAAATGAGTGACTGAAGACATGCACCTTCACAGGTGACACTATGAAAATATTGGCAAAATGCTGAACGCTGGCAAATGTATTTATGAAACTTTATCAACTTAAATACAAACAGATATGTTTAGCACTTGCATCATATTCATGGTTTAGGAGTATACAACCTTGAATATGATGAGACAACCTGGATTTAAATAGTGAACTGGATGTTGGATAACCTGGTATATGAGGCACCACTTTCTAGTATGCCTCTTTGGAGAAGGTGTGGGGCCTGCTTGGCCATACCTGATAGAACAGCTTACAATGGAAATTGAGGGCAATTGATGGGGGTAACAGGTAGTATCAAGGTGGGTATGGCTATTGAGGAGCATATCACTATGGACACTGGGGCAGCTCCTTCATAAAACCCATGTGCTGATACACCTGGTTATGTCACTAGGCATACAGAGGGTTGGGGTGTAACAAAGAAAAAAACACAAACTAGGTACGATGTGACATATAATCCTACCTGTTCCTAACCCAGGCAATAGCACCACATAAACTGGTAGTTGTGTGGTTTGCCACCCTGTACAGTAAAGATCTTCCTGACAAATGGTCACATTTGGGGTATGCCCCACATGCAGTTCCCAGAAAAAGAAATAGAATACTGGACTATCCTGGAATCTGCTAGGTACGATGTGACATATAATCCTACCTGTTCCTAACCCAGGCAATAGCACCACATAAACTGGTAGTTGTGTGGTTTGCCACCCTGTACAGTAAAGATCTTCCTGACAAATGGTCACATTTGGGGTATGCCCCACATGCAGTTCCCAGAAAAAGAAATGGAATACTGGACTATCCTGGAATCTGATGCCAGTAGTAGCTGGGTAGAATACAAATAAACAAACTATCACTTACCTATGGCAGCTTCAAATTTTCAAACTCTGTATTTGCTTCAGACTCATGGGGACCAGAAGCAACTGAATGTTTCTTGCGTCCTTTTTCCCCCTGGCATTTCCTTTACATACTGGCTGGACTACACCTGAGCTGAATTTATAGTTACTCCTCACAATAGCACAATTCACCTTGTTCAAATAAATTGAATTGCATTACACTGAATCAATCTGATTCATTGTCATCTATGAACTACATGGCATTGAATCACATTAATACCTAATTTGCATGACTACGAATCCTTCATCTAATCAATTTAAAAAATGAGTGCCTTACCATTGTCTACAAACATACAGTACAAGTATGTAGAATTAAATACACATGCACATCATTTTGCTCCTAGATACACACATACAGACAGACATATATACATACACATTTGCACAGAAGCATGTTATTGGATGCTTTTATTCAGAAACTGTCTGGTTCCTGGAGAAAGTTTTTGCCTGTATTGCTGGAAAAACATCAGCATATGCATCGTCACAGAGACCTCAACTTAAGTTAAATGAGAGAACTTTGTCAGAGCAAGGTCTGAATGCCTACCACACCTTCAGGCCCACTACATTAGATGAAGGCACTTAAGGTGGAGGTGTCTCCATATTCTTAAAAAAAACACCTGCAGTCTCATTAGACAAGGTAATGAACTCCTCTGTGTACAGCTTACTTCATAATTAACTACAGGACCTCTCTTATGTTCCTCAAAGCCTTATAACTCCTTTCTAACTAGTATGGAGTCCCTGTGCATTAAGTCAAACACAGTTCTCCCAAAAGACTTCAACTACCACTCCATTAACTTGGGGATGTATACATTCTCAAACGTATGCACAAACATTTCTAAACTTCATCAATACAAACTCTGTGGATTAGTTAGTACACAGCCCAAGCAAGGATAATAAAATCCTTGACATGGTGTTTACCGATATGGGACAGCTCTGCTCTCTACCAATTGTCACTTTCAATTTGGTCAAAGTGGACAACGTATTAGTTGTATTCACCATAAAACTGAAGCTAGATGCATCTTTCAATACATCAGTATTCAAAGATTATGCTAAGGCTAATCTACTAAAACTGAGTAATGACCTGACTAAATTTAAACTCCCTTTCCATCTTGATGACCCCACTGCTTATGTAGACTTCGATGTACATGTAAATAGATGCATAGATGCATTGGTCCCACCCGAAGCAAATGTAATCCCAAATTTAAGCATAAACCCCTATGGCTGAACCTAAATGTAAACAGGATCTATAATGGAAGAACAAAAAACTTGTTGCAGGCAAAAATAAATTTAACACTCAAGTTGCTAAACATGCTCTTGCTTAATTTAACAGGGAACTCAAGACAATGATCAACTCAACCACAGCTCAATATGAGGGAAAATATCCAGCCAAAGCAGAACCAGAACACTTTCTTTAGATATGTTACAAACCTTAGAAACAATGTCTAACACTGTACAAAACTAATAGTAATTTCACATACTCATACCCAAAAGACATAGCCAGTCTAATATCAGACACTTTTTGATCAAACTTAATGACCCTTTCCCACTTCTATATCCCCAGATCACATACCCACATCCATTGCTCACCCTCAAATATCCCATGAACAAGTCTTCAGGATACTATCCAAGGCCAAGAACACTATTTCCATGGGGCAGGATAACTTACCAGCCTGCTAAGTGGCCAGCCTGAAACAGGACTTGGCAGACCTATACGGAGGCTATTCAGTATTAGCCTCTAAGAAGGTTTTATACAGGATGAATGGAGGACAGCAACATTCATCCCCTCTACCACAAAGATGAAATATCAATGGAGCCATCTGACTGAAGGCCCATGAGCCTGACCAGCCTCATCTGTAAGGCTATGGAAAGAACTGTTACAGAATTAATAAACAAGGACATAGGAAACCTAAAAATTCTTGACTCAAGCCAGTTAAGATTCATTAATGGCAGATCATACCTGCATAACCTGGTCAACTTCTTTGAGAAGATTACAGGCAGTCCCCGGGTTACGGACATGACAATGGGCTGCCGCAATGTCGGAAATAATGTAAAAATAAATAAAAATATTTAAAGTTGAACAAATCTTACCTTAAAATGAAGAATTTTGTTGTACTTTTCTTTTCCCCGTTTTCTCCATTTGTGAAGCTGCTCGCATGTCTTGTTAGAGCAGTTACTTCCACCTTCAAAGAAAACGAGCGATCTAATTGGTTAAGAGACTGCTGTGTTGGAGATCTGATTGGTCAAGAGTGCTGGCTTATACAGTACACAGTATTGAAGCAGTTACTGTACTGTAGAATGTGAAAATGACATTGTGGCTCACTAGGGGCTAGGTGACAGTAGGAGGTCTGAAAGTTCAGGAAAGAGTGGAAAACATTCATGGGTGATGCCTCTAGTACAGAAATATGAAGTGAAGCTTAAAAAGAGGTAAGTTTACCATATGTGTGTGTGTGTGTGTGTATGTATATATATATATATATATATATATATATATATATATATATATATATATATACACACACACACACACACACACACACACACATATATACACACACACACACACACACACACATATATGTATATATATATATATATATATATATATATATATATATATATATATATATGGGTCTAGGACATTTCACTGAATGCACATTTCACTGAAAGTCAAATTGGTGTGCACTTTTCACTGAAAGCTCAAATCATTGAAATCTCAGTTCACTGAAACATTTCACTGAAAGTTATATATGGCCTTTTCCCCACTGTAGTGCGACCCTGGAGTTAGTATATATAGTAAGGGGGGGTGTGTGGGGGGCATAGCCCACCACATATTTTAAATATTTTGAACTATATACACGGATACTTGCAATTCCAAAATATTACTCTTTTCTGAACATAATATATACTTAAAATATGTGGGGGGCTATGCCCTCCACACCCCCCGATGTGGGGACTGGTGCACCCACACCCTCCCTTACTATATATACTAACTCCAGGGTTGCACTACTGTGGGGAAAAGGCCATATATAACTTTCAGTGAACAATCTACCTTTATTCATTTATTCATGTATAAAAATCTACATTTATTAATGAACACAAACTGACATTTATTCATGTACAAAAATCGACATTTATTCATGTACACAAACTGACATTTATTTCGTACTTTTCTGTTAATGGACAGCAGCTCTAAGTAACACGTTAGCAGTTGTGTGAGAATTCTATATAAACAATGCAACAAACATTTCAACTTCAGAAAATGTACACTTTGGCTTTCACAATTTCTCAAATACAGTCATGTCATCTTCTTCTGGAACATTGTCATAAGTCTCCAACCCGCGAATTTCGGCCTGAATTTCTTGCAACTCCATTTCCTGTAGAACCATTGGCCCCAGTCTGTTATGCCTAGCAATAGAGCTCTCCTTAAATGAGCACTGCTTGTCCAAGTAGCCTGCTCGTAGTGCACTGGCAACACAGCTTTCCGTGATTTTATCCCATTAATTTTTCAAGCCAAGGCACAACCTCTTGCAGTCTAGGCTTCATAAAGTTTCCATGCTGATTTCTCTCTATTCTATTTTCAATGTAGTCATTGAGTTCCATGTGCAAATGGTCCTTGAATGGCTTATTTATTGCAATATCAAGAGTATGGAGATAGGCAGTCATTCCTGCGGGAATCATTATTTGATCTATTCTTGTCCGTGTAAGGTATTTCCTTTCTTTAGCACAGTTAGTGCTGGCTGAATCCCAGACTAGCAGACTCTTTTGCCACCTCGTAAAACAAGTGGCAGCATTACATCAACCTACTTCCTTATAACTGCTTGTGTGCACCAGGCTTTTTCGGTTTCAAGAATGTAAATGCCTGAAACACATTCAATCTTATCTTTCTTGCCCTTACTAATGATTAGAGGTGGGGGTTTTCTTTCCATCCATCTAGATAAATTGCCAAAATACAGGTAACAAATGCACTCTCGTAACCATTGGAGGGAATGTAGATTGACGAGGCACCCCTCTGATCAATTGTTGTTTGAGATCCTTGGCCCATAAACACTGCAGTTTCATCCATAGCAATCATGTTGGAGAGTTGGTATTTAGAAAAGTCGATGCCATCAACAAAGGACTTGAATGCAATTGCACATTTAATAACTTCAGTATCTTCCAGCTTGAACAGTGTTGTTGATCTTCTTAGAGACAGTTTATATCACTGAAGGAAGCCATCCAGCCAATGTTGTGATGCTTTGAACTTTGAATTCTTCTGGGGATATTTCTAACTGTGGTGCTATTGCAAGGGCAAATGCTTGAATATCAGCCCTGCGCACAACCAAAGCCTTTGCTCTCCTGTTAGCAATCCACTCAGAGATGATGTCTTCCAGCTCAGGAAATAATGGTTGCCGACCTGATCCACACTTGCTCTTCTTAGCATTTCCCTTGTCAACCTGTTGACTGAGGTTATCGTACACTGCGGGCCATTTTCAGACCATTCAGAGATCTAACTTCTTCTCTTTGCAGAAAGACGTCAGATTATTTCCCTGGGTGTCCTCCACGATTCCTTTCTTGGACTCGATGGAATAGCTCTTTCTTTTTCCACTCATCTTGTCTGGGGAGGATTAATTGAAGACTTATGAGACTGGACTGGCAACCCAAAATGGCGCCAGTTAAGAAGAGAAGACACAACCACAGCCATTCTTTATCAAGTGCACGTGCTTTACGCACATTGTCTGTACTTTGTCCGATCAAAGTACATCTGCCAGTGTTTATGGGCCAAGGATTTCAACCGTCAAGTGTGAGTAATGACTAGGGTTACAGTAAGAATTGTGGAGGACTCCCAGGGAAAGAATATTACGACTTTCTGCAAAGAGAAGAAGTTGGGTGTCCAAATGGTCTGAAAATGGTGAGCAGAGTATGATAAACTCAGTCAACAGGTGTCAGTAATATTAATTTATAATTTAACACGTCCGTCGTGTGTTGTTGACAATCTTAACTGGGGCTTAGTTTTGGGGTAGGGCTTATATCATGACCACCCTGGAAAAACCATGGTAGGCCTTATTCTCTGGTTAGGTCTTATTTACGAAGAAATATGGTATGCACATTACACACACATTATATATATATATATATATATATATATATATATATATATATATATATATATAAAAAAAGAAACTAGATAAATGTCCAAAACACCATAAATCCAAGGCACTAGGAATACTTCTCAAATAAGGTAGACACACCACCAGTTCCAAGAAAGGCTGTATAAGTGCTTTTGTTCCTTTATTAGCAGTTAACAAAACAGAACTTCATCAGATACAAAAAACTGATTCCCTTTGTTTAAATACCATTTAAAAATCATGTGATCCACAAAAAAAAAAAAAAAAAAAAAAATATATATATATATATATATATATATATATATATATATATATATATACATACTTCCGTTAGAAACAATAATAAAAAAACTTCCTCATTCTTCTTTAACAAATAAAACATAATATTGCTAAATCCATCAAACTGGAACTTCCTAACCTTATATGTTTATATTGCATTAATAGTTGTTAATAAGCAATTCCCCCTGAAATTCTTAACTAAAACACCCCATCTAAAACAAGAAATAACTAAAAAACAACCAACTACACAATGCAGTATCCTCTCTAATTGTGTTTATTGTCATGTTCATTAGTTATATTTATTTGTTCTTGTTATTCAATTTTTACTGCCTTAAATATTTTCTGCTCTAAAATTAAGCAAACTACTAATTAAAATTCTATCATTTAATCCAGGCTTCATGGTTACATTCAACAACACCTGCCAAAAGGTCTCCCTGTATTCAAGAAAATTAGACCAATTACCCCCTCTCTCCTGTTTGTTTACCTTCTCCAACACACAAAATCTAAATTTTTTAAAATCCTTACATGTAACACTATGCCTATATAAGGCATTAGTTCCTTCCTGTCTCTTAATGGCATAGTTGTGCTGGTAAACCCTCTTTCTCAATTCATTCTCCATTTTACCTATATAATAGGCCTTACATGTTTGGCATAGGGCAACATACACAACCCCCGTTGTCCTACAGTTGTAGTTCCCTTTAATCACAATGACCCTATCATAACCTTCAATGACCAAATTCTTGGTCTCGTACATAAATCTACATTCCCTACAATTTCCACACATACTCATCTTCCCCAACACCAATCTATCCTCCTTGTTCTGACTTCTTTCAAATAGGGACTTAATATTGTGCCCCTTTCTATACACTATCCTTGGGCTGGGGCCTAACTTATCAATAAGTCCAAAGTCACCAAACACTCCACTCCAATTCATCTACAATATCTTTTGGATTTCTGGTGAATGCTCATCATATGTTAGAGTACAACTAAATGAGCCCACTTGTGTGTTTTAGCCACCCACTACTACTTTAGGATTTTTCAACAAGGGTGGGTACCATTCCATCCTTCTATCAGTCACGTATTTTTCCTGCCCCTCACCTAGTGCTTTCAGGTACCCTCTAATATACAACATCTCCTTCAAGGTGCCAATGTTTTCCACAAACTTTTTATTTTCACTAGTTAGTCTAGATACCCTTATCATTTGACCCTTGATAAGGTTCCTTTTCTACCAGAATGGATGTTCACTCTCAAAATGTAACAAACTATTTGAATATGTTGGTTTTCTGTAGATTGTTGACGCATAACACCTGCTATCCATATTTTTGTATAGGTGTACATCCAAATAGTTAACCATTTCCTTTCCCATTGTACTTGTAAAGGTTAAGAAATTGGTTGTGGTGTTAACATACTCAAGGAATTCACCTGCCTCCACCTCACTTCCAATCCACATAATCAAAATATCATCTAAAAATCTATAATATTTATAGATATTAGTTTTAAACCTTGAACCCAACACAAATTTGGTCTCCCAATACCAGAGGACAACGTTTGCAAAGGTAGGGGCTGCTTTAGCTCCCATCTCCACTCCTCTGGTCTGCTTAAAATATTCACCCTGAAACCAAACAATGTTATTACTTAGTACCAATTCCATAAGGTTTGACAGCACATAAACTGAGTCATTGGAAAGTCTAGTACCCTCTCTGAGTGTATTCTGAAACATTTCCATACCTTCCTCATGGGGAATACTCAAATATAAATACTTTACATCAACACTTAAATAAATCACCTGCTCATTAAATTCAACACCTGCCAAGCTCCTCAACAGGTGCCATGAATCTTTCAACATGTGGTCTTTCCCATCAAAATTTTTTTTTAAGTGAAAATCAACCATCTTGGCCTAGGGTTCAGTTTTGCTTCCTCTCCCTGCCACACTTGGTCTCATTGGTGGATCTACCACAGATTTGTGAATCTTGGGGATCCCAAAAAAAGAAGGGACTTTGGGTGTTTAACTATCAAAAATTTAATTTCCTCCTCTGTGAAACTATATTCCTGGAATAAATCCTCTAGAATAAAATCCAACCTCCTATTAAAAATATTGATTTTGTTCAGGGAGGCAGGATTAAAGTATTCACTGTTATTTAAATAACTCAACATTCTACCAGTATAATCAAACTGGTCCATTATTACAACTCCACCCCCTTTATCAGGTTTCATAACCCTAATGTGATGGTTCTTTATTAACTCCCTCAACACACAATTTTCTTCCTTAGTTAGGTTGTCATAACCCTGTTTTTTGTAGTTACTTAGTAAATTTATAATTTCCATTTCAGCTAATTTTTCAAAAATAGCAACTGGGGGAAGCCAAGGGGGGTTGTAATTATTCCTTCTTGACAAAGAATTTTTTATCAGTGGATTGTCTGTGTCTTCACTCCTATCATTCTTTTCCAATAGTATTTTCAAATTAATTAGTCTAGAGAACAACTTAACATCTAATATGGTGTCCACCCCATAGTTCTGTCCCTTAGGTACAAAAGTGAACCCTTTTGACAGTAGTTCTCCATGATGCACTTCCAAAACTTCATTAGTATAGTTGTAAATTTTGAGCCCCCTGTATTCACTAACCTTGACTTTTCCTTCATCAACCCCTGAACTACCCATTTTCACATCAAACTGGTCAATTTTATTAGATTCAAGCATATTTACACTATCTACTAATAAACCTGGACCTTCAAAAAAATGTGGTACATTTTCACAAAATTCTTGAACCATAAACCCGTCTTGCACAATTTGGTGTGCATTTACACCAGTTTCAACATCATGATAACATTCAAACCCTTCGGCTCTCAACAGTGCATCATTTATTGAACTATCTATAACCACACAATTCTCACAGTACACAAGATCATTTGTTATAGATGTTCTAATAATGTCATTGGCATTCATTTCCACTGTGCATTCAGAATGCTCACTTACTGCTGGTGGTATCGTGGGTGTCCTCCTTGCAATATCTCCTACCCTCCTGCTTAGCTCAATACCCCCCATGGCTCTGGCCATTGTTTCTCGGAGTCCACTGACCATTTTTGCTCTTCAGTCTTGCTGAGCGTCTCGACATTTGTTGAAAATCCTGTCCCACATTAACATTAGAGTTAGAGTTGGAGTCTCTAAACACTTCCCTTTCATTGTCCTCTTCTCCATATGGTGCTTCAGTGTTATGCTCTTCTACTTGCACAAATGAAACCCTCGGCTGCATGTTAGTCCTTGGGGAAGGATACGCCTTCTTATGTTTATAATCCTCTTCATCTTTCTTAAGCTTCTTTCCTTTTCTAGCCTTAATTGTTTTTCATGCTGCTCCAGTCTTCCAAAAATGCTACGCTATAGTCCTTCATTACAACTGAACCCCTCATGCTTAGTAATCTCTTTTTGTAGCTGAATAATTTCCTCCTTAAGCCCCACCAACTGCCGCTGGTTATCCCGAATCAATAACCGCATATATTCAGTCCCCATGCGGTCAAACAACTCCCATAATTCATGATGTAAAACTGAGCCATTTACTAAATTGTTCAGAAAGTTCCACATCCTCAACCCCTTAGGGACCCGACACACCTTAATGCAGTCCTCAAAAAAAAGCTATATCCAGTTGTAGATCCCTAAATTTCTTTAGGGTCTTTTCCAAATGATAAATCCTTTGTCTCAAATCCACTGCAGGTTCGGGTTCCATACAGATACCACCTTGGGAACTAACCACTGGCTTTGGTTCCCTGTTAAGCCAACTCAGGAAGTCACTGTTGTTGATCAAGGGAGTTAGCGGAGGAAAATTCGATTCCTCTTGTATCCTCCTACTCCTCCCATTCTCACCAATAGAGAGATCCCCTTCCACCAACGTCCTTGAATAGGACACGCCTCCACCAATCATTCTACTATTAGTCAAACATACATTTTCACTCGTTCTTATCAACCTCTCATTCTTATTAGCAAAGTCTTTTATGTTGTCACACACCAAATCCACCTTAGCGTTAGCTTCATTAATTAACGCCAACAATTGAGTTAAAGTAACTTCTTCCTCTGGCTGCGTACCTTCCATCTTTGCTAACCGGAGGCAAAGTCAATGGTAGTCAAAAAACAGCGGGATTGCAAAAATATATATAGGTTCACAGGTGTGCTGTCCTTACCCGAAACCTTCCTTGTGCTGACCACAAAGTCCACAAACACAAAGAATCTAGATAAATGTCCAAAACACCATAAATCCAAGGCACTAGAAATACTACTCAAATAAGGTAACCACACCACCAGTTCCAAGAAAGGCTGTATAAGCGCTTCCATTTCCTTTATTAGCAGTTAACAAAACGGAACTTCATCAGATACAAAAAACACATAATTTCCCTTTGTTTAAATACCATTTAAAAAATCATGTGATCCACAAAATATATATATATATATATATATATATATATATATATATATGCATACTTCCGTTAGAAACAATAATAAAAAACTTCCTCAGTTCCTTCCTCTTGGCAGAAAAGGAACCTTATCAAGGATCAAGTGATAACAGTATCTAGACTAACTAGTGAAAATAAAAAGCTTGTGGAAGAGATGGGCACCTTGAAGGAGATGTTGTATATTAGAGGGTACCTGAAAGCACTAGTTGAGAGGCAGGAAAATACGTGACTGATAGATGGATGGAATGGTACCCACCCTTGTTGAAAAATCCTAATGTAGTAGTGGGTGGCCAAAACACACAAGTGGGCTCATTTAGTTGTACTCTAACATATGATGAGCATTCACCAGAAATCCAAAAGATATTGGAGAAGAATTGGAGTGGAGTGTTTGGTGCCTTTGGACTTACTGATAAGTTAGGCCCCAGCCCAAGGATAGTGTATAGAAAGGGGCACAATATTAAGTCCCTATTTGAAAGAAGACAGAACAAGGAGGATAGATTGGTGCTGGGGAAGATGAGTATGTGTGGAAATTGTAGGGAATGTAGATTTATGTACGAGACCAAGAATTTGGTCATTGAAGGTTAAGATAGGGTCATTGCGATTAAAGGGAACTACAACTGTAGGACAACGGGGGTTGTGTATGTTGCCCTATGCCAAACATGTAAGGCCTATTATATAGGTAAAATGGAGAATGAATTGAGAAAGA
Source organism: Protopterus annectens (assembly GCF_019279795.1). NCBI lineage: Eukaryota > Metazoa > Chordata > Ceratodontiformes > Protopteridae > Protopterus > Protopterus annectens. The sequence continues at coordinate 1,060,641,609 of NC_056743.1, forward strand.
GGGTTTACCAGCACAACTATGTCATTAAGAGACAGGAAGGAACTAATGCTTTATATAGGCATAGTGTTACATGTAAGGATTTTAAAAAATTTTGATTTTGTGTGTTGGAGAAGATCAAAAAACTGGAGAGAGGGGCTAATTGGTATAATTTTCTTGAATACAGGGAGACCTTTTGACAGGTGTTGTTGAATGCAACCATGAAGCCTGGATTAAATGATAGAATTTTAATTAGTGGTTTGCTTAATTTTAGAGCAGAAAATATTTAAGGCAGTAAACATTAAATAACAAGAACAAATAAATATAACTAATAAACATGACAATAAACACAATTAGAAAGGATACTGCATTGTGTAGTTGGTTGTTTTTTAGTTATTTCTTGTTTTTAGATGGGGTGCTTTAGTTAAGAATTTCAGTGGGAATCGCTTATTAACAACTATTAATACAATATAAACATATAAGGTTAGGAAGTTCTAGTTAGAAGGATTTAGCAATATTATGTTTTATTTGTTAAATAAGATTAAGGAAGATTTTTATTATTGTTTTTAACGGAACTATGCATATATATATATATATATGTTTTGTGGATCACATGATTTTTAAATGGCATTTAAACAAAAGGAAATTATGTTTTTTTTGTATCTGATGAAGTTCCGTTTTGTTAACTGCTAATAAAGGAACAAAATCACTTATACAGCCTTTCTTGGAACTGGTGATGTGGCTACCTTATTTGAGAAGTATTCCTAGTGCCTTGGATTTATATATATATTTATATATATATATATATATATATATATATATATACATACATATACACATACATATATATATATATATATATATATATATATATATATATACACACACACACATATATATATATCTATACTTTTCTTCATCGAAAATACGCTTGTTCGAAAAAGAAAAGTAGAGCCCCATTTCAGCAAAATTGCACTTCAACGAAAGTGCACTTTCGCTGAAGTATACTTACCGGATCCCTAACAGAAACAACAAACAGGGGGGCTGCAACCCTCCATATGGGGGGTTGTGCCCCTACACCCCCCACTTCAGTATTCTCACTCCAAGATTGCTTTAGTGGTGAAAAGGGAATATATATATATATATATATATATATATATATACACACATAGATATATATATATATATATATATATATATATATATATATATATATATATACACACACACACACACACACACACACATATATATATATATATATATTCATGCATATATATATATATATATAAACATACACACACACACACATATATATATATATATATATATATATATATATATATATATATATATATATCTATCTATAAAATAACCTATAAAGATTCTACATCAATTAAAGAGAAACTTCCTGCTGGCCATATATAGGTATTGTGCTTCCAAATGCAGTATACCTGTTAAATCACTTAAAGAGAGCACGTCCCTTCAAAATGGGTTTTATGGAAGTTCTACCATTGATACCTGGATATTTTTTAGCCTGTCGATGGATTATCCAATTGAGCTCATGTTCTTCCGTATAGTTCCTAAAATCCCCACCTCGTATACTGGGTCTAACTATTTCAACAACCCTAGGCATAGCCCCCCACATACATAGTAAATTTCACAGATACATGTGGATAGTTATAACAAAGATGACAATATTTATCTAAATAATGTGGGGGGCTGTGCCCCCCACAACCCCCTATTTATTCTAACTCCAGGGTCGCGCTACAGTGGGGAAAGGGCAGAATGCTTTGAATGCCATTTGTTGATGTTATGAGTGTCGACCAAATGAGTTGTAGGTGTTTTGAGCTTTAGGTGTTTTGGTCGCTCTGAAAAGTTTGTTGATTATATGAACTGTCGATCATATGAAGTAGACCCATATATATATATATATATATATATATACACACACACACACACACACACACACACACACACACACACACACACACACACACACACACACATATACATATATATATACACACATACACACACACACACACACACACACACACACACACACACACACACACACACACACACACACACACACACACAATCACTATATGGATTCACTTTATAAGCTCAAAATTCTGAAATCTTGAATTACAGAATCTCAAGGACATAAGGCAGAAAATCCAAATACCCGAAACTACACAATCACAAATCTCTAAATCCTGAAACTGCGAAACCGCGAAATTTGAACTCCCACACACTTTCAAACACCATTACAGGACACACGCACACAACTAAATAAGCACACACACCTACCCTTATGATATACAGGGGGCAAGCCCTCCTGCACTCCTCATGTGGGGGGCTGTGCCCCCCACATCCCTCCTACTTAAATATTCTAACTCCAAGGTCGCACTATATACACACAGACACAAAACACCACCACACAAACTACATTCCTCTCACCCACACACATCACTGTAACAACACACACTAATGCACACTACAGCCCCTACCCAACAACCTTAAACAGAAACACTTACCTGAATCCACGAACACAGCGCAAAACCAGAGCCGCTAATTCAAAATCTCCCGCATTCCAGATTTTGAATTTCTCGCTTCTGGGGTTGCGATCTTCTGATCCTTCCACTTTATGAACTCGAGATACTGAATTTTGAGATTTCAGTATTTCAAACTTATAAAATGTTTCTATATATATATATATATATATATATATATATATATATATATATATATATATATATGTACATATATATATATATTTTTTGTGTTTATGGAACGTTCGACTGTACTGTACTGCAATACAGTACAGTAGAATGTTCCATCTACGTGTTTTGACTTAAATACAAATTTGACTTAAGTACAGACTAAAAAATTACTCTCTTCCTTAACCTGGGGACTGCTTGTGCTGAAGCAATGGGTGAGGGTGAAGCAGTACACACCACATATATAGACCTTGCAAAGGCGTTTGGTACTATACCATATCAAGGCATCACAGACAAACTCTCCCAGTTAAATGTAAATTCTTGTGTAACTCGTTGGATAGCAAACTGACTCACAAACAGAACTCAGGAAATTAGGGTGTGTGGGTCTACCTCCTCCAAAGGAACTGTCATTAGGACTGCACACCATGGTTCAGTTATTGGGCCTCTCCTCTTTGTCCTTCACTTCTTGGAGTTCAAAGCAAATGTTAAAGAGTTTATGGTTGACCAGTTCTTCAGATGACTGCAAACTTGGTGCCATTATACCCCCCCCCCCCATAGAACAACAAGATCTTACAAGAGGGCCTTTTACAAACAAATAGCTGGTGTCAAAATCATGGACTAAAATTAAATGCTAAAAAATGTATAATAGTACCCTTCTGCAAGCATGACTTCTCTTGTAACTATCACATTGAAAGTTGATCCCGTAGTCAAGGATCTGGTAATCTTTGTTAAAAAGAAATTGCCCTTTGATGAGCAAGTGTCCAGTATTTTAAGGAAGTCATTTTTCATTGCACAGCTTATATCTAAAGGTACGACATCCAGGTCAAGCAATGTAGTCATTCTTCCGTACTGAACTCTTATTAGGCAAATCATTGAATATAATGTCCTTTTCAGCATGAACTTGCCCCAGAACTTGTCACAACTAGAATGACCACAACACTTTCTCATTAAAATAAATCAAGGGACTCGATCATAAAAACTATGCAGACCATCTCAAATGACAGTCCCGCACACAAGCTCTTGAGGCGATCATGCCTTGTGTGCAGAACCTCAGTTGATACTATCCTGTCCAACCTGTTATACATTTGGAAGAGTAATGGTAGCATAAACACCCAATGTAGATTCCTCAATTTCTTTTGCAAAATAAGCAGTACTTGTTTGATGGATAGGCATGTTTTAGAGAAAACCACTTCAGTGGAACCATCTTCTATACAACATAAAATAAAGTACTTCTGTTACACTATTTAGTATAGTTTGGACAGCTGGATGAAAAATCATGAATGCACCCACGGTTTAGCACCAGAGCCCTTCTTGGAAGGGGGCAACAAGTAAATGTCCCATCATATCCTTGCTCTGCCTGCCTCTGGTTTATTCATACATAAAATATAAGGGCTGAAAAACTACCATGGGAATGTAAGGCTAGGCTTCTTAAGATCCTCACAGATTAATAGCAAGTACCTATGAACCTATATGCTTTCAACCCACATTTTCTTTTCCTTTCTTTCATTTTTTAAATTGCCTCTGCTTATATTACTCCTACCTCTGATGTTTTCCTTAAAAAGACTAAAACTTGGAAGGAGAGTTCATGGTCTACCTGCAAACATGCATGGAACATTTGTTTAGTTCTTCATATAGTCTTTCCTGTTTCCTCCCATTTTCTGAAAAAAAAATGCAAATTCTCAACCATCACTGCACAAAGCTACTCCCTTGAGTAGAGAATGCATTTCACTATCAGTTCTTGAAAGAGGATATATTTCTATGCAATCACAACACCCAATAAATAAAACACATTTTTTTCCATGGGTTAAGATCCTCTTCTCTACATCTTAATATCACGCTTCTAACTTTGAGGTCTCTGCAACTCTGACAAATTGCAATCACTATAAAAATAACTAAAAAAATTACTTGCTCTTTCTCTGAGCTACTGCAATTCTGGATTAACAGTCATAAGAGAAAATGCAGTTGCACATACATCAGTATAACAGACCCATACCTCTCAACTATACAGATTTTCGGAAAATGTCCAGAATTTTGCCTAATATTTTTGGTCTGTTCCTCGTAAAAATTGTGTTTGACAAATCACTCAGATAATTTAAGGATTAAAGTAAATAAATAATGAATCATTTGAGTTTCCGACTTCATATCCTTTAGAAAATGTATGGTAACACAAATCCTGTTATTCTAGCAACTTTCCAAGTTTATAAGAGCAATATTTAAAATGCGTTCCTATTTTTGGGCCTTTGTCGCCCCATTTTCTCAAGCTTTGTCCAGATTTCTTAGAGTGAGAGGATGAGAGGTATGTAGGCAGCAAATAAATGATGCTGAGAAAACACACCTTCAAGCATTCTTACCTGAGCTAAGAAAACTCATGCAAAGCCAAGTGAAACACCTGAAGGAAAACCACCCTTCCCGTTTCTTCCATGTCCTTCAAATCTTTTTAGGATGGTGAACCAAATAATTCAGACTCAATGAAACATTAAATGACTTTCTTATCATCATCTAGGAAATGGGGAGTTCTGAACATTCTGTATTTCATATGGCACCCTTGGCAACCCCTAGTATCAATGGCTTCCCTCAAATAGACAAAAAACAAGTTAAAAGAAGGTTCAGTTAACATCCTGCAGCTATCACTCTATCCCTGCGCATCAGGGCAAAGACTAAATGTAGTCAAGCATCTTGATATCTAATTAACAAAAACAGGTGAAATATTCCTATAAGGATAGTGGTAATATGAACAGGTAATCCATAAAAAAGAATACAAGGTGAACTTGTAATCATACCTGATAGATGGAGAATGACATCCCAGGTAGAGGAGAAAAAGCAACACAAGGGAAGGAAGTAATGAAAAAGAAGAAAAAACGTTCGTAGCTATGATCTTATTAAAACTGGTGCAATGACTGCAACTGGTCAGATTATAATACTGTCATAAACCAGATTAGGCTTTAAGTGGAAGCCTTTAGTTGGGATCTGAAAGTGACAAGAGCTGCTGTTGGCCATTTGTTTCTTGAGACATCATTAGTATTTGAATCAATGACATCTGATTACGCAGTCAATACTACAGAAACATGTAGAAAATATTGAATGTATTTAGTGCTGCTCAGTTTGAAACCTCAAAGCAACTTCCAAACAAAATGAGGCACAATCAGATAAGCAAGGTCTCCTCGTGACAAATACGATGTCTCTGCAACATGATATGCACTCTCAGTTATAGCCTGATATGCGCTTAGCAGTCACATTTTACGCCTGTATGTCACCAGTGGGACACTTGACTAGTGAAAAACTATCAGGCCAGAAAAATACTGTACCTCCAACTCCAAACCACAACTTTAACCACTGAAAAGAACTCTCCACAGCAACTGGTTAGATCCAAACAGCTTTATTGTCGTAACACACAAAGGTTGAGCGCTTTCTTCCCTACTGAAGGGACTTCTTCAGAACCAGAAAAAGACTGTCCTATAGCTAATAATTCAGTCAGAATTAAAATTCCTACAGCAGAGATTCTTATGGTGAACATCGAGACAGGGCTCTACATATGGCATCTTCAGACAAGGGACTCAAAATGCTGAAAAGTGACAAAAGTTATACATAAAGTTAAGTAAAGACAATGCAGGCCCATAAGCTTGGCATTTGTAAATACTTTTGGATGAAATGTCAGGAATATTTATAGGCCCCAGTTTCTGAACTATATATGCTACTATTATTGTGCAATTATTGTCACAAGGGATAGTTTTGCAGCTTTTGAATAATATTGTCACTTCGAATGGAATTGCACAATGGCAGTACCACAGTCATAAATCAGGACCCTAAATCTGACAGTGAAATACTAGACTAAAACTAGTACAAAATGCTATTGTTATACTCATTTATATGAAACACCCAAGACAACTGAATTGAGGATCATTAATGAAATTATTTGGATTTCATGCATTCATAATCAGCTCAGAAGGAGTGAAGCCATGTCTCTAATCAGGAGGGAAGACCAGCATGTATATGCAGATTATTATAAGTACAGGTAGAAGTGTGGATGTGGGATGGTAGATCCACAGTGGTAGGTTCATATAGGGGTCACAGTAAATCACAATAATGACCTCCTCCATTACCAGCTACACAGTGCTAGACCAGGGGAGTCAACAGTGTCCTAGTGTAGTTAAACTGACATCAAGGATTTGAGCTCTATTTGTACCCTCTTAATATTGTACAATGTGAAAGCAATGATTTCCACTCAGTGTGTGGATGTGGATTTTGTTGTTGTTGTTGTTGCTGTTAAGGGGTGGCACAGCAGCACAGCAGATATCTTTGTCACCTCACAGCAAGAGGCTCCCTGGTTCAATTCTTGGCTGGAGTGCCTTCTGTGCAAAATCTGCATGTCCTCCCTGTGTCCACATGGGTTTCTTCTCAGTGCCCTGGTTTCCTACCACATTCCAAAGAATGGTGGACTGGACACTCTAAGTTGGCCATAGATGTGAGTACATAGTATCAAAGAAGAGCCATGGCAGGACTAGCCACCTGGCGGTGTGAACCTTGGCTCTACATGATTGTCACAGTTGAAGTAACATCCCAACCCCATGTGCAAAAATTGGAAAAGGGGGTTTGGATGGATGAATGGATGGTTGTTTCTGTTGTGATTATTCCACTTGATGTCAGTGTAAAAGAATGATGTATCAAGTTACCTGTTGCTGTTCTAATGTGTGGGATACAATGAACTGCCATTGGAAAATTAAGTCTCCACCTAGTGTCATGTAATGTGGATGGAGCGAAGGTTAGGAAACAGAGTGTTAGATGGTGGGAATTTTTTTTTCTTTTTAGTGATTGTAAGAAAACCATATCTGCAGTCTGTACAGCAGTGAATGTTATTTTCTTTCAACAGTGAGAAACTGATTTGATGGATACCTGCAAATACCCAGTACTTGCAATGATGGTTCAATAGTATAATTCCCAAAGGCCATGTGGGAGGCCTGGACTTAGTTCCTGATCAATGAAAAGCAGCATTTTGTCTTGGAATAAGCCCAGAGAATTAAGGCTATGAGCTGTTAAGAAAGTGCTTCCAGAAGTCCAGGGTTGGATTCTCTTAGTCTGTTTGTAAGATGATACTTTACTCTGTCACTAAGTCTGGTGCCTGCGTGCTGCTGTGTTATTCAAGGTTTACAGCACCATAGCTATGCAATTGACTGATAGTTCTTTAAATTGAACATTGCACAAAATGCTGCCTGTCCACACCAAATAAATAAATAAATACACACATCTTTCGAGAGCATAGTGTAATAACTATTACCAGTTCTTATTAGCATCTTTCAGATGAGACATTAAACCAAGGCCCCATCTGCTCGAGTTGGTGGTAGCTCAGGTGGATGTAAAAGATCCCACAGCACCAATCAAAAAGAAAAGGGGAAGTTCTCTGATACCCTGGCCAAATTTCCCCTATTAGCATAATACTGCCTTAGGTCTCCCCTGAAAAGTGGCTACTAGCCTAGTGGGACTAACCCAGTCAACAAAAAGGATATATAAAATAAATAAAAATTAAATAATGTCACTGGCTATTCCAAGGCCTGCTTCCCAGCACTCACCATTCAACAAATGTCCTCCTTTAAACTGTCTTGCATCAGTCCAGATTTTCTTCTATACAACTATTTCTAGAAATTAGAAAACTATGCTTTCTCTAACAACGGTACAGTACATGTGTAAATAAGGTTGCCTATCACTCAAATTTGTTCACTTCTTCACTACTTGTAGATGTGCTTTGTGTGGCCATTATGACCAGAGGAGATGTCTGTGGGAGCATTGTAATAAGCATGTACTGACTCCACAGATGTACACACATCTGTTCTGGGAGATGGGGGTTGGAGTGGGCCAGCCCTAATTTGCATCGTGATCACTGTAACATTAGGCCTGTTTTTATCAGGTTAAAACTACAGCCACACTTAAAACTATTTTAGTTAATGTTGTATCACCTGTACTAGATACAAGGAGGAGATTCATCGTAGTAGAGACAACTTCATTTGAAACAGTCATATTTTATTTAGTGGAAGCTTTCACATCCGCTGTAAAATATTCACTGTGGTTTGTATTTGTGGCATCATTCTGTCACATGAATTCATCAGGAGACAATCTGCTTGTGTATATCCAAAATCTCAGTATAAAAAATTAATGCAACTCATGTTGTTCTTCCCCAGGAACTCTGCTGTGTTTAATCCATATATATTTAATTTTTTATCTATATACTCATCAGTATCCCTGACTGAAAAGAAACAGATGATCCTACGGATAATACCACAAACTGCTGCTATCACTGTATGTACTATGTTCTAATTGTCTATGTTTTAAGCCTGTGATACAGGGACACCACTCAGTGGTACCCCAGACTATATCCAATAGCTTGAAAATATACTGTATTATACATTAGTAATTCAAAACCACTCCTGGCTTGTCCATATGCAGAGATACAAATGCAAGCAGCAAATAAATTGCTTATTCATCTTAATACTGAAAAGAATAACCGATGAGCTATTCTAACTAAAAAAAGTTTTTACATAATGGTTATGTTAATTTACAGCTGGTGAATACAATTAAAGAAACATGCATCACGTTTAAATCAGAAGTTGCTTCACTCATCTTCTTTCATTCTTATATCTGTGTTTTCTTGAATCTGGCCATGTTGCCTAGGTGCACACACTTATATTTTTAGTTTACTCCACTTTCTTGGACTAAATAAGATAACTCTACATACAAGGTGTAGGAAATAGAAATCTACAGCTAAACAATTCAGCACAAATAAAGTTAGCAGATTAAAAGGACTACAGACAGAGAAGGACTACATGGGCGTAATAACTTTCCATGGAGTTCCACAGCACACAGAGCTTTTCACTGGCTTCAGGAACATGGAAGAATGCATGCAAGAATGAGATGGTATGGGAAAGTGATAAGGATTTCACAACCTGGATGAAATAATGAAAACTATTCTGGAATTTAGACTAATATCTTTCAAATTAAGTGCCTGGGACTATTTGGGGATGTTCTGTTTCTAACTTATGGTCATTATAGTACCTACACAAAATGAAAGAGAGAGACAACCCATTCTTGATAATAGAGTGACTTTTCAGAAAATGGCATCAGTGGGGGTCTTTTTCAGGCATGGGGGCCTGGAGCTACTTCCCCATCATTCCTCTGGTTAATCTGGGTCAGTATTACACTCATGTAATTATGGTGAGAAGGACCCTTGGAAAACTTTATAATAAACTATATCTCCATTCACTATGTTACTCTCATTTGCCAGAGGACGTATTTTACATGTGGCTTTAATGGGGTGATACATTATCTTTTAACACTTGATAGAAATTATTGTAGTTGAATATGAAGATGAAGTCATTTTTGAAGATTCTAAATTTTCAATTATAGTACTCATGATTGGCATTATGGGTGGATAACAACCACTCTGAGGAATGGCTACCTAAACAGAGATCAGGAAAAAGTCATAATTTTCCAAAATTATTCTGTTAAACAAGTAGAAGCAACTTTTCTGCCCTGACTTGAAAAACTAGATATGCATTATGACAAAAAATGCATCAGAGGAGTAGCAGTCATTAGCAAAACACATACTGGAAGGATTTATTTGTTTATTTTCTAACACACGTTTTATCTTATTTGGGACTGCATGGGAGACAAAAGTAATAGGTGCAATGCAAGAACCAAACCTGCACAGAATGGAGGTCATACCTCTCAACTGCCCAGATTTCTGTAGAATGTCAAATTTTTGCTAGATATGTTTGGTCTGTTCCTCATAATTTTTTTTTTCTGGCTAATCACTGAAGATTGAAATCATTAAATAATGATATTAATTTGACTTTCAGTCATCATATCCTTCAGAAAATTATTGCTAACACAAATGCTGTTATTCTGTCAACTTTCTAAGTTTATAAAAGCAACATATAAAACCTGTCCCTATTTTCTGGGGCCTTTGTTCCCCATTAATTTAGGCTTTGCCCTGATTTCTTGCACTAAAAGATTGAGAGGTATGATGAAGGTCCATTACAAGACATACCTTACAGACAAAGACAGACTCTCGCTGCATGCATCCCTACAATTTAGACAACCACCTTTCACTTAGCAGCATATTTTTTGGGATGTGAGAGGAAAACAAAAACCTATGAAGATATGGGGACAACATGCAGACTGTACACAGAAGGCACCAAAGCTGGGAAATGAACCACATAACTAAGAGCATTGAGACATGAATGATAGCTGAAGCACTGCTGTGCTGTCTGGCCAGAGTTGTGTGATAGTGAAAACTGCACGTGAACTTTAGTAAGCCGAATCAATGGCACACTAAGTTAACAACACACTTCTGTCTAGGGAGTTGGGGGGTGGGGTGGGCAGAGCTTTAATCTGCTTCAAGATCATTACGACATTAGGCCTGTTTTTATCGGTTAAAGCCACAGCTGCACTGAAAGATATTTTTATGAGGTATGTGTTATAAATCAGGCAAATAACCTGGAATAACCTATTAAAGTAATTTTACTTGTGCCCTAGACACTAACGATTGTAATTTTTGATGTGCTAAAACCTATTTGCCAAACATCAGAAATAATTACAAACAAATCCTGTGCCTTATTTTAAAATGGAGTTCATCAAATTTTGATATGTAACTGAATCTAAAAAAGGTTAAACGTGACTGTATCAATTCATATATATAGTGAAAGTTAAGACAATGTAAAAATTTATACAGGAAATACTCATGGAATTTTTCTACTGTCTTAAAGCTGTAGCTGCCTACAAAGAAATAGTTTTGCCTGGATTTAATGTGGTTTTGACTATAACTTTCATGAGCATGTTGTTTGATGTTAAATGTCACTGTTGCATGATTATTACAAGGTGGCTGCATGTAAAATGGTTTGTAGTATCATGTTAAACTTCCTTTTCTGCCCACGGCACTCATGTTATCACCATTTCTCAATTAATACTTTTATGATGCCTGCCCACTGTGCTACTACTGCTAGATTCAGAATCCATTTCTGGATTCATGCCAGGCCTTTGGTTGTCTGTTACCTTACAAGCCCTACTGTTGGTGTTTATGGCTTCCTGCTCTGGCAAAGGAGACCAATAGTCCACAGATCATAGACAGAAAAGGAACATTAAAAGTACATGCCTGCGTTTTACTTTTTTTTTCTTTCCCTAGGCTCACATGCAAAGTAGCACTTAGACCAAAATGATGCATGAGACAGTGGGTCAGGATATTTAGGCTATTCAGTTTAGGAAGCCAGAGCAAGCTAGATGCTGAAATGCTTTAGGGAAATGAGTAATTTAAAATGAAAAATAAATAAAATAAAAAATAAATAAACACAAAAGCATAAAATAATGCAGATAGGAAAGCACTGAAGCTGAAGAAAATTTAGAGAAGGGTTTTCAGCTACAGAAGTAAAGTAATATTTTTTGTTTTACAATCCATATTTTTTACCTGAGAGTTACAGGCAGCAGCACAGACTTTAGAGAAGGTGCCCTATAGGGAGATGAACTGTGAAGGCCAATCAATTTGAGCATTTACTGTGGTGAGCAGTATCTTCAAGATAGAAGAACAAGGATCACAGATTGCATTGTGTGGCATGGCTAGCCACTCAATGATCTACAAATATGGCTCTAGGTGACTCAGTTGTATAGATTAATGTCGCCAAATGGGCATGATTATGTTCCACTAATAAGTGGGTTGAGGACTCCGCCTACTACAACCCATGACAGGCACCCAAGCTAGCAATGCGAGGGGGTTGCGTGTGCCCCTGTTGAGTAGTGTGTGCCCACCATAAAGCTCAGCAACCCTTGGACAATAAGCTACTAGTGAGTCGGTATCCAGTTGTCCAGCATAGGTTACTAGGGACAGCTGTGTTGAGTGAAAGCTGGATGTAAAGCCAATCAGCCTGGCAAACATGAACTATACATTGCTGTACTCAACGTAGGTTCTCTGACAGGGCACAGTTTGGAAATGGATAACATGATGGTAAGAAGGAAAATGAACATCCTATGTATTCAGGAGAATGGATGGAAGGACACTGCAGCAAAGTCACCCAGATTAGGATCCAAAGACTGTACACAGTAGGATGACAAACTAGAAATAGTGTGGGAATTGTGGTGAGGGAGTGGCTTCAGAAAACAGTAACAGATGTCATCAAAATTAATGATAGACTCGTTAGGATCAGACACCACTGTAATCCATCCATCCACAACACCCTTTTCCCATTTTTCATAAGGGGTCGGGTTGGTAGGGTAGTATTCATAATCTTGGCCAAGGTCTCATAGCAGGGTTGTGATAATGAGGAAGAGAGTGCATTCAGACAGCAGTTGCAGGACCTACTAGACAAAGTAGGGCAACAGGAACTGGTGTTGATAATGGAAGACCCGAATGCACATATCGACTGCCTGGGTCCACACAGGTGGGGCAATATGAATAAAGAAGGGAAGGTTATTCTAGACTTCTGTCTGGTAAATGGCTTGATAGTGACAACACACGATTCAGCAAGAAAGAGTTACAAGATTACATACGACAGTGTACAACATGCAATCCAGGTGGACTTCCTCCTAGTAAGAAAAAGGCAGTGGAGTAGAATCAGTGATTGCAAAGTCATCCCAAGTGAAACAGTTGGCCCACAGCTTAACCCACTGATCACCAAAGGCAGGTCAAAAGAGACCAGACTGAAGACTTGGAAACTGACTGGAGAGAAAGCACAGCAGTTCAAGGAATCACTCAGGGCTCTAGCACCTCAAGAAGAAAAGGAAATATGTGGAAACGAAGAATGATGGCAGCACCTCAAAACAGTATGTGTGAGGACTGCAGAACCAACATACAGCCTGTCCAGCTATGGAAATAGGGAACATAATGAAAGCAGATGTTAGAATGCAGAAGCCCGGGAAGTCATCAAAAGAAAGAAGGAATGCAGGGAAAAGTGGGAGACAGAAACGATGGACCTACTGGTTATTTAAGAGAGAGCAAGGTATCAGAGGCACTCTACCAGCTTCTAAAAAGTGACTCAGTAGATAGCACAAAGAAACTCTATCAGGTTGCAAGGCAAAGACAAAAAGACAAAGAAGATAGTCAGGCATACTTCATAAGGGATGCCAGCAGTAACCAACTCACCAGTCCATAGGACATCAAAGGCAGATGGAAAGAGTACTTTCAGCAGCTTCTGAATGAAGAAAACACCACAGAAAATGTACTGCCCCACACATAGCCTAAGATGAAGGAAAAGGAGGAAGAGCCCACCCTAGAAGAAGTAAGAACAGCACTAAGGAAAATAAAGTCAGGGAAAGCAGCAGGCTCAGATGAGGTCACAGCAGATATGATGAAGACTTTGGGTGAGAGATGGGAAAATAGCTCCTGAGGGTACTCATAGAAGTATGGAAAGGCAAGCATATCCCAGATGACTGTAGGATGTTCAAGAACAAAGAGGACATTCAGTACTGTGGGCAGTAGAGAGGTCGCTAACTCCTGTCACACTGCATGAAAGCTCTAGAAAGGGTGACTGATAAATTGATACACTGAGTAGTAGAACATAAGATGGTAGATGAGCAGTTCGGATTCAGATCAGGATGCAGCACAATTGAACTGACATTTGCAGTAAGAATGCATAGCTGAGAAGAAGATAGGGATGAGAAAAGAGTCCAAATGGGCATTCCTTGACTTGGAGAAAGCATATGACAGGGTCACAAGAAAGCTGATTTGGGCTGTCCTGTAAATCAGTCCTTCAAATTTACAGAAACATTGGTAGAATTAGTGCAGACTATGTACAAGGACCCGATGACTCAAGTACAAACAGTGCTCAGTCTCACAGAGGAGTTCCCAGTAGGGGTTGGTGTGTATCAGGGTTCAACTCTTTGTCTGTTGCTGCTCATACTGGAGATGATCTACATTAGCAAACAAGTTGAAGGGGATAGATCAACAGTGTTGCTGTATACTGCCAATGTGGCATTACAAGCAAATGCTGAGCCAGAACTTCAGCAAAGGATAGAGAAATGGAATGCCAATTTGAAGGCACATGGAATGAAACTGATTACAGATAATACAGTTGTAACAGCAACAAATGGGGGAAATCAGTAGAAGGTGAGAAATTAGAATGGAAAATAGTGGAACAGGTTAATAGCTTCTTGTATCTGGGAGAGGTAGTTGAGGAGAAGGGAAGTCTGAATGAGGAGATCAAAGCTACAGTGAGGGGGTCTGCCGCCAACTGACACAGTGTGCCAGGGGTAGTGCATGATCAAAGAAGCTGAAAAGTAAGGTGTACAAAAGAGTGGTGTGACCAGTACTACTGTATGGCACAGAAACCTGGGCAGTGAAGGCAGAGCAGTTGAGGAAGCTGGAGGTGAAGGAGATGAAGTACCTGAGATGGGTGATAGGATGCACACAGTAGGACAGACAAAGAAGTGAGGACATACGAGCAGAAGCCCAAGTAGCTCTGATTGCAGAAAATATCAAATAAAAGAGAATAGATTACAGTGGTCTGGACACTTGCAGAAAAGCAAAAGGCAATCTAGTGAAGACAATTTGGGACACAGGAAGAAAGCAAGAGGATGTCTGGCAAAGAGATGAATGGATTGTGTGAAAGCAGACCCACAACAGCCAGGCATAAGTGTCACCGAAGGTAGGAAAGTGGAATTGAATAGACAGAGATGGTGACAGTTGGCACAACATCTCAACCCTATTTAGAAAATGGGAAAAAGGGGGTTGATGATGATGTTGATAATGATGTATGTATAGACTCAACAAACACTCCGAAGCCCAAGTCTCAATTCCACTGAGAATATAAAGTCCAACTCGATGTAAATACAAAAATACAAATTTATTTTAAGCCGTTAAAACCATACGCTTTTTATCGGCTAACAGTCCAACTTTTTCAGAAAGAACAAACAAGCAAACAGTGCCTCCCCTTCATTGAGAACATTTAAACAATTCACTAATTGAGAATAGCAAGTCACATGATTGAACCTCATCTGAATTAAACTCCCAGAACTAAAAAAGCACTAGGGAAACAATGAACAACTAAATGCTCATGTAACAATAATACAATACCAAAATGTTAAAACCATATTACATGCAAAACAGGTTGCCAGATAAAACAGTGTGTACATACACACTTGACAAATCTAGGACATGTGAGTAAATAAAGGTTTTGATTTTGATCATAAAAATTGAATATTTAAAAAAGTTTAAAACATAAAAATCAGGCAGCTGTATAAACCCCCACTGCCAAGTTTGGAAGCTGAAAACATTTTTTAAGATTTTAAAAACAAAACACACTGCCTCTTGTTGAAATGGCCCGCGGGGCCAGATAGCCTCACACCAAAAAAGGTGGGAAAAAAACCTTCTCCTTTGGGATACAATCTGAAGTAAGACAGCTGTATCCATAAGCTATAAAAAATATATATAAAAAATATTATTATTACTGTTTCGCCAGATGTATGCATGTCCTAACTTGAAACTACTATCCTGTGGCAATAACAAATTGTCAATGTAGCGAATGCACATTGCATTGTAACTCTTCTTAATACTACTACCCCAGTGTAAGTATAAATAACAGACTCAGGGGTGTAGTTGATCACTTCCAACCTCCACTCTATTCCATTCTATTGAACCCGCTTCCGAGAAACTGATGCCCCCGAACCCTCTCCACTGTCGCCAGACTACCTGGATGACACTGAATATAGTGTCTACTCCATGAACATAGTCCAGCAAGAGGTGGACCAAACTGGCAACCCTGTTCAATACATGGAGCCAGTACCTGCTCCCCCCCATTGTTCGGTACCAGTGCGATAGATGTCCACTAGGAAACGTAGATGGTGACAAATACCGCATAGGCCTGACACATGAAAGGATCAGGCGAAATATACTGACCTCAATAATACTAAAAGACTAGTGTGAATATGTAGTGGTAAAGAAATACTATATAGGGATGCTAGAGAACAGGCCAATTCCATATATTCCCTTACTGAGTCCTGTAAACCCGCCTAAGCGTGTAATCTGGGCTTTTATATTAGCCATGTGTTGGGAACTTGAATCCTACTACTAAATAAAAGTAAAAATAATAACTCAGGTAACATATCCAGGAAAAGGCTCGAATGATGTTCGTAATTTAAAAAATAAAGGGACTGACTATTAGTAACAAGGAAATGTGAAAGACATATAGAAACCCCTCCAGTATGGAATGATGTTACTACAGGTCATCTCTTGAGCCTCTTTAACTTCAATAAGCAAGCCAAACCATTTAGGCCAGGCACATGACATGCATCCAGCCTTAATTGCCACCACAGTTCCCTACTTTCTAAATACAAGGGAGTGTGGCCTCACACATCTGAGCTGTATATTCCAGTAACCACTTTGTAAAATGTCTTTTGGCCAGTAATCACTCGGTATTTATGTTTATGTCAAAATCATTGTATATAAATTGCCTTTTTATCTAATAAATACATTACAGAAATTGTTTCCTCATAAAATTAGTAACAGTCTTCTTTATCATACAATTTGCTTATATGCAGAAAAAATTCAAAATAAAATATAGCCTTATATTACCAACAAATAATCTCGTGTTATGAGAAAGATCAGTTGTATGATTTTATGTAAACCTTTACAAACAAATTATTCAATATATAATCAGTAAGTAGCCTCTTTTTATAGGAAATTCACATTTTATTGCTTCATATAAACTGTTCTTGTGTATATATTGCATTGCATAACTCACCAGATACATGTCTACATTAATTAATCCTTTGTAAACGAAATCACACTGCTTTAAAATGAATAATTTGTACACACAAAATATTCGCTTATGTCATTATCCAGTATGACTACCGATTAATCCCTTTGTTATATAAAAGAGCCTCCATATTAGCTTTAATTCAGTTTATACAAGACTTAAGCAGCCATTTTGCATTTTCATGCTAGTACTAGTTATGTATCTCTCCTGGCATGCCAGTTCAATTGTTTTTCTTTCCTTATTGCCAAACTGCCCATCTCATACCTTGAAAAGTTCCTGTTGACACGAGTTGAATTCATTACCATTTTGTTACACCCAAAGACCTGCCATTTACAGTCTGATACAAGTAATATAAAGTACCACAATGAGAGCCAGGTCCTGTCTTACATTACTTTACCTGCAGCTGTTATAAAAGGAGCTCATAGCTCTACATGCATACACAGGTAGGTGTGATCACAACAGTATCACTATATTCAATGTGATCATTTTTCTCTTGGTTTCTTTAATCTGCGTTTACTAACCATCTTCTTGGCTCTTTTTAGGTCATTATTCCAATTCATCTATTTAGGTCTAGTAATCTACTCCTCTGCCTTATGTTGCCTTAGAGACTGAACAATAAGTATGTCATGTTCTTTATCTCAACAATGTTGAGTCTGCAAGGTTTAAGTAGAAAAACATAATACTTTCACTTGATATTGTAATACTTTAAATGAAACTTCAAGAATATATTGATTTTTAATTTGAAAATAGATGCTATAGAGGTAGCTTAGACACCACTGAAACATTTGTTGAAACACTTTCTGTTCTATCTATAATCCATTTGAATTTTTTGTTGTCATTATTTTATTTACTGCTGCAAACACACTATAGATATATTGTTAATCTCTGTACAAGTCACAGCAATTGGAGAGAAGGTTCACTGATTAGCAATGTGGAGCCTTGTACTTTCAACTGTGCACTCTGTGATTGGATTACCTAAGAAGCAGACACACACCAGCAATATCATCTCACTTGTATGCCACATGATCAATGTTAACCCAAACTGCTTGAGTGATTTTGATTCAGTAAATGTGTTACAACTTCTTTGATTGGAGCAACTAATTGTAAGCCATTTTAAGTGTGCATGGTGTGTGTGTGTGTGTGTGTGTGTGTGTGTGTGTGTGTGTGTGTGTGTGTGTGTGTGTGTGTGTGTGCGTGTGTGTGTGATACCTCTCAACCATACCAAATTTCTCATTATTTACCAGTTTTTTGAGGGCAAAATAATGGGGTGCCACAAATTCCCGACTGGCCCCTTTAATGCATGACTTTTTTTTTTTTTACAGTTTTAAACTTATGGCTGATGTCACCATGCATTGCCAGCATATCCTGCAAAGGGTGTGCATGATGACATCAGCTTCATAAGGCAGTGCCTGACTGCCTGCTGGACTTGGCAAGTGGTGTGGGAGTTTCAAATTCAAACCTTTGTGGGGATGACGTGATGCTGCCGTTGCTACTAGTAGGTCGTAGTTATTTTCTTCTGCAATGTCTCTTGCTCAGCTGCTTGTCTTGCATCATTTTCTTTTCATTCGCATTTGAGCAGGACAGCACTTATAGGTTCATAGGCTGGTACTAGGCTATCGGCCCTAGGGCCTATACAAGCCTAGCCATAACAATTCCCTGGATATTTATTCCAACACTATTTACTTCCCTGGACCCCTGTCTAGCAGGGCGACTGGCATGATCCCCGGGGTGAATTTCCTTTCTCCCATCCAATCATCAAGGTTCCTTTTGAAGAGGGCCATAGAGGTGCTCTGCTTGACATGTATGGGCAATATATTCCAGAGTCTGGGGAGTCTCTGGGTCAGGAACCTAATATCTCCAGCATGTTTTGTTTATTGTGATGACAAGGTTTAGCTCCCTGGAGCATGTGGCTCTATGGAATTGGGATTTCTTTAAGTGTAGCATGTCCAACAGCTCTGGATTTGACATGGCCTTGTATGTAAAGCAGAGATCGCCTCAGAGTAGGCATCATCTTTTCCAGGACTAGCCTCAAGGATTTGCCCCGAGATAACTGTGGACACTTTTTCATTGATTGGGATGGCTTCCTTTGGACTACCTCTGTGACTGGTACCTTGTCCTCCTGCATGATCAGATCACTTTCCGGAGAAGGACTGAGCAACTTCTGAAGTATTAAAAGATAATAGAGTCAGCCATGGCTTTTCAAATTAGTGCAACGTTGCATCGTTTAGTCTTGTACCACAGGGATTGTCCACCCAGGACTGCATCTCTTCTGTTAGATTATGATGTTAGAACATCAATAGTTAAAGTAAGATGCCTGTTCAAACTTCAAATAGTACACATATAATAGCATTCTTTAAAGGATCTTCCACATACCATTCTTCTCTTGTTTTAATCTACTGTCCATTTTTTAAACTTTGAATTTTAAAACAATGAGGAGTGATTTCAGATGTGCTTTTATAGAATATGAAAATATATTAATAGAACATATTTTAAGATGCACTTATTTTATAATTTAGATATGTGCTTCCATCCCTTGGTCTACATTTTCCTTCTATGTTGTCTTCTGTGTCCTGTCCTTGCCAGTCCTTTGTCTCACTGTTACACTTGCTGATAAAGATGTTGGACATTACATAAAAAATAAAAGGCCTTATTCAACTACAGTAGCTCATGGTATTTAACTACTACTGTGAAATGTGAAACAGAGGAGGTAAAAAATTCCTGCCTCCATCCTAGGGGCAGTGGAAGGAGGGCTGTTTGGAAATGGCTTTACTGTGGCTGGCCTTCAGGGCTTTGTGTCATTATAGGTTGTCTGTTTAGTGTGGGGCAACTCTAAATAATAGCCTGAATCACTAAGTTAGTGTTCATAAGACAAACCTGTTTATAGTATGATTGCAGTGAAGACATCTATTTTGATTAAAAGATTGTAATGTATGAACTTTCAAAGGGGGCATGGCATCATCAGCATGCAATTTTTGGGCTGCATTGAGAGATTTATGTTTTATTTCTGAATTACTTTGACTAGCGATGTGGTACTGTCATCAAGGTTATAACAATTCGCAAAAGGCAAGTTTCTGTAAAATAACAAAGTGGAAAAGATATTAGTGAATCAAACTTATGTGGTGTTATGTTGTCATGCTGTACATTAAGTATAATGTGGATTTGTAGATCTAGCT
This sequence comes from Protopterus annectens, assembly GCF_019279795.1. Lineage (NCBI taxonomy): Eukaryota > Metazoa > Chordata > Ceratodontiformes > Protopteridae > Protopterus > Protopterus annectens. The sequence goes on from NC_056743.1 coordinate 1,060,662,210, forward strand.
CTCATAGGTTCATAGGTAGGTACTAGGCTATCTGCCCGAGGGCATTTATAAGCCTCGCCAGAGTGTGTCAGCTTTTGCCGCCCCATTGATTAATTAACTGAGCCTATGTCATGAAGAGCCAATGAAGTGATGAAATGAGGAGTGATTTCAGATGTGCTTTTATAGAATATGAAAATATATTAATAGAACATATTTTAAGATGCACTTATTTTATAATTTAGATATGTGCTTCCATCCCTTGGTCTACGTTTTCCTTGTATTTTCTGTTACCCATCCACTCGTCAAGGTTTCTCTTGAAGAGTGTTAGTGGGGGGCTCTGCCTAATATAGTTAGGAATTTTGTTCCAAAGCATGGGGAGTCTCTGTGACAGGAATCTATCCCTCCAGCATGTTCTATTTATTGTTGTGGCGAGGATTAGTTCACTAGAGTGAGTTGCTCTCAGTGACTTGAATTTCTTTAGGTGGAGCATGTCCATCAATTCTGAGTTGGACATGGCTTTGTAAGTCAGGCAGAGATCACCTCTGAGTAAGCGATATGCCACTGAATACAGCCGGAGTTTTTCCAGTCGGGCTGCATAGGACATATGTTTGAGGCCAGTAATCCTCTTGGTGAGGTAATTTTGTGGTCTTTCCAGCTGTTGGAAGTGTCTTGAGAGATACATCCCAAATGGGGCATTGTACTCTATGATGCGTCTGATGAGTGACTAGTAGAGGGGCACTATAACCTCTTTATTTCTAGATGTAAACCCTTTAGTAATTACATGGGCTACATAGAAGGATTTCCTAACTACTTTGGCAATATGATTGTCAAAGGAGAGATTTCTATCTACCTGGGTCTCCAGATCTCTTATTACCTCTTCTGTATGCCACCTATGTGGTAATTCATGGGTATTTTGTTTTTTCCCAAACGGGATGACTATGCATTTTTTGGCACTTAGCTTGAGACCATGACTTTGACACCAGGTGTCCGTCTCAGTAAGGCCCTTTTGGAGAATGTCCGTGTCAGCCGGAGAGTCAGTTATGGCTCCCAGTTTGCAGTCATCGGAGAACTTGGTTAGCCATAGTCCTCCTGTGTTTGCCTGTACTTCTGAGAAGTATATGCCGAACAGTAGGGGTCCCAGGACATAGCCTTATGGGACACCACTTGTGACTGGTTTAGAGTCAGACCTGGAGCCTGCTATTCTTACCGTGTGAGTTCTGTCAGTAAGCCAGTTGTCAACCCATCACGTGACGTAGGGATTTATGTTCAGGCTGGTGAGTTTTTCTATAATTCCTGAGTGGGGAATGGTGTCAAAAGCCTTGGCGAGGTCAAGGTAGGCTGTGTGAACCACCTTCCCCTCATCTACATATATATATATATATATATATATATATATATATATATATATATATATATTTATATATACATATACATATACACACTTTAATCAGGTTATTACCAAGCAGTAATAAATACAATTGAATACTTTTAAGAAGGCCTGGATTAGTGCTCAAGTTATACAAACAAAGCTAGATTCAGCAGGCCTGGATCTAGTCTATGCTACCACAAACAAAGCACACCAATTTCAGTAAGAAACAGTTCAAATATGCAGGTACTATAAGCCTTTAACCAGAAATTCTCAGCTCAAAAGGGCAGAGTCCAGCCTCTCCTCCCACAAGAGTGCAGACCACAAACCTTCTTAATGTAAAATCACTGGCCTGAAGCCCAAGTGCTTAAACTGGAACTAATACACTTTTAGAATAACAGACACTGAGCCTTCAATCAGCAGTTCCCAACTTAGAAGGATGTAAGCTACCTGTCCTACCACAACAGTGCAGACCACAAACCTTCTTAATGTAAAACAACTGGTCTGAAGCCCAAGTGCTTAAACCAAAAAGCTTAGAATGATAGTTACACCAAGCAGTAATAAATACAACTGAGTACTTTTAAGTTGATGCAAAAGCAAAATAAAGTAATAAAGTAGGAAGAAACACAAATACAGTAAAAGCAGATGAATAAAGTGCAAATTTTTTTTGAGTGAGCAAATGAGATGGGCCCAGGAGGAGTATCCAAATGCAAATTTACAAGAGGGGCAGACAGTTTCAAAGCCACCAAGATTAACACCAAAACAAAAGCAGGGAGAGTGGGTGGGGAACTACTAACTGAAAAAACAGAGCCACAACTTCCAGCTAAATAGTATTCAATGCAACACAAATAAATTAATTTAAATGCTGTATTATTTGAAAGTGCAGATAAAGATTTACTTAAATTCACTTATATGTCCAGCTGATTGCATATAGGTCCTAGCTGGGCAAAGCTCAATGTTTAAGCAGAAAATAATCCAAAATGTTCCACTTATATAAGGCAGAAACCTAATATCAAATCAGGGACAGAGGAAAAACTCTGAAGAGACAAGGGTCCCGATCCGGAATTAGGGACAATTTGTGTTTGCATATATTTGGCTTACACCATGACTCCAGGGCTTACATTTGGATGATGTTAAAACCTGTCTGTGGATCTCAATTTTCTATGCATAAACTGAAGGATTCAGTCAGGGGCTGTAACTGCTATATTTCTGTGGTTTCTACTTTGAGCTGATCTTCGAGTTCTGTAAAGAAATGCTTCCACTCTAACCATTTTCAATGTGAATACCGGGTCTGTGGTTGGTTGTTAAGTTTATTTCATAAAAAATAATACATACTGTAAACTCGGGTAGTTGTTAGAATATGTTTTGCATTATTATGTATTTTCTGAGGGATATGAAGTCTGAAATTCAAATGTCTGTCTGCTTTTTATTATTTAGTGACTTCAAGGTTTATGTTGGTACACCACAATTCCATTCAAGTGTGGGTGGAGTTACATGATTATACATGCACATTTTATGTTAATCAGCATCCCGATTTTTGGCAAGTTGTACCTACTTTTCATGGTCCTTTGCCCAGATTTTTGATATTTCCAGATTGAGAGGTATGATGTGTGTGTCTGTGTATGTGTATGCATTCACATGTGTATGTGTGAGTGTGTGAGTGTGTGTTTGGGAGCTCTGAAGAAAGGTAACAGCATTATTTCATTAACAGAATGGAAAACATCTAAATCAAGTCCATATTCAGTTATGAAGTATTAGATATTTTTAATTTACATGGACCTTTTTTTTATTTAAACTATTGTTAGATTTAAATGAACATGCAACCCTTTTATAGTGACTCATGTTCAACTGAAGTGTCTGAATTTAGGAGAAGATAGCGTGTGAGGAAGAATTGGAGTTAGTACCTGTGGTTGTCTCACAAATCCTGGTGGTGGCAGCACTGAGGGAAGGGAGGGAGAGGGAGTGAGAGTGAGAGAGAGAGAGAGAGAGAGAGAGAGAGAGAGAGAGAGAGAAAGGACTTTAGCTGGATATCTGTCTACATGTGGAATTAATCAAACACACACCATCAAATCAGTACTGAAGGCACATTAGGACATGGTACCCCAAAAATGGGGAGCTAGGAATTAAAAAAAAATAATAATAAGTAATAATTCTTATATCTCACAGAATTAGGGTTGCCACCTTCGTTCACGGCTAAAACTGGAGCCACGCCATGCCCCTCGCGTCACCAGTAACCCCGCCCGCCCCACCCCCTCTCCCGACAACATACCGCCTATTTTGTGATGTCACAACAGCATCACTCAACGGGAACGCCCTCTTTTTTCATTTCCCGCCGCCTCCTTTTGGCTGATTTGCTATGCTTTTCTGTAAAAAAAGCATAGTAAATCAGCCGATCAATGGGAACGCCCTCTTTTTCGCTCGCCGCCTGCTTTTGGCTGATTTGCTATGCTTTTCTGTAAAAAAAGCATAGTAAATCAGCCGATTTACAAACACCGATAGTCTGTTTCCTTTTTGAAACAGAATACCGGAGTTTGTACAGTGTTTTCCGGACTACCGGAGAATCAGTTTGATTTCCTGATAGTCCGGAAAAAAAACGGAGGGGTGGCAAGCCTACACAGAATGGTGGTTGAAATCTCTGGTTTGCATTTTTCCCTCCAATCCCCACTCTTTTCAGGTTGTAGATTTCCAAACTATATATTTGTAACAGATAGTTGCTCTGTTTACATCTCTTCTAATTTATTTATTTATTGCCTATTGTTTACAGGGATGGTCCGACTGGGCACTCAGGCCTATTTTTAGCAGAGGCCCAGGGTTAAAAGCTCAACTAAAGTTACAAAAATTACAAAAACTTTACAGAGAAAAAAGAATTTCAGTTTCTTAACAGAAGAAATGGGGTTTTAGAATCATGCAATGGGTGAAAGCAGAGGTTAATACAATTTGATTTCTGGAGGAATGTTATACAATAATGAACAGTTTGTATTTACATATACAGCAATTTAATTTACATAGGAGTAATGAGAAACATTATATAGTTATAAATGTATATAGGATTTATTTACATTATTTACAATATAAGATAGCAGAGCTGGATACTTAGGGGTTGGTGATAGTCTAGAGATCTGAGAGAGAGAGAGAGTTAGTCAAGCTGTGAACAAGAGCAGAGCCAGGAGGAGTTTAGGTGCTGTTTTAGGTTGTGCTTAAAGGTATATTCACATCTGTCCTGTGTTAGTGAGATAAGCAGGGAGTTCCAGTGTCTGGTGACATATAATGATTATAATGAGTCTGCTACTCATTCGGCTTTTCCCGGTAAGGGCTAGCCACAGCGGAACTCCGGTCTGCTCATGATTGGCAGTGGACTTTTACGGTGCCGAGTTGCCAGCCCGACGCTCAATCTTCAAAGTAGGCATGCCCATTCATGCTCGCACCTACCTGCATGTCTTTAGCGTCACTTGACCATGGGGAGGACATGCAGACTCCACACAGAAGACACTCCAGCCGAGAATCGAATGGGTAGCTTTATTATGGGATTTGGAAGTTATTAGTAAGCTCTGATTACCTGAGTGAGGGCGATGTGCTGAGGAGTAGTGCTTGAGAATGTTTTGTAAAGAAGGGCCATGTGTGTGTGTGCGGTGTGTGTAGTATTTTGTGGACAATTTGAAGTTGAGCGAATATAAGGTGATTAGGTAGTTCTAGCCAGTGACGCTTCTTTAGTGTGAAGCAGTGGTGTGTATGGTAGGATGCATTAGTGTGAAGCAGTGGTGTTTACAGTAGGATGTATTAGTGAGAAGCAGTGGTGTGTACGGTAGAATGCATTAGTGTTAAGCAGTGGTGTGTATGGTAGGATGCATTTGTGTTAAGCAGTGGTGTGTATGGTAGGATGCATTAGTGTTAAGCAGTGGTGTGTACGGTAGGATGCATTAGTGTGAAGCAGTGGTGTGTACGATAGGATGCATTAGTGTGAAGCAGTGGTGTGTATGGTAGGATGCATTAGTATTAAACCGTGGAGTGTACAGTAGGATGCATTAGTGTTAATCAGTGGTGTGTGCGGTAGGATGCATTAGTGTTAATCAGTGGTGTGTACGGTAGGATGTATTAGCTACAAACTTGGCTATTTTGTTAAAGCTTCCTCTAATTTATTTAGTAAGGTGGCTTGATGTTGGTTAATATGGGTGATACATAGAGAAGGGAGGGGAGAAGGTAGGATGATGTTAAGAATTTCCTTAGCAAGTCTGGGAGGTAGGGTTTGTTTTGGTACAGGAAGGCCAGTTTTTGGAGAGTTTTCTTGATGGATTGGGTGATCTGAAAGTCAAATTTTTGGTTATTGCCTATTATTACTCCTATCTGGGAGAAGGAGAAGTTAACAAGTCACTCGTAGATGAAAAGTCAGATGTCTACGGGGATGGAAGGAGAAATACATAAAGGCAGGCATCAGCCCGCCTTTTTCCCATTTTTGTACATAGGGTTGGGATGTCACATTAACAGTGACCATCTACAGCCATTGTTCCACAATGCTGGGTGGATAGCCCGAAGAAAAAGAAAATTAAACCAATAAAAATTCATTGTCGGCTTCTATACTCGAAGTAAAAACAATGCATCTTGAAGGACATCCTGAAGCATCCCACTTCAGCAATATCCTGAATATGGCCTAGTAATGAGTTCTATAGGCAAGGCACCTGGAATGAGAATTATTATTCATCAGAATACTTCAGCTACACTCTGCTGAGTCCCACACCAGTGAAGCAGCATGAACAACAAGGTGTATAGGTATCCACCAGCTCTTTAGGTGAGGCAGGGCTCTTGTCATGCTGGACAAGGTATAACCAGCAGCTCTTTAGATGAGGCAGGGCTCTCTTCATGCTGGACAAGATATAACCAGCAGCTCTTTTGGTGAGGCAGGGCAATTTTCATGCTGAACAATGTATAACCAGCAGCTGTTTGGGTGAGGCAGGGCTCTTGTCATGCTGGACAAGATATAACCAGCAGCTCTTTAGGTGAGGCAGGGTTCTTGTCATGCTGGGCAAGGTATAACCTGCAGCTCTTTTGGTGAGGCAGGGCAGTTTTCATGCCGGACAAGGTATAACCAGCAGCTATTTTGGTGAGGCAGGGCTCTTTTCATAGTGGGCAGGGTATAACCAGTACCTCTTTCAGTGAGGCAGGGCAATTTTCATGCTGGACAATGTATAACCAGCAGCAGTTTTGATGAAGCAGGGCTCTTGTCATGATGGACAAGGTATAACCAGCAGCTCTTTAGGTGAGGCAGGGCTGTTGTCATGCTGGACAAAGTATAACCAGCTGCTCTTTAGGTGAGGCAGGGCTCTTGTCATGCTGGATAAGGAATAATTAGCAGCTCGTTAGGTGAGGCAGGGCTCTCTTCATGCTGGACAAGGTATAACCAGCAGCTGTTTTGGTGAGGCAGGGCTCTCTTTATGCTGGACAATGTATAACCAGCAGCTGTTTTGGTGAGGCAGGGCTCTTGTCATGCTGGACAAGGTATAACCAGCAGCTCTTTAGGTGAGGCAGGGCTGTTGTCATGCTGGACAAGGTATAACCAGCTGCTCTTTAGGTGAGGCAGGGCTCTTGTCATGCTGGGTAAGGAATAACTAGCAGCTTGTTAGGTGAGGCAGGGCTCTCTTCATGCTGGACAAGGTATAACCAGCAGCTGTTTTGGTGAGGCAGGGCTCTTGTCATGCTGGGCACAGTATAACCAGCATCTGTTTTGGTGAGGCAGGGCTGTCTTCATGCTGGACAAGGTATAACCAGCATCTCTTTTGGTGAGACAGGGCTCTTGTCATGCTGGGCAAGGTATAACCTGCAGCTCTTTTGGTGAGGCAGGGCAATTTTCATGCCGGACAAGGTATAACCAGCAGCTATTTTGGTGAGGCAGGGCTCTTTTCATAGTGGACATGGTATAACCAGCAGCTCTTTCAGTGAGGCAGGGCAATATTCATGCTGGACAATGTATAACCAGCAGCTGTTTTGATGGGGCAGGGCTCTTGTCATGCTGGACAAGGCATAACCAGCAGCTCTTTAGGTGAGGCAGGGCTCTTGTCATGCTGGACAAGGTGTAACCAGCTGCTCTTTAGGTGAGGCAGGGCTCTTGTCATGCTGGACAAGGTATAACCAGCAGCTCTTTAGGTGAAGCACAGTAAGCCAGTGCAGCCCCTATGTTACATGAGTTATATGATTATACCAAGAAGAACTGCTTAATGCATGTGCTGTGAAGTGCTTTATTCCCTCATATCAGTAAATTCATGTCTTGGCCATTCAGGAGTGAATGGAGTTACAGTAATTTATGCATAAAGAGACTAAAGCATGTACAAATTTAGCATGGCCCTCTATTTGAATTAAGTGCCCATTTCAGGTGATGTTCCTGAGATGATGTTAGAAAAATTTAACAACAGTTCTCACCTCCTCCTTAAGTGACAGTCATTAAAGGGAGCCTCCAAGTTTTGCACCTGAGATACAAACTGCAGCCTGTACCCCACCCTAAATTATGATAGTGATAAGATTAGGAGGAGCTGAGGGCCTAAGGGCTGCATGAGAAGTCATTGTCTCTGTCTTGACCTGACTTGAGTTTCAGCATGTTACTCCTCATCCATAAAAGAATTACATCCCAGCTGCCCTTGAGGGAATCAATATCCAACATAGGATGCTGAGGAAAGATGAGTTATAGTTGTATGGCCATGTGACAAAAAAGTATATAACATAACCACCAGCAATACTGTTTTTTCTTTTATTTCTTTTCAGTTCATAGTGGCATTCTTCAACATGCTACCATTAAATAAGTATGGTTCCAAGACTGCAGCGGTCCTGATTTGGCAACAACATTCCTGAAGGATAGGGACAGCCTATGAACAGTTGTTATCTAAAAGCTTATATCATAACAATAGAATTCCTTGGGGGTACTGACATATCAGTAATATTTTTGTACAGTTGGAGTAAACTTCCCTATGCCTAAAATGGCTCTTGGTCCAATAGCCTAATGGCCACCTACGAACCTAAGTAACAGCACTCTAATCAGTCACAGACATTATGCAGCAAATAATTTTGTGGGTAGAAAACTTAATTTTAACTGTCCAGCATAAGTCATTACTTTAAAATAATGCACTTTTCAGTATTGTGCATAAATGTTAAGTCTTACTGGGTCCTAGTGAACAATGCATATGTAATATTTGCACATTTTCATTTTTAAACTGGACATAGTTATTTCAGCATGGTTCCAGCTGAAAGATTAAGGACCACAAATTCAATCCTTGAAAACAGTGACAATTCGAATGCATTTATATAGATATCTACTCTAGCTATCAGAGAATGTTCCCTTTCTCTGAGGTACTGCTATTTCAGAATTAATATATACATGTATGTGTGTGTGTGTGTGTGTGTGTGTGTGTGTGTGTGTGTGTGTGTGTGTGTGTGTGTGTGTGTATATATATATATATATATATATATATATATATATATATATATATATACACAGTGGTTCCTTTCCCTGGGAAAGGAATTTGGCAGTTTGTTGTTTCATTTAAAAGACGTTTCGGTGGATAGTGACCGGGTAAGTGAGATTCCATGGATCGTACTTTCATTCATTGAAAGTAGATCCATATATGTATAGGGAGGGGTGGGGATTGGGAACAAGGGGTTTACTTCACTGTAAAAAAAATAATTTGTAGGAGTAACAGTGATTTTCACACTTTGCTATGTTCTAATGATCACATTTGTTTTTTTCAGAGTTTTGGGACTTCTATTTAAGAGCCTCAAAATTCTGATAAGGTGTCATTTCACTACATCAGGCAAAGCTGTTTATCTTACCCATGCCAATTTGTAATGAGATACAGAAAGTCTGTCCTTTTGTATTTGCATTATTACTTCCTGTTGTCACCACAACTTTCAGCTTCAGATTTGTAATGGGATGGATTCATTTTAACAGAGCAAAATTAAAAAAAAATCTTCACAAAATTTGTCAGAAATGCCAACAGGCAGTAGAAGGGAATAGGAGATGGGGTGACAATAAGAATAAATAAAGAGAAAAAAAAAGAAAGAAAGGCATTCTGAAAAAAACAGCACTTAGGGAAATAAAAAAGTAAAAAGTAAAGGAGAGAAAGTTATAACAGTCAGCACTTAGTAAGAAACAAAAATAAAAATTTAGAAGAAAGACATCTCAAGAGGGGGACATAATGTCTACAAGGTTATCAAGATGTGGGAATAAACTGTAATTTATAACAGAAGATGAATATGGCTTAACTTTTGTTTTACACCACAATCCCTAAACTAATATGGTAAGGTAGATTAAAAAAAATAAACTGTGCAGTTATTAATTAGGTGTTCTTTTGACATTTCCAGGAGCTTTTGTAGTTAGCCGCCTCGTGTTTATATTCTGGTTCTGTTGAAAATCTGTTCATTAACTCCCACGCTTCAAGGTGCATTAGGCTTACAGGATTATCCCATGTCTTCTGCTTGGATATGAGTAAACCTGCTACTGAATAAAAAACTATGACCATCATATGTGGAAGAACAGGTGATATTGGTTTATATTAAGGATAGCTTGTTTCACACCTGGGAAACTCCCAAGACACCTGTGTTTGAGTGCTTATGCCTTGGGAAAATAAATAAAGTAAGACTGCACACCTATCTCAACTTATGGGAAGAAAGGGTTCACTTTTACTCATCTTCCCTTCTAAAGGGAAACACGCTCGACAGAAAACAGCAACCATTCCACACCCCCGCATTAGCTAAATGAGATCTGAGAGCTATTTTTAGTTATGAAACACTCCTACGCCAAAAGGTATACTGCAGCTCTAGTCCGTGGGAGGTTTCTCAGCCTGCTTTTAGTGATGGTGAATTTTAGATCTGAGTCAGCACAGGCAGCTGTTTACAAAAACATAACTCCCCCAGCTGAGGAAGTCTTTGTATTCAGAGCTTTGACAGTGAAAACATAAATGTAAAATAAAAGAAGCAGGTATTAGCTGACTGTGGGAGTCTGACCTCAACAAAGGCATCTGCTTTTTATTTTTTTTTAATAATGTAAGAATCTTTAGGCATTCATGCTTACTTTTGTAGATAATTGGTTAATTAGCAGTATGCAAAGGGAAAGTTAAGATCTTAGTTCTACAGGACACAGACCTTTATCATCTCAGAATCTTAACCTTCAGTGTTGTACTGTCAACTTCACCCTTGTACCTAGAGGCCTAGCCAAGTTTCATTTTGATTTTATATGTGTATATTTTCGCATTCCACACTTCAGAATCATCATTCTCTCCTCTCTCCCACAGCCCGGTGCCGTGCTTCTCTCCTACCACTACATCACGAAAAGTGACACAATAAGATTAGTAAGATGGGATGTGAGTGTGAGGTCCACTTTGGAAGGATGAGCAGTTTTACCTGTCTGGATCTCTACATGCAATGCACTGAAGCCTACTGATCATGCCTAGGTCTGCATCTGCACAGTTTTAAAGTGCCTCCAATATTCAGCCAAAGCACTTCCTTCAGGCATACAGAGACACATTCCATTCACACTTCTCAACTGTACAGATTTTCACAGAATGTCCAGATTTCTGCCTCATATTTCTGGTCCATTTCTCATTAAAATATGTTTTTCTGGCAAATCACTAGCAAATCATTGAGGATTGAAGTCAGAAAATAATGACAAATATTTAAATTTCAGACTTCATACCCTTCAGAAAATTCACGATAATGCAAAACCTGTTATTCTATGAAATTTCTAAGCTTGTAAGAACAATATTTAACAAGTGTCCCTGTTTTGGGGCCTTTGACCCTCCCATTATTGATGGCTTTGTCCAGATTTCTAGCTCTAACAGGTTGAGATATACGATTCCACTGGTCTCCTTTAGGTGGCAGTGTCACTCTGATTCCCCATAACTTAGTTCCCCAAGATGAGAGCAGGCCATTAGCCATTACATCTCATCTGTCTGTGACAGAACTATGACATTGGGCATGCTAACCGAAGTTCTGTCATAGGTGATATATTAGGAAAGAAACCCCTATGATAGTTCAGTATTTATGGCAGAAAAAATGGTTTTGCTCCTGACGTGCAGTTAGACATTCCAAAACAAAAAATATATGCTGTTGTCTTTTCACAATATCTTCCAATGCATTTAGTATTACATAAAGAATTTGTAATTTGCCTAAAACGTTAATACCATTATTTTTATAAAATCATGTTGAAAAGTGTTATTTTTAATACTGTCTTGCCATGACAACTATATAAAATAAAGAAATACAATAAATCAGTTTACAGTGGTGCAGAGGGTATATTTTACTCTCTTTTTCTGGTGGCTCCAGAGAAGGCATATTTTGCTTGCTTAGCTGTTTTTGGTGACATTCCTTTGTTTTATTTAATAAAGTTCATTGTTTTAGCAAGACCTTTGTATTGGTCCAAAATACAGAGTTGGAGTGTGGGCTAATTATGTTAACTCCACATCTTCATCAGCAAATGTTGCTGTTAGAAAACAATAGAAGAATGTAACAAAATCTTACAAAGATTTCATAATGACAGAAAATATTACACAATTACATTGCATAGAAAACAGTATATTGGAAAGCGTTGCTTCCATCAGCCGAGCTTAGTGAAGTCAAAAGTACTGAAAACATGTTTAGCAAAATCCGGGCTCAGAGTCTCTGAAAATTAATAGAGTGCCACAGCACCAAAATATAGATGAAAGCTAGACAGATAGAAAGATAGATACTTCCTTGGCAGTGCACAGACAGTTGGCAGTACAATGCCTGCTGCAAGGAAATTAAGATAATGGTAACTTTGCAAAGAAAAACATTATAAGGAGATGTACCAAAAATCTTATTAATAAAGATTAAAAAAGATACAATATTTTCAGCAAGGAAGGCTAAAGGAGGAAAGGAACATGACAGAAACATTCAAGTACTTTAAGAAAATCAACACATTCCCAGAACACAACATATTTCAATGGAAAAAAATCAACAATAATTGGGCACAAGTATAAGAAAGAAGGAAGGCAGCACAGAGGTAATGTTAGGATGTCCTTCGTCATACACAGAGCATTGCTGATGTATGATGGACCCTGTCTGAAGAAAATGTGGTGCCAATAAATGGTAGCAGAGTTCAAGCATGAATGGGGTGGATATAAAGGAATTTGTTTGGGATATAGGATGAAATAGGAAATTATCCACCCCCTCACCCAGTTTCTGACCACCACACTACTCTTACTGTTTAAGCTTTGCATAAAATTGCACACAATATGCAACTAAGAACTGAGTATGTAACGGATTTTTGAGGCATTCATCAGCCAACATGTTTTCCATAGATATGCATCTGTTCATTCTGAAATTCTGTTTCTCATCAGTCAACCAATTCTCTGTCTAGGGTACTATTCCAACATTATCCCACACCCTTTAATTTCACTAGTATTTTTATATGAAGTGTAATGTTAAAAGCTTCTGTGAAATCCAAATTTGTGTTATTTGCTGGGCTTACTTTTTCTGCCTTGGAGATGCCTAGATTTTGCAAGCAATAGCAAATAAATACATGAAATCAACATGATGTACAGGAAAAGTGCTTAATGGGAAGTCTCACTGAGAAACTACTGGGTACAAACAGAAATAGCTGGATTCATTTTCCAGTGCTGACACTGCAGTGCAGCATATGGGAGGGAGAATATGGGGGGGGGGGGGCTACACTCCCAGTGCACTATCCTGCAGATGAGACATTTAACCAAGGCCCCACCTGCCTGAGTGGTTTTGCAGATCAGGTGAATATAAAAGATCCCACAGCATCTATCAAAAAGTACAAGGGAATTTCTCCAGTGCTCGGGCCAAATTTCACCTAGTCAGTATAAATAGCACCCCGGGTGTCCCCTGAAGAAAGGCAATTGTCTTAGTGGGACTAACGCAGTCAACAATGTGTAAAAAAAAAAAAATATATATATATATATATATATATATATATATATATATATATATATATATATATACATATATATATATATTTCAAAGCCTTATTTGTAGGAAATTAAACATGCACTTGAATCAGCTTCTTAAATACTATGCATTAAATCAGGCTAAAGCTTTAAAAATAGTTATTATGTTTTAAGAGTACAGTTCTTGGTGAATGTAAAATAATTTTCTATTCCTTTTCTGGTTACTTTCAGTTTTGGAGGTGGCCCAGTTTTAGAACTGAGCCACAGATTTTTTTTTCTCCATTAAAACATCAGAAAATAAGAATCAAAATATTGTCGTCCTGTACTTTTATTTTCATTATTAAGGGTGCACCATATGGGGTGATATTTATAGTACCACTTTCCCCCTTTTCCACATAAGAGTCAGGTTCAAAAATGACCTAACTGCATAAATGGCTCAGCATTTTGTTTTTGATATAATTCAGGTCAGATTACTATCAGACCTCCATGTTGTTTTTGAGCATCAGGCCTGCTGTGGCTAGATGAAACATAAACATGCAAACACTGCTTATGGATCATATGTACAAAAATAGATTCAAAAACACAGCTGAGAAAATTAATAAGTGTTTCAATCAGTCAACAAGCAGTACTGCTATTTTTTTCAGATGACTAAAAACTACGAAAGAATGTTCCACATAGAGAACATTTCCTTATTTGTTTGCTGCCAGCATTGAAAGAATGCATTTATGTCATTGCTTCCAGCTCTTGTGTACAAAACTCACATTGCAGATTTGCCATGAGGCACATTATCGCAGATGCTGCTGTAGTATTCTGGGAAAATAACAGTCGGAGTGGATCTTAAATAAGTTCACCCTAAAAACATACAGCTTTTAAATGCATATGCTGCTAAAATGCAAATACTCCGTGATGCAGTTAATTGCAAAGCACACATGTTCATTTACAAACACAGACACACACACACACACACACACACACACACACACACACACACACACACACATATATATAGGGTCTATATTAGTTCACTGAACACTTAAAAAAGCGAACGGTGATTAATCGACCCTATGTAAGCGAAAGCTTACAATGTTGAAGTGTCAGAACAGCGATTTTTTTCCAAGGGAAAAAAAAATTGCTGTTCCAACAACAAAAAATAAAAATAAAAAACAATTTCAAACATTGCATTAAATGGAGGGCTTCGCCCCCCACACCCCCCTACTTAAATATACCAACTCTGGGACCGCACTACAGTGCTGAAAACAGCAAAGTACCAAAGAGGCCAAGCAAATTCTTTCCCAGGGAAAGAATTTGCTTAACAGCAGCTTTGATATTTTGCATTTTCAGCCTTTTATGTTCAGTCAAGACGCATTTGAAAGAATACGTCTTCGGTCTTTTAATATAGACCCATATATATATATATATATATATATATATATATATATATATATATATATACACACACACACACGCACACACACACACACACACACGTATATACTATGTGTGTGTGTGTGTGTGTGTGTGTGTGTGTGTGTGTGTGTGTGTGTGTGTGTGTGTGTGTGTGTGTGTCTGAGCAAATTGTTATCAGCTGGCGGTGTTGATCTTAGCAGTCTTGGTGTTGAAACCACTGGAATACAGAGATAATGTGATAGTTTTTGTTACTTTTAATTAGACCAACATTTTACAATATAGCTACATAAGCATTTGGAGCATGTGAGCCCCTCATCAGGATTTAAAATAAAGGACCCATGCAATCCTAAGGCTTGAACAGGCTGTATTATAAAACGTATACTGGTTCAGTAAATGTATTACATCACCTCTGTGTTCCAGTATTTTCTGCCAGTAGATTGGCATGGTATTTTTCCTTTTGTAATTTTGTCATCTGGTGTTAAGAAACACAGTTATTATATTTTGGTTAGGAATGCAACTTGTATATTTATAGAAGACATGCAAAAAATGTGGTTCAACTTGAACCTAAAGCCAGATCACAAGATAAAACATTCCCATTCTGTCAGCTGTAGCAACCTGCAACTGCAAACTGAATTATTACCCTTTCTGTAAAGTACAAGCAAGGGCAGTAACATTTAAGGTACTTACAGAGACCACAAGTAAAGGTGGGGAGGAAAAGGTAAGTTGCCACCTGGAGTTTTAACCCACACTTCATAAACATTGTAGTAGTCTTAGCATTAGACTCATTATGAAAAGGGACAAATGGCTCAGAGAGAGACATTATACTGGTCAGAAAATGAAAATAAATCAATAAGTAAACAAACAAATAAATAATACAAATGCTCTCAAAGCCATGGATATGGGAGTCTTGTAAATCATGTAGGTGGCCACCTGCACTAAACCTGAATACTATTTCAGGCAAGCAGCTGTTGCACCTTCCATGAAGACGTTATTTGAATTTGAGTGAGGTAAGTGCAGCAGCTGTGGGGAGGTAGTGGGATGGGGTGGAAATGTAGATTCGGACAGTGATTGGGAAGGGATTTTAGGTTTAGGGAGTGAGAGAGGAGTTATAGGGTTACAGTGCAGGAGTTATAGCGTTAGAGAGTGTGAGTTATAGCAGTAGGGAGTGCGAAGGGAGTTTTCGGGTTAGGGAGCAGGAAAGGAGTTTTAAGACTAGGCTCCTGAAAGGGAGTCTTAGGTTTAGGCAGTGATCAGGCAATTTATGTTTAGAGAGGGAGTTTGTAGTTTTAAGGTAAGGGAACAAAGACTCAGGTTAGGAACTTGGGGGGGGGGTTAGGGCTCTGATAGGGCTATACAGTTTTATAGGGTTGTATGTTGGTAGAGCGAGCTACTGGGAGTTAGAGCATTTAGTGTTTTCAGCAAGTGGCAGCAAACAAGTGTATCATGAGTTATTAGCATGCAAGCACTTCCAACAGACCATAAAACAAAATAAAATGAATAAATAAATATCAACTGCCTCATGTACACAGACAACCCTCTTCTCCTACCACCCAACACTACAACCTGTGAGAGATGCACTTATATAGCCAAACGTGAAGCAAACCTCTCTTCACACAAGACTGGACTAGACAGTCAAGAGGAGAATATAAACACTTGCACCACACGACCAAAACACACACACAGCAACACAAAACACACAACTACATTTGCTAAGGCTCTAAATAAAAATCTGCTCAAGCAACAGAGACCTCCAAAGCAGAAACGCATGCAACCTCCACCCTCCAACACAACCAAAACGACACATAGCCCACAAACTCAGTGTGCCATTCAACCACAGCCCATAAGGCATAACAACATACCCAACACTCTAGTCATAGGTAACTCTAAAGTCAGGCACACTGATGTTCCAATCACCAGGCTAAACAAGGAGAAAGTTACTGTCATCTGCCTGTTAGGTGCCAGGATCCACCACATAATGCACGCACTTAGGTCACTCCACAACAAGTACAAATAGGACTCTGTCATTGTCCATGTTGGTGTGAATGACCTGAGACATAACTCCCTGGACTACATGAAAAGAGACATGGAGGAGCTCTCTGATCTTGTAGCCCAGGTAGGTATGACCCTAGCCCTGAGTAGCATCCTGCCATCACCCAGAATGATATCCCAGTACAAGGACAAAATGATTGACTTCAACAATCGGCTAAGCTTCTGGTGTCATTCTAAGGGGATCCAGTATCTGTCTGCCTGGGATGACATGATCGACAAACCATGATGCTTTGCCAGAGATGGCCTGCACCTATCGCCCTTGGGATTCCGGATGCTGGATAAGGCTCTAGCCACCCCTATAGTGCCTTTTTAGGCAAGGTTCAAATGACAAATCCACTACCATAACAGGTACAAGCAAGCAAAATCTGAGGGTAATGTTGCTCAATGCTAGAAGTCTAAACCTCAAAATGCATTCACTCGAGGCACTCCTTATAATGGAGAACATTGACATCTGTGCAGTGACAGAGACCTGGTTCAAGACTCCATAGAGCACCCCTGCATTACCAGGCTATAATTCATACCACACCTTTCGGCCACCTAACCTGGACTGAAACACTAAAGGTGGAGGAGTATCCATATTCATTAAGGATATCCACACCTCCAGGCTAGTTGCTCAGCATAATGAATCTGAGATTATCCAAGTGCAACTAACTCTAGGCAAGACTGCAATCCAAATTATAACTTGCTACAGATTCCCCACCATGCCCCAGGATTCCCACTCCTCATTTCTTGATACACTGGAAAATATTAGGGTACAACCCAACATCCTAATAATGGGTGATTTCAACTACCCCACCATTAACTGGGAAAACTACTCATGTACCAACTCTTTTGCTCAACATTTTCTGGAATTCATAAATTCCAATGCCTTGGATCAACTTATCCACACCCCCACCAATATCCTAGACCTGGTCATTACCAACATGGGCGACCGGTGTTCCACACCAGAGGTCAATTCTTCTTTGGTCAGATCTGACCACAAGCTAATCAGTCTAGACATCCACATCCCACCCCCACCCCCACTAGGGAAACCACCATAAAAAAATTTCTTCAAAGCCAACTTCACGCTTCTTAAGACAGACGTGGCAAACTTCACGACACCCATGCAGACAGACAATAGAGGTATGACTGCTGAATCCTACACAAATGCACTTTATAAGCACTTACATGAGTGCATGGATCATGCTATCCCTAACAGAACCAAGATGCTATCCTCCAAAAAAGGAAGCCAATCTGGTGGTCCCCTACCATAAACAAACTCTACAACAGAAGAAAGAAATTGTTGCAAAAAAGAGTAAAATCCCATGACTGAAAGAACTCCCTGGTCAGCCTCAGTAAGAAGCTGAGATCCCTCATACAATCCTCCAAAGCTAGTTATGAAAACAAAATCGCCACTGATTTTAAAGACAACCACAAAGCATTCTATAGCTATGTCAAGAATCTCAATGGCAACACTCAGATCTGCTCTAAGTTACAGTACAATGGCACTAAATATACAGAACCAACTGATATTGCCAGCATCCTGGCAGATAGGGTCAGTGATAACTTTACCCCCCTCACCCCCTAAAGGGCCCATCTCTATACCAGAAGAATGCAAAGTTCCTGTAATTACGGCTGCACAGGTAAAAACTGTACTCTCCAAAGCCAAGAACACAGCATCCATGGGACCTGACAACATTCCAGACTGCATTCTACATGAAATACAGAATGAACTGGCACCCCAACTAAGCACCATGTTCAATCATAGCCTCACCTCAGGCTTTGTGCCCACTGAATGGTGCACAGCGACAGTTATCCCATTCAATAAAGGGGAAGCCACCACAGACACTGGGAACTACCTCCCCATTAGCCTAATGAGCCTGGTCTGCAAGGCCATGGAACGTATAATCATGGAACTTATAAACAAAGACATTGGTAATCTCCAAACTCTGGTCCCCACCCAGTTTGGATTTGTAAAAGGCAGATCATGTCATCTAAACCTGACTGACTTCTTTGAAGCAGTCACCAAAGCCGTAGACGGGGGCAAGATGATTCACACAGCCTATGTAGATCTTGCCAAGGCTTTTGACACCACCCCCCACTCTGGAATTATAGATTAACTCACTAAACTAGGTATAAATCCCTATGTCACTGACAGAACCCACACTGTGAAAGTAGCAGATTCCAAATCCGACTTCAGACCAGTGACAATAGGCGTACCACAGGGTTCAGTCCTGGGTCCTCTCCTGTTTGGTAGCTACTTTTCTGAAGTACAGGCTAACACAGAAGGTCTTTGGCTAATGAAGTTCGCAGATGACTGCAAACTAGGATCCATAACTGAAACTCCTAACAATGTGGACATCCTACAAAAGGGCCTCACTGAGACAGATGCCTGGTGTCAAAGCCATGATCTCAACCTCAGTGCCAAAAAGTGCATTGTCATCCCCTTTGGTAAAAGCTCTATACCCATGAGCTACCACATAGGTGGTAGTCTACTTAACACCGAAAGTGTGATAAGAGACCTTGGGACACAGGTGAACAGTAGTCTCTCCTTTGATAATCACATCACCACAGTAGTCAGGAAATCCTTCTACTTGGCACACCTCATCATAAAAGGTTTGTTCCCCTCTACTCATCACTCATTAGACCCATTATAGAGTACAATGCACCTTTTGGTATGTACCTCACAAGAAATCTACAAAAACTGGAAAGGCCGCAGAAATACCTCACAAAGAGGATTACTTGCCTCAAACAGATGCCCTACACAAACCGTCTCAAAAAACTCCAGCTTTACTCCGTTGCATATCGCCTACTCAGGGGCGATCTCTGCCTAACATACAAAGCTATGTCAAACCCAGAGCTGCTGGAAATAAAACCAAGACCCAATCCTCCAAAGGCAGATGTCCTGTCTGGTGGACCCCAGCCATAAACAAACTATACAAAAGAAGGAGGAAGCTACTACATGATAGAGCAAAATCCCAAAAAGGGAAGGCATCTCTGATTAGTATTAGAAAAAAACTACGGGCACTCATAAAATCGTCTAAGGCCAGCTTCGAGAGAAACATTGCACAGGACACGAAGGATAATCACAAGGCTTTCTTTAGTTATGTTAGGAACCTGGGTGGGAATTCCCAGATATGCTCAGAATTAGTCCAAAATGACAAAAAATACATTGAACCCACAGACATTGCCAACATCCTAGCTGACAGGTTCAGCGCAAACTCCCCCCCCCCACCAAAAGGGCAAATATCTATCCCAGCAGAGTGCTGCCCCCCCTGACATTTCAGATGCTCAGGTAAGAGCCGCCCTCTCCAAAGCAAAAAACACAGCATCAATGGGACCAGGCGGTGTCCCGGGCTGCGTCCTACATGAACTCCAAGAAGAGCTAAACCCAAACACAAAACTACTGCTCAATATCAGCCTTACTACAGGATATGTACCCAAAGAGTGGCGTACAGCAACAGTGGTCCCTCTCCACAAAGGTGGTGCCTCAACAGATCCTGGAAACTATCTCCCCATAAGCCTGACTAGCTTGGTCTGCAAAGCTATGGAAAGGATCATCATGGACCTCATAAATAAAGATATTGGGGACCTACAGACACTGGATCCTACCCAGTTCGGCTTTGTTAAGGGCAGATCCTGCCTCTTAAACCTGGTCGATTTCTTTGAAACAGTTACCAAGGCCATTGACGAGAGGAAGGTTGTCCACACAGCCTACCTGGACCTCGCAAAAGCCTTTGATACAATACCCCACTTGGGCATTATAGATAAGCTTACCAGCTTAAATATAAATCCCTATGTCACTAGATGGGTTGCAAACTGGCTCAAGTACAGAACCCACATGGTTAGAACTGCTGGAACCATGTCAGACTCCAAACCAGTTACAAGTGGCATCCCACAAGGCTCAGTCCTGGGACCTCTCTTGTTCAGTATATATTTCTCAGAGGTACAGGCCAACACGGAAGGATTGTGGCTGACCAAGTTCGCAGATGACTGCAAACTGGGCGCCATGATTGACTCTCCAGCTGACACAAGCATCCTCCAAAAGGGCCTCATAGAAACAGACAACTGGTGCCAGAGCCATGGCCTCAAGCTAAACGCCAAAAAGTGTATAGTCATCCCCTTTGGCAAAAACAAAGTGCCCACAAATTACCACATAGGTGGTAATCCATTAAGTACAGAAGTAGTAATTAGGGACCTGGGGACGCAAGTTGATAGCAATCTCTCATTTGACAACCACGTGGCCAAAGTGGTTAGAAAAACATTTTATATAGCCCACCTAATCATGAAGGGATTCACATCTAGATCAGGGGAGGTCATCGTGCCTCTTTACTCATCCCTCATCAGGCCCATAATTGAGTACAATGCCCCTTTTGGGATGTACCTTACCAGACACCTGCAGAAACTGGAAAGACCCCAAAAGTACCTCACCAAGAGGATCAAAGAGCTCAAACAGATGCCATATGCTGCCTGGTTAAAGAAACTCCAGCTCTACTCAGTGGCATACCGCCTGCTCAGAGACGATCTGTGCCTGACGTATAAAGCCATGTCCAACTCGGAATTAATGGACATGCTGCACCTCAGAAAATCCAAATCCCATTGAGCTACTCACTCGAGAGACTTGAACCTCAGCATTGAAATAAATAGGACATGCTGGAGGGACAAATTCATAACCCAGAGACTCCCTTCACTCTGGAATAAAATCCCAGTCCAGGTTAGGCAGAGTCCTTCATTGACTCTCTTCAAGAGGAATCTTGATGAGTGGATGGGAGATCATAGGTTTACCCCGGCTATCACTTCTGTGTCACTGTTAGACAGAGGCACAGTATACTAACCTCGAAAAAGGGCATAGCAAAATTATTTTAAAATGGGTGGCGAAAGCCAAACACACTCTGGCTAGGCTTATAATTGCCCTAGGGCAGATAGCCTAGTTTGAACCTATGAACCTATACTCCACTTAAAGAAATCTCAATCCTTCCGAGTTACACACTCTAGGGACCTAAACCTTGTCACCACAATAAACAGAACATGTTGGAGGGATAGATTCCTGTTCCAGAGACTTCCCATACTCTGGAACAAACTACCCAGCTATGTCAAGCACAGCTCGTCATTAGCAGTCTTCAAGAAAAGTCTTGATGATTGGATGGAAAATAAGAAATTCACCCCAGGGATCACCTCTGCTCGACAGGGGCACAGAAAAATAATTTTCTTGGGTGGCGAAAGCCAGGGTACCTTTTTGACTAGGCTTGTATAGGCCCTAGGGTTGAAAGCCTAGTACCTACCTATGAACCTATGAAATACCTAGCTGTGACAGCCATTTAGAACACTTAAGTTTTATACTTTCTCTAACCTGGCATGCACTTTGGCAAACATAGTTTCTTGTGGGTATAGCTAAAGGAAGAACTATACTGATATTTCAAGTAGCCCAGGTTCATATCTCATCTTTTATTTGCACATATTCTTAAAATAAGTCTGCTGTAATTTATTACTTCAAAATGATATAATCTGTAAAACCTATGGCAATAATAATAAAAGCTGCTCTGATGACACAGTTATCAGTCCTGAAATGAAAGGATAAAAAGTCCACAGATAAAAGTCAAATAACCAACAGCAAACAGAAAGATACCAGATAAACTAGAGTCTTCACTGTTCAATACCTTAAACAGCATTTGAAGGAGGCCTATGGAATACATACAAATAGAACATGTAAGTGTTCCACCTCTAAGGCTTCTGAATACCTACTGACTTTTTACATTGTTAGAATCTTTAATGATGCATTCAGGCCTTTAAAGCCAAAACTCACTTGCACATGATATACATCATCCTTTTTATAGGGTCTTAGAGTTGGAACACTTTAACGTCCTTTAGTTGTCATTTGCATATAACCTCCTTGGGCCTCCTTCAAAGGAGCTTTACTTTATTACACAATGAAGGCTATGGTTTATTTGGGGGCTTTTTCTTTGTTTTTAACAGTCAGCAAATGTGCCATTAAGGCTTTACTGCAGTCCTGCATATAAAGTCAACATGAGTCAACTTGCTTTAATTTTGCCTCTGAATTATCTTTGATTATATGAGTCATAATATGCTCTGTAGAATTCATCAATGACTTCAGTTTTGCTTTGCATTCTGTAAAAAATAAGTAAGAGAATATATCCCTACAGGTTTACTTTACTGTGGCCATTTTATGAGTATCCTTTGAACAAGGGTCAGTCAACATAAAACTCAAACACTGTGCTAAAATAATTCAGTTTATAAAATATGTTGCTTTCCATATATTTTGTTAATTTGGATTTGTACTACTTATAGTTTGTAAGCAGAAACACAAATTATACCACCCATTCCATTTTCCTTTTACAGCAGGCTGCAAAAAAAAAAAAAAACACGATCACTGTCCTAAGCTAGAAGTAGGTGTGTGAATTAAATGAAGCAACCTTATGGAGCCTTCCAAGTCAGGAGGGAAACGTTTTAATTGTGTGCTGCTGACTGCCATGTGACATTCTTGAATCTGTAAATGAAGAAACCAGTGATGACATGTGTTAAAGATTCAGCAGCTCTAACACTGAATGACAATATAAGGTGTGGCATTGTATTCTGACAGGCGGCAGTTGTACAAAATGTGCCTCTTTGTTAGTAGTAATTTTGTCTACCATGCAATCCTAAGCTATTGCTACACACATATGCAGTAAAAAGTCACTGCAAAATGGAATTGTGGTTTGAAAGAAGGAAGTGTTTCACACAGCGTAACACAAATGTCATCACAGTACAGGTTTACTAAATGTGGTTCTCAAAATAAGGGATTTTTGTTTCTGTCACTTAAATAGTCTTGCTTCAGTCTGTCTTTCATAACTACGTACAGAACTGTCTGTGTATTAGGGTGGTATTGAGAGTCAGATTTGGGTGTGTACTTGGCAGTGTGGCCTACTCTTTGTCTTTTTTGTTGGACTTTTGTGCTGAAATTGTTCATTATTATCACCTTCTAGTCACTGAGCATGAGTCCACTGAAAGCCACTGAGACACTTAAAGTTACAGTATCCAGTTGCCCAGTCATTAAATACTTCAGCTCCTGATGAAGAGTATTGGGACATGGTTTTTGTGGATAATGTGAGCGTACACAACAAAACAAACAAAAAAAAAATCCTTACTGTACTTATGAACAAAAACTATAGTTAGGAAAATAAAAGCTGTTTCAATTTCTCACTGAAACTGTAATCAGCCTTATCAAATGAAGAATAAATAACCGTTATTTCTTTGCAGTACCATTCAGGTAATTGCCCACAGGTAGGACAGGTGAGCTGAGGCACGTGTTTTGATATGTGTGTATAAATATGTATATATATATATATATATATATATATATATATATATATATATATATATATATATATATATATAGTTACACTTCATAATCTCGAATTACTGAAATCCCAAATTTCAGTAACCCGAGACCATGAAGGCGAAAACCAGAATGCCGAAAGTGCATAAGAGCGAATTGGAATATCTCGAATCTGTGCTTATGCATTTCCAGTATGTCGAGTGTAGTGTTATGGTGCCTGAGATTGCAGGTGAGTGAGAGTTTGTGTGTGTTTTTGTACATTGTATGTGCGGGTAAGGGTAGGAAGGTGCAAGTGTGTGTGAGTGTTGGATTTGTTGGTGTGTGTGTATGTGTGATGTGTATTTGTGTGCTAGCAAGTGGAGGATGGCGTGGTGTGAGGTTTTTATTTTATGTTATGTGCGTCCTCGGAGTTGGTATATATGAGTAGGTGGTGTGGGGGCTTATATATAGTGTAGGGTTTTGTGGTTTGTGTGCTGGGTGGAATGGTGTGTGTGTTATGAGGTGTATGGAGTATGTATGATCGTGATTGTGTGATTCGGGATTGTGGATTTCTGTATTGTGAATGGTTCGACTTTATAGTCTCGGGTTACTGAAATTCGGAATTTCAGTAATTCGAGATTATGAAGTGAAACCATATATATATATATATATATATATATATATATATATATATATATATGCTTCCTTCAGTGATATAAACTGTCTCTAAGAAGATCAACAACACTGTTCAAGCTGGAAGATACTGAACTTATTAAACGTGCACTTGTGTTCAAGTCCTTTGTTGATGGTATCGACTTTTCTAAATACCAACTCTCCAACATGATTGCTATAGATGAAACTGCAGTGTTTATGGGCCAAGGATCTCAAACAACAATTGATCAGAGGGGTGCTTCATCAATCTACATTCCCTCCACTGGTTACGAGAGTGTATATGTTACCTGTATTTTGGCAATTCATCTAGATGGAAGGATAACCCCACCTCTAATCATTAGTAAGGGCAAGAAAGATAAAATTAAATGTGTTTCAGGCATTTACATTCTTGAAACCAAAAAAGCCTGGTGCACACAAGCAGTTATAAGGAAGTGGGTCGATGTAATGCTGCCACTTGTTTTGCAAGGTGGTGAAAGAGGTCTGCTAGTCTGGGATTCAGCCAGCACTCACCACGCTAAAGAAACAAAGAAATTACTAGCACAGAGGAGAATAGATCAAATAATGATTCCCACAGGAATGACTGCCTATCTCCAGACTCTTGATATTGCAATAAACAAGCCATTCAAGGACCATTTTGACATGGAACTCAATGACTACATTGAAAATAGAATGGAGAGAAATCATCATGGAAACTTTGTGAAGCCTAGCCTGCAAGAGGTCGTGTCTTGGGTGAAAAATTCATGGGATAAAATCACTGACAGCTGTGTTGCCAATGCACTATGAGCAGGTTACTTGGACAAGCAGTGCTCATTTAAGGAGAGCTCAATTGCTAGGCATGACAGACTGGGGCCAATGGTGCTACAGGAAATGGAGTTGCAAGAAATTCACGCCGAAATTTGGGGATTGGACACTTATGACAATCTCCCAGATGAATGACATCACTGTATTTGAATAACTGTGAAAGCCAAGGTGCAGATATTCTGGAGTTGAAATGTTTGTTGCACTGTTTATGTAGGATTCTCACAGAACTATCAACCCGTTATTAGAACTGTTGTCCAATAATAGAAAAGTACAAAATAAATGTTGATTTTTGTACATGAAGAAATGTCGATTTGTGTTCATTAATTAATGTCAATTTTTGTATATGAATAACTAAATAAAGGTAGATTGTTGTACGGTGCAGGTAAATAAGGCATCCCCTGATAATAAGCCCTGATGCGCATTTCACCGGGAGAAAAAATATAAGACCCGGTCTTATTTTTGGGGAAATACGGTATATGTGGACAGCTCTTTGTAATGACACAAACTTTGGTTTATCTGCTTATAGATCAGTGTGCTATGATGTCTCTTGGAACTCATAGTGGAATGTTACACTGAAATTTGATGTACCTTGAGAAGTACAGGAGCAAAGCTTTAGACTCAACATTACACAAAAATCATCATTAAAGTGTAAGTGACCTCCAAGATCATAGCACACGGCCACTTTAAATTACAGGACTGTTAAATAATAAAACAGTGAACTGCAGCTGACAAAACCAGGACTTAAATGTTATTCTGCAGGCAATAAATTGTGAGAGAGTAGGAGTTAAACAGACCTAACCACATATTCTAGGATGGAAGCCTTATGCCTTTAACCTTTTAATTGGTGTTTTTTAAGTTGAACATCAATGAAGTGTTTTCTTTAGTATATAAATAGATTCATTTTAGTTATAACCATAGCTCTCAACTTTACATCTCTAAAATGAGGAACACTAGTCCTCATAGTGTGGAACAAATGGGCAAAATGTGGAACACATACTAAAGGCTTACTCACAACATCAAATAGGAAGGTCATAGGATGGATAAAATGTGTTAATTTTACTTATAAAAAAAGATCTTTTTAATGAATTAATACAATTGTTGTATATTTACCGTGGATATTCATTAAAAAATTCCTAACATTGAATGTAAAAGAGACCCTCTTAATGTGGAAATTTGAGGAATATGAACTTCTTAAGATCACAAATGAGGTACGTCCCTCATCATCCGGTACACTTGAGATATATGGTTATAACTCGTTTTACTGGCTTAAAATGCAAACTAATACATTTTATATTCAAAATAATGTGCCTAGTATGCTCTTTTTGTTATGTATGTATAATGGAAACAAGTATAGTGAAAAACTGACATTTTATTTTTAGAACAATTTAAATATTATTTCAAAGCAGTTAAAAAGCACATATTAAGTGTTGGCAGTCATGATATTTCATGTCTAAACATGTAAGGCATGAGTTTGCTGTATAATTATTCACACCTATACTGTGTTACAAATAACTACTAAATAACTCCTTGAAATTAACTAGTCAAATCCCGTATGAGAACTAGCTGCTTTGTTTAGTTATAAATATGATTTATTGTATTTAACTGACAAATAAAAACTAAATTAAGACAATTTAAAGCAAACAAGAGAAAGAAGGACAGAACTGCATATGACCCATAGTTCAGCTTTATATGCCATATTGTATAACTCCTACTTTGCTACACTTTAACCACCTAACCCCATGCTTCATATTTTATCACTTCTGCTGTACTTTAGCCAAGCCTCCTTGTGTCATATCATTTGCTTTTTATTTCATCTAATCCTTCATGCCATATCATATCACTTTTACTTTACTCTTTTTAACCCCCTACCCTTGTCATATTATATAAATTTTACATTGCTATAGCTAATGCCCATTCTGGCTTACTTCCACAATTACAACAATATAATTGTATTAAAACTTCATATAATATACCTAAATAAGTTACTGTTTGTGAAAGGAACTAACTTAGGTGGTTTATAAGGAGTGCACAGTGTTTAGCCTTTATAAATCATTATAACTTTGTTAGTCATCAAGCAATTCGCTCTTAGTCCCAGTTTGCAGTTTGCTGCTGATTTCTACCCAGTTAGGGCAGTATTTAAGAAGACAATGAGATAGCTTTGACCATTTGTTCACTGCACATGCCCAAATTTTTGGAAGTAAGAACTATCACAAAGTTTTTCAAATTAAATTAACTATATATCTCTACAGCAGGATCACATCTGGTCTACTCTAGTCCCAGAAGTCCGCACCTGCTGAAAGAGAACATATGCAACAAGTCTGCCTCCAAAGAATGAAAATGTGAGAAGTTGCTGTTGGTAGTGGGGATATAACTTGCTTACAAACCTGGGCGTAACTATACTTCACACCAAACGATGAAGCCTAACAGCTGTTAAAACTGGGAGTTGTTGTGGCGTGCAGCATTTCAATGTAGTGATTTAAGCAATAAACCATGACTGGCTGTGGGCAATGCTGGATTTACCCATGGCTGGTATGGTTTGATCATGAGGATGAAGCCTGAGTAATCAAACAAACCCTACAGTGGGTAAATCCAACATTGCCCACACTCAAAGGTGGGTTACTGATATTATACATTGACATTATTTGAGAAATAAGTTGCTTAACTTTCTTAATGTCTTTGTATAACAGCACCGTAGTGTTCCTCCATTTTGTTTCCCAAGTGTTGTTGAAGAGAAGCAATGGACAAAAGAGAATCTCCTTTGCTGTTTTTTTTTCCTTTGGCCCCCTTACTGTTAGCCCAAGGTTAATGCTAGAAACCTGGACAAAGTGCAACATAATGGTGGTGGTGGTGGTGGGGGGAACAAAATCCAAAAATAATCACAGATTTTATTGCTGTTATAAAGTTAGAAAATTGCTTTCTATTGGTGTGCATTTTCTGACTGATATGAAGGCTGACTCTCAAATGTCTGTCATCATTTAATAACTTCAACCACAGTGGCTTGCTAGAAAAATATATTTTTTATTTATATAGAAAAGGCCAAATCTATAAGGCTGAAATCTGGGCATTTTGCAAAGATCCAGGAGTTGAGAGGTAAAAGAGTCTGCTGAGATTTAAGACGGGACAATGCAGAAATACAATGAAAATCAGGTACATTTTTTTTTCTTTACTTTTGTAGAACGTAGATGATTTTTCTTTGTATTTTGCTCTGCCCACCGTAGCATATTCCAATAGAAAAGTCTGGCCATGCAATTATACTTTAGCAGCCTAAGTTTTTTAAGTTGGTATATACTCAATTTACAATGGACATGCTATTTGGGCTGTCCAATCAGTGTGCACGTTTTTGAATATCAGTGACCTGTTATTGTATATTCTAATACATCAACTCTATCTCAAAACCTCTGTCCAGCATTTAAAGAACCCATACTGTCTAGGAAACATATAGAGGCACATTTTGTTAAATACTGCACAGTTTCAATAACTGTGAACAAGTTACACTTCGATAGACTGCAGTTTAACAGAGGACTAAGACAACTGACCAGCATTGCGTACACCTTGGTTTGATTCATTTAATTGTCATGCTAAGCAAGTCACTTACCAAGACAGTACTCTTGGATTATCATTTTATTGGTAATAAAAGTGTGTTTTACTCTCCAGCCATTACACCTTTTTATTCTACAGTACTCTTGGATTTACCTGGTTAACAAAAAACACACAGACTTCAATCAGTCAGTCCAATCTTTCCTCATGCTGTCTTCCACAACCTAGAAAGGATAAAGGGCAATGACTTCAGCATGAGTAATTGCCTTAAACTCACTGTTCTTGCGATCATATGCTCTACATCCAAGTTTACATATCAGTCAAGCCCTCTAACTCTTTCAGGTTTCTCTTGGAAAGAAAACTAAGATTTTCCAGTAATAGCTGCCTGATGTCAACTATTACAGGCAATTTCATTTTGGCTCTCAGATTAATGTAGTGCTTTTGAGGGTTACCTAGGTGAGTACCTGTTGCAGTCAAGGAGAGAGATTTAATTCCAGCATGGGGTCGGACCTGGGAAGCAATGCCACATCTCTGGAACTGCTTACTCCCCATTTCTTCCCAAGTGGTTTGCAACCCATTTGTTGTGTGCACCATTTTTGGTACAGTAAAACTGGAAGTATTCTCTACAGATACCTCAGCATGAATATCACATTCATCTTTAATATAGTTACTCTGTCCTTAAATGAAATAGGGAGCCTCTACTATCTTTTCAAGTCAGTCAGAAGCTCATTTTTCAGTTCCACTAAATTCTTATTTCTAATTATTTCAAGGATTATTTTGCGATGAACAGTCACAGATATTTAGACCTTATTCCATCCCACATAAGTCTTAACCCTTTCACCTATATATTATTTAAGGTATAATGGAAGATAAATATACCTGTCTTGATGTTATTCAGTTTATAGCTGAATACAGGCAAGTTATCCTTTTTATTTGTGTAATCTGTGTCATTCATATCAGTGGGGCATCGAGGTAAGTAATAAGTCACCTACCTGTCAGCTCTTTAACTATTATAATTTCTGAGTGAACTGGAGCAACTGTCACATCACTCAGAAATCTGCAGATGAAGGGATCTATGCATAAATGGAAACAAATGTGGAAAGGGAGCACTACCTAAATCATTCCAGACTCCAGCTTAATGGAGAGAGACATAATGCCAAAGCATTTTACATTAGTACTTGAAATTGAGCACAGATCTCTTACCGGGTCTACAAAACAGCCCCATAACCCAAGTTCCTGAAGCATTAAAAAGGGGATGCATAGCCACACTGTTAAAAGCTTTTTTCTGTGTGCAAAGATATCAAGATGCTCGGCTCACTGTTCCTTCAGACTCTACAGCTGGATGCAACAAATAAATAGATGATCTAAAGAATTACTCCTCTTAACAAGCCCAGATTGTTTCCTTCTCAGCAGTCCTATTGTAACTTGTGCCAATTTCCCTGTCGACACGTTCACTAGAACCATCATCTCCACATGTATGAGTGACATGGTATAGTATTAGAAGGGCAACACTCCATCACCAGCATAATAATTAAGGTAACAGTTACCTGCAGTAGTGACTGTTGAATGTTTCTTTTTTGTCATGAGTTCAGTTTAGTTGTAGCAGTTCCTATAGCTCATAAGTTGCTTGAATAGCTCTTTGCCAAACCTGTCTACCTCTTTGTTCTGGTTGTCAGACATGTCTTAGTCATGGTATACTCTACAGCAAGATAGTGCATTCATCCTCTGAAAGAGGAGTGAGCATGCCCTTAGATCATCCTCCACCAACGAAGTCCATAGAGTCACAGATATCTGCATGAAGTATCACAGAATGTGGTTGAAAATTATCCTTGGTTATCACCCCCATCTCTCCTGTCTGGGTCCATATTAAAAGCCCAAAATGATAAAAGCTCGAGTCTATTTACATCGACACATAAAGGTCGATGTACATAAACTGCGAAACACGAAAACAGCAAAATTTGAAATGCTGAACGAGTTCCGTCATCAGAATGTGCCACACAGGTAAGTAAAAAATAAAACTAACTAATTAATTTAACAAGCTTTTGCAGAGGGACAAACCCCCCTGCACCCCCACACCCCTCTACCTATATATACCAACTCCAAGACCGCACTAAAATGGGAAAAAAGGATATATTTCCTTATTCCCACCATCACACTGCTGACCAGGAAACGCGTTTGGCGTTTCAAATTTCGCTGTTTTCATGTTTCACGGTTTATGTACATCGATGTACATAGACTTGAGATTTTTTCATTTTGGGCTCTTAATATAGACCCTTCCCATCCATATCACACTGGTAAGCCTAGTTTTTCCTTTCGTCTTCCAAAATGCAAACCTTTTTTTTCCTGGGATGTCATAAACTCTCCTCTTTAGTGATCAATGTCTTACTTTCTTTGCTTTTAACTTCTTCAGATTGCCTTATTGTTTCTAAATTCTGTTACAGCACTGGTTTGGACCTACTCCCTGCCTTTTCTATATGGGCCGGGCCTACACTAAATGTTCAATCTATAGTCTTCTGCAGAGCTTCAGTCTTCTGAGGCAGTGACTTAATTTCTTGCTTGCACTGTTTCCAGTTCTTGCCAGCCAATGTTTAGCATTCATTTCTAGTGTACACTTTATACACTTACATTAGCATCTTACCTGATGTCTCTGTCTACTTCTTCCTTGATAAAAGTGTATTCTATAGTGAATCACACTCATTGCCCCTAACTCATCAGAATAACAGGCAAGAAGTGGCATTTTATATCATTATGCAGTAAATTCCAAGAAGCAGTACTACAAGGCTACTAGTCCAGAGTCTGCCAATGACCAAGGATTGATCCTCATTCCCTCCATATTTGACAATCCTTGAGAAATTATTAAAAGTATTGAAGTCTGAAAATGCACGAAGGATCAAATACTTATCTGTGCCAAAAATTCACCAAAATTCAGTGATTAAAAAAATAAATAAATAAAAGTCATAAATGACCTTGGTTTCTTTTTTATACTTAGTTACACAGATACGCTTAAGCTACAAGCCCTTAGCCCAAGGCCCAGAATCCCGATTAAATATCAACATTAAACAAGACGGCATTCAGAAGTACCTTGGATTACTGTAACATCCCACTATCTCTTCTTAAAGAACACACTGAATTTGCTGCAGATAAGGTACTCCAGTAGCTGAAGCAGGACCACAACCTCTCATACTTACTCACAGCTGATAAAAGAAACACACCTTCGGCTAAAGCTCATGTACCATCTTCCTGTAAAAGATCTAGATTCAACATCCCATGTTACACTGCTGCAAACTACCTCAAATAACGTCTATAACTTTATCTATAGAACTGAATCCCGGCACCAATTTGCCCCACAGCAGTTCCCCCCTTCCTGCTATAAAAACACAGTGATAGGCAAATCCAATTTATTTTTTGACAGAATGTTATTTAAAATAATTAATCTGTATTAATGCCCACCATTATGGTCTAAATTATAAATCAAACTGCTCTCATATTCGCTATGAAAGAACAAGAGAAAACTATTTCTTGTAAGATCCCGGTTTGGACCAGAAACAACAAAAGAGTACTGTCTAATGGGAACCACCTACTGGAGTCAATTACCTGCTGATTTTAGAAAGCATGACTATAATTTCAGGCCAGTCAAAGAATAGTTCACTTAACGCAAATGCAAATGATACAGGGATAATGGTTAGTATATAAAATTAAACCCAAACTATACACGGTTTTAAAATGATAGTTCTGTATTGGTGTACCACATATTTTTTTCTCTCTCAGTTGTTCAATTACTTCTTCCATGTATTTGACTCCATATTACAGAGTACCACTGTAATTCCTTGTAAATGAGAAAACAAAATATCAGTTTTGTAGTTGCAGACTCAAACAAACCAAAACTCAGGTAGGCACTAATTGTCTCTTGTTTCCACTGCATGCACTGGAATCTAATACCAAAACGTGAGTAGTATTGCTAACATATATTATACCAGACTAGGTCACTGTTTCTGACAACAGTTGATAATTGTCTACTGAATCAAGTGCCTGTTATAATATGTATATATAATGAATTCCATGACTGCAACAAACATTTTTAATCAAAATTCTGTTGTTATAATTATGTGCTCCATTGAAGTGTAGGTCATGCCTGAGAAGAAACTATAGAACAATTCACATACCCAGTTATCAAACTGTTGAACAAGTAAAATAGAGAAATGTGTCACTGAGAAAGTCATCAATTTCAGTGTCCAGCACCATATTCTTGTTAGTTATGAACAAAACTCATTCCTCTTCCATGGTCTAGCTGTTCTCCCTTCATAACCTAGGGATAAACATAGGGTTGTATCTGTTGAGACTATAACAGGAACTTAACAAAACCTCATATCCAAGCAATGCCCCCATCCTCCTTAACCAGAACAAATATTTCTTCATCTTCATCTTATATCTCACTAGCTAGCCCCTTGCTTTCAGTTCTAAGGAAAACAACCGTATCAACACCTTTTATATCTTTTTAAACAGAATAAAAGTAAATCAGAAAAGTCTTGCCCAAACTGTGAACTATCTGACAATTCATGCCCTTAGCAACTACACAAACCTTCAGCTCGATCTATTTTAGGCCCCTGAGCCCATTGCATTACTTATTAAAGTGTATAAACAGTTTGTGCCAGAGCATTGTATAGTAATCCTGACAGAATTACACATCATATGAATGCAATGAATCACCGTATTTATTTATTTTATTTATTTATTTGCCATTTGTTAACCAAGTTAGTCTGGCTGGGCAGATGCCCTTTTTCAGCAGCGACCCAAGGAGAAAAGCTCCAGTATTAAGAAAACAAAAATGTTACAAAAAAGTACATATTTAGGCATATAAACAAAATAAAATAATGATGTCTTATATAAAAAAAAAAGGAAAATAAAGATTTGTCTTATGCATAATTAGAAAAAAAAACAAGCACGGATACAAAAAATTGTGATCACAAAGTGTTAAGCAGAGGATTACACTATACAGTATCAGATTAGAGTAATGGCAGTAAGCAGTAAGCAGAGAAGTAGAGTAAGAAGTGGAGCCATTTTTGGAGATAATAGCAAGTAGTCAGAGAAATAGATGTAAAGTGCAGGTAGGAAAGGAAAAGGGGAACAGAGAGGAAAGGAGGCAAGAGAAAGACGGGATTGTGTTCAAGTAGGATCTGTACAGGGGCAGGAGCAGATATCCCTTTAAGGATAGTTTGAAATTGCTAGTGTTTTGAATTGATCTGATATGGACAGGAATTTGTTCCAAGTAGTAACAACTTAATGGCTATAAAGAATTTTACCTATGGATTTATTTGGTTTGGAAATCTGAAGGAGGTATTGGTCTAAGCTACAAAGTTCATGGTTAGGGACATAAAGGGAGATGAGATGCCAGTGAGGGGCAAGCTTGAGGCTGGGGGAGGATGGTATGAGCCATCAGAAGCTGAGGCATGAGGAGTAGATTATGAAATTCTAGCCAGTGGATTTTTTTTTTAAGGCAGGGCAGTGATGAGGATGATGAGAGAGATAAGAGGGAAATCTAGCTATTTTGTTGTAAGTGAGTTCGAGTTTGGTTGACATATTTTTATGGAGGCTGGTAAAGATTGGGGCAGTGTATAATAGGGTAGGTAGGCTTGAGATAAGGACAATTTAGATTCTTGTGTTAAGAATTTTTTATTTCTGTAGAGTGTTCCTAGTTTTTAGTGCGTCTTCTTGATGCAGTTATTAATGTGGATGTCAAATTTAAGTTCATCGTCTATAAAAACCCCGAGAAGCTTAGTGTGAGATGCCACTTTAATAGTCATGTTGTTTAGAGAGGAAACAGAGAAGGAAGATGTGAGGTGATGTAGAGGTTTGGGGAGGGAGAAGTAGTTTAGTTTTATTAGGGTTAAGTAGGAGTAGGTTGATTGTGAGTCATCTTTCAACTGAGTGCAAAGTATCTTGGGTGAGGGTGATAGGTGAGGTAGCTTATCAGAAGTAGAGATAATGGTGGAGTCATCTGCATACTGTATCAGTGTGGAGCATGGGCAGGATTCGTAGAGATTATTAGTAAAGATATTGAATAGCAGAGGACCCATGATGGAGCCTTAAGGGACCCCAGTTTTGATGAGAAGGAAAGGGGAAAAAGCAGAGAGCCCTTTGACAGATTGTAATCTATTTGATAGGAAAAGAACAAGCTGACAGTAGAGTTAGAAAGATTAAGGTTAGCTAGTTTGGAGAGAAGGAGGTTATGAGATACAGTGGCAAAGGCCTTAGAGAGGATGAGGAAATGGCATGAGACTAATCTGTTGTTATTGACAGATGTAGAGATAGAATGAGTAAATGATAATAATCTGTTAGTTGTGCTATGATGGGAACAGAAACCATGTTGTGTGGGGGTGAGGAGGTTTTCCTGAATGAGATGAGAAATGACCTGTTTATGTACACACCTTTGAAGAATTTTTGAAAGAGGTGATAGAATAGCAATAGGCCTGAAATTTGAGGTGTCAGTGGAGTTACCTCCTTTATGTAGGGGTATAATATAGGACTTTTTCCAAAAATTGATCGATTAACAAGTATGGAGAATGGACAGGCTATAGAGGAGGCTGCAAGTTTGAGGTAATGTGATGGCAAGTTGTCAGCAGAGGGGGAGCAGAGTTTAAGTTTACAGAGGAGTGATCGTACATATGATGTGGGAATTGGCTTGATTAAGAAAGGAGTTTTATGGGTTGAAGGGTATCAAGGTATATATCTTTGTTTGGTTTAATTAGGTTCTGTATGGAGTCTATGAAGAAGGAGTTCAAAAAAGTAGCAGTTTCGAGAGGACAGCTGTTTGGGGAGGGATTAGGAGGAGATGGGCTCCCCAGGTGAAGGAGCTTATTAATGGCACTCCAGAATTTTTGGGGGCTAGAGTGTTTTTTTTTTCTGTGGGTTAAGATAAAAAGTTTTTTTTGTCTAGGTTGACTTATTTTATTTGTGTTATTTTGAAGTTCCCTGTACAGCTGGGAACTAGAGGGGGTTTTGCATTTATTCCAGGTTTTACATGCATTGTCTCTCTTCTGCATAAGGGGGACAGTTTCTTTGGTAATCCAGGGGGTGAAGTTGGTTTCAACCCACATTCTTCTAACAGGAGCCAATGTGTTAAGAGTGTTAAGGAAGATGCTATTGAATTGTAGTACAGCTTCTTCCAGAGGGAGTTCCAAAACAAAGACCAGTTAATGGAAGAGAGAGTTTGATTAAATATATCAGGGTCAAAATTGGATAGATTATGGCAGTCTTTATATAGGACTGATTTTGTTCTTTGAGACAAGTGGTGCTGGATAGAAGTAGGGTGGTGATAACTAAGACTGTCAGGGAGAGTAGAACCATTATGGCAACAATCATGGTGGGAGGTAAGTATCCAATCAAGGGTAGAGCTAGTATTAGATTATTGATTAGAACAGGTAGGGGAGGTGATGAGTTGTGAAAAGCCATAAAGGTTAATGCTGGAATTGGGGGAGCCAGTAGCCAGAGTATTCCAGTCGATGTTACCATCCCCTAGTATAATAGTGTCGTAAGAGATGGTTTGAGAGATCCAGGCAAGAAAGAGTTCAAGACTAGGAATATTTTTACCAGGTGGTGTGTGTGTGTGTGTGTGTGTGTGTGTGTGTGTGTGTGTGTGTGTGTGTGTGTGTGTGTGTGTGTGTCTGTGTGTGTATATATATATATATATATATATATATATATATATATATATATATGTATATATATATATATAGATAGATATATATATAGATATAGATAGATAGATAGCAACAATGGCAATCTTTTTTTGACTGTTTAATTGAGTATTTTGGCAGGGTGAAAGCTGGGGGGGTGTATAGTAGAGGATGGACAAAGAGGTGTTCTGAGTATAGTATAGCTACCCCTTCACCTTTCTTCAGTGGTCTATCTTGATGGAAGATATTGTAGCCTTGGGGTAGGATTTCTTTGTTTGATATGTGGGGTTTAGCCAAGTTTCAGAGATGGAGAGGATATCTGGTTTGTGTAGTGTTATCCAGGAATGCAGCTCGGAGACTTTATTTAGGAGACTACGGATATTGAGAGCTATGATTTTAAAGTTTCTGGTGGATGAGGTAGGGTAAGATGGGGGGAGTTGGAGTATTTGAGGGATGTGTGGAGTTGGTGAGAGGACCGGGGTTGGGGTGTATGTCCCCTGTTAGAAGCAGTTTAAATGGTGGTTAAGGGAGTAGACCTTATAGGGTTAGGCTGGAACGATTTGCATTTGAATTTAGGGAGGTAGGTGTGTTGAGGAGAGAGTTTGTATTTGAAGAGATGTGTATTCTGATGTGAGAAAAGAGAGGGTATTATAAGGACAGAGAAAGGTGTAAGGTTGTGGGACTGTGGAAGTTGAAGGGTAGGACTGAGGTAAGGGTCAGGAAGGGGGCGATGATAGGATGTAGAGAGAGTGAGGAGAGTATACATTACAATTGATAGCAGTAGATGTAGCATTTTGTTTAGAGATTCTAGAGAGGGTGAGGAAGATCAAAAATTAGCTGGTAGGGAGGGATGGGAAAGTGTATGAGGGTGTGACTGATAGTGTATGGTTAAGTATAATACTGCTTAGTCTAGTGAAATGTGAATGGTAACTAAAGTAGCAGGATTCAAGGGAGGTTGGAGGTGGTACTAAGGTAAGGTAATTAGTGGAAGTAGAAGTGAAAAATGAGTAAGTAGATATGACTGGAAGGAATGAAGTGTGTAGAGGAGAGGTGAGAGGGTGTGATTAGAAATGGATGAGGATAAATGTAATTGAGCTGAGGTGGGTGGGAATGGGAGTAGGGTAAGGCAGAGTGAGCCAGACCACAGCAAGGGCAAACGGAGTGGGTCTACACCTACATGGATCAGTGGATAGAAGACACAGAAATAAACAGTCAGTAATTTTAACAAAGTATTGCAACCAGTCAGTTCACTGGTAGTTACTCGTACAGCAACAGCAGCTCTCTTTTTGGCATTGAAATTAGGTAAGTGAGCTGTACAGTGACTATGCTAGATTCACTGAGCAAGATATAGACTAATGTGTTGGGTCTTCTGTTGCACTAGAATGCAGCACAATTAATAATTAGTGTGCTGAGTGGAGAGTATAAAGGCAGAAAACAGGAAGAGAGGGAGAGTCTACAGTATTAGAAATATCTGAACTACAAAATAAAACTATTTAGTTAAAAATGCAAGTAGGGCAACTATAGGGGAAAGAAAAAAGTGGGGTGGGGGAGCATCACAGTGATGTGCAACAGCTGAACCAGGTCTTCAGAACTTATTAAAACAAAACAAACTTTGCATAAAGGGCAAAATACTACTTACAAAAATTGACATTTTGTGGTTGCTGGGACTGTCCACTGCCAGAGAGTTCACTTTAGGGATAGGAAATCTTCCCATTTGGTGAAGTAGGTGCAGCCTTTGTGAAAAAGCAGGGGACTTTAAAAAGAACAATGACAGAAGAGAAAGAGTGAGTGCAAGAAGTATTACAAGAGAGGTAACATCAGGAGGAAGGACAGGGGAAACAAGGTAGAAAGGAAGATAAGCATAGGTTCAAAAATGGGGATAGACTAAAATACAGGGAGAGGACAGATAGTGAAATAGAAATAATGCAGGAAAGAAGAAAGAGAGCAGAAAAGGAAAACAGCAAAGAAGAATGGGGTCAGACAGAAGGGAAAGTATAGTTTCAGATAGAGCAGTTACAAAATGGCAATTAATAGACAACTAAAAACAGCAAAACAAACTATACAACTAATCACAAATTCACATTGCATACAGTGGGAATGACAACTTATACAGTGTAACACAAAATGCTGCAGCTTTGTAGCCAGAAACAGCGATCTCTTAGGATTACTGTAAGCAAATACACAGTGATAACTTCCAGAGCAGAGTAACTGACATACACTTGTGAAATGTTCAGCCTTGTGAGTAAGATATCACTAGTGTGATGCTAGCTAGTAGTAATAAGCAAGCCCTGTACTAGGAAAACTAACCCATCTAAAATAGATGGCACCACTATAAGCAAAAAAAAAAACAAAAAAAAAAACACATAATTCATGGGAAGAATGAATAAATAAATAAATGCAATTCAAAGAATCACCATATGTAATACTACAGAGTTCACCCTTTGGAGTATATGAACCTTATAAAAATAAATAAATAAATAACGACTCTGGAGAAAAAGGAGTTTTTCTTGCAGGCATCAAGGTAAGGCAGAGCTGCCATATACTGCTTTCTCCCCTCTGTGCAGTTCTTGCCTTCCATCATGCTACATCCCTACAAATAGGCAAAGTAGAGAAAACCAATAACCAGGTGCTGCACAGGGCTCCCCCCACAACCACCACTCATAGGTCTCTCAACTTCTTAAGAGGGCAATGTGGAACACAGACCCTAGCAATGTGTTACAAACAATCAAAATGTGGAGCACCCATTTTTCGCACTGCACAAAAATGCACCATTTCCAAGGGACCTGGTTGAAGTGGGCTTTCTGCCAGAAGTACTAAGTTAGTGAACACTGTACATTTTTAAAATTCAATAGGACACATGTCAAATATAACAAAGTCAGCAAAAACATTGATAAAATGCAATATACTCAGTAGCAAATAGTTGCATAACAGTATTCAAGTGCAACTATTAAAAAAATGCTCTTCGGCACCTGCTTTTCCAAACCCATCCACATTTTCTCCCAACTAAATCCATTAACTCAACCAATCAAGGACAAATCAGAGCAGAATCAGAGACAAAGAATTATTTAGGGACACTTTACACTATTGCTACCATTACATTGAGCATCGGCAGAATATGAGAATGTGAATTAATACACACGTTCTGAAATAAAAAGTGTATTATACCATGACCCCCCATTAATATTCTAAAACGTGCACGCTGATTGGCCAGCGTGCACTTTGTAAATCGACTTATACTAATGGAAAAAGGTCCAGTCACCCGGACTTTTTCCATTAGTATAAGTCTTTTTTAAAACACTGTCTCGCTATGTTAAAGGAGTTTAACATAGCGACACAGGTTTAAAAAAAGCAACGGAGATGTCCCTTGCTTTTTTTAAAGCTGTCTCTCTATGTTAAACTCCTTTAACATAGCGACACAGTGTGCAAAGAGCAATGGAGATCTTGCTTTCTCCGTTGCTTTTTTTTTAAACCTGTCTCGCTATGTTAAATGGGTTTAACATAGCGAGACAGCTTTAAAATAAGCAACGGAGATTCTCCGTTGCTTTTTTTAAAGCTGTCTCGCTATGTTAAACCCATTTAACATAGCAAAACAGTAAAAAGCAATGGAGAAGATCTCCGTTGCTTTTGCCCACAGCTCTGATGTACTGCATAGGCTTACGCATGCGCAGTACATCAGAACTGCCGCAGATAACAGACAGCGGCGGAAGGGCAGCAAGGAGGCATTATACAATGCCATTATTTAAGAAAAGTAATTATTATTTTTCTTAAATAATGTCATTGTATAATAGCAATAACCCACTTCTGGGTGTGGGTAATGCTGGATTTACCCAAACCACGCCAACCGTGGGTAAATCCAGCATTACCCACACCCAGGCGTGGGTTATTGCTATATGACTTCTCATTATTTATTAAACATAACGCACCACCTTTTCTTCAAAAGTCATCAGCCTAGCTCTCAGTGATTCAGGGACAAATCCAGAAATAATCAGGGACACTTAAAATATTGTTGCTATTAACCTGAGACCATGACAGAATAGAGAATGCGAATTTATATACATTTTTTTAAATAAATTTCAAATTCTAATTCTTGCATTTGTTACATCAATAAAATGTGGCATTGGCAAACCTGGTGTGGTTCTTTGACTCTGTCTAGGATGTCATTTTTCAGTGAAACTCATACATTATTTAAACTCTAAAACTTTCCAGCTAGTTTTGTCTTTCCATTATTGTATTATACTGACCTTGAAGCCTTGACAAATCTTAAATGAAACTAACCAGGGTTTATCACAAATGCAAAATGTATGCAAAGAGATTCCACTTGGCTGCTCAGGGTGTGAGTGTGCATGCGAGTGTATGGTACAGAAGAACAACCATGGTAGGGCTGCCCACGTGATGGTGTAAACCTTGGTGCTAGTTGACTATCAATGTTGAAGTGACACCCTGTCCCCATGTGCAAAACTGAGAAAATGGTGTTGTGGATGGAATGATGGATAACCAATACCATCCATCCAGATAACAAAACCTTATAGACATCATCCTTCATAGAAGCAGACATTTCTCAACAATTAGCCAAACTTAACGTCAAACTGAATTTACTAAGCAACTCTGGTAAACAGCAATCTTAACTCTGAAATACAGCCTCAATGCTTAATGGCACACTACACACATTCTTTTCAACCCCCTCATTTCACATAAGAACTCCAAACTATTAGCATGTTTCCACAGTAAAAAACTAAAAGTACAGTGTCCTTATTTTAGACCAATCGCAATCACCTAGACCCCAGACTGACCTAACAGTTGTTAAAGTTTACACCTTGTGCAAAGCCGCTTACTCCATCTTAAATCACCTTATCAAGATAACCAAACAAGTCCTTGCTAAAATGTTTTCATACCCATGTTAGAATATGATCTCCCCATTGTCTCCCTCCACACAGTCCACAATACCAGAAAAATTTAAACAGCCATAAATTCTATCTGTAGATTTATTATCCTTTCCTCTTATCTAGGGCACCACTGTGTTACATCATTGTAGACAAAATGACTATCAGTTACAGAACAAGCTATGCTTCTACTTTCCTCAATTAATAACTTAGTAACTTATATCCAACCCTACAAGCAAGCTACAAATCAAATCTTCCCCACATACTCTCCTGAAATAATGACAATGGAGCATTAACACTAACTAGACCCCTTTCACACTAGTATAAAAAGGAAAAAAAAAACTTTAGCAAAATTATCCATGATAACTGGAATCATCTTCCCAAATAACTCAAAACAGAATATTCCCTATTCAGGGAAAAGCTAGAACATCTTAAAACAACATACTTTTTAACCCCTCTTGTAGATCTAAAAATACAGAAGCTTCAACCAAACCCTCTCCTTCTCTTTCTGTTTATATCAGTGTAACTGTTTATTAAAAATGTTAATGTTGGCTCCGCACAGTGTAGGAGTCTTTATCATGCTGTAGAACATAGAAGTGCACAAACCTATTGTACAACATGTTAAAACATGAGGATTTGTTGTGTAATAAATGCTATGGACACCTGATATTTTCTGTACCTGAATTATTCTCATTTCTGTAGGTGAATGACCATCATCTCTGCTGTATCTCTGCAACTGAGCATTTGCAGCCTGGTCATGGGTGAGAAAGGTCCTCAGACCAGTCTGTCCACCCTGTCAAAAAAGTGCAACTAAAAAATGTGATACAGTGGTACAACTGAGATCACACAGGAATGCGTTACAAAGTCTAGGATCTCATTCATCTAGAAACACTAACACTAGCTATTTCCAGAGACTATGGAGACAAAACTAAAAAAGTGTGAAAGTTTTGGCAACAATAATCATTTGCCAGTTGGGACCAGAATACACAAGATGCTAAAGTGATCAAAACGAGTAAGGTGAAGCAAGAGTGCGCCAATAGGGGTTGGACAGTGATATTCTAATTAAGCAGAAAAGACTGGTCACAAAGCTGAGCAAGAGCTGTGCAATGCAGAACAGTGGGCTTAATCGATCACAAACGTGGAGTGCTCTGCACAATCCAGAGCACTTGGCTACTCAGCCGCCATCACAATTTCCTTTTTACCCCAACTAGAATGAACAAAACATATCAATTTTGTTGCTTTTGGCCATGAGGTGCAGCAATAAGCAGCAAGCCTGAGGAAACAATTAACAACAGTACCCAAAATTCAGAACAATCACAAGAATTAATACATTTCTTAGATAAACAAGAAAAATTAAAACTACTGTTCAGAGAAAAACATTTGGCTGTTAGAGTAATACATTTCAGTGCTAGCAAAAAGCATCCATTCTATAGTGTTTTAAATTAGATCTCATGTGTAAATAGTTATAAAACATATATGACGTCACTTTTGAGAACTATAATGCTTAAGTGTTTTAGAGGTATGGGGGGTGTGACTACTGCTTTGTTATGACTGTATCTTTAGGCCAAGCCACCCTTAGCTTATGGTCAGATGTCTCAAACTCAAATGACCATTGGGCTGCATAAGGGCTAGTACACCAGTACAGGGGTTTTGATCTCCAAAACAAAAAGAAAGGTAGTATAGTCAGTGCAACTATGAATGTACTGTAGTAGTTTTCCTCATCCAGAGTTATGTTATTTTAAGGGCTACTTGAGACTTGAGAGGCCAGCAGCTTGAGTGTCCTGCACTACAGTGTCTGTAGGTCAAACAGACTGAATTCTGATGGCCAGCCAGATGTATTCAAATATGCAAGAGATCTCTCATTGGTGAATCTTTCACAAAGCATTGCAGCATGCTAACGAAATATCATGTTTACATCACAGACTGGAGAAAAAGTTATATCCCAGATGACTCGAGAATAAGCATTTTATTGTCAGTGTACAAGAACAAAAAGGCTATTCACAACTAGTGCAGAGGTGTCAAAATTCCCATCAAACTCCATGAAAGTATTGGATATAGTGATTCATACACGAGTATGCAGAATGGCTGAAAGTAAGATGAGAGATCAGTAGTCTTTGCAAGGAAATCGACAGTGGAGAAGATGCTGGAGATGACAAAAAAGTCCAACTGAGCATTTTTAGACTTGTAAACAGCATATGACAAGGTCCCAAGAAAGCTTATTTGGTCAGTTCTGAGATGGTTTAAAGTCCCAAGAATTAGTACAAGGACCTAATGACATAGGTTTGAATAGTATTCAGACTTGCAGAGGGATTCCCAGTGGAAGATGGTGTGAGTAAGGGTTCAGCTCTGAGTCCATTCCTGTTCAGACTAGCAATGGACTACACTAGTAAACAGATCAGAGGGAACAGTTTAAGAAAAATGTTGTACTTAGATTATGTGACACTACAAACACACAATAACTTCAGCAAATGATACTGGAGTGGAATGCAAAACTGAAGGCACATTAGATGAGCTTGAGTTCAGACAAGACCATGATCATGACAGCGAATGAGGAAATAAAAAGAAACTGTAAAATGAGATAGAAGGGAAAACGTGGAATAGAAATATTGTGTGAGACAAGACCTGTGACAGCTGTGTATGAGTGTTGAAGAAGGTAGGAGAATGGCACTG
Organism: Protopterus annectens; assembly: GCF_019279795.1. Lineage (NCBI taxonomy): Eukaryota > Metazoa > Chordata > Ceratodontiformes > Protopteridae > Protopterus > Protopterus annectens. The sequence goes on from NC_056743.1 coordinate 1,060,706,441, forward strand.
AATAGACAAATGGGGACAGCTGACATGACAACCCCATGTAGGAAATGGGATTATTGATTATGGTGATGATGATGGTGATGCTGTTGACTGGAACATAGTGGAACAGGTAAACAACTTCAAGTATCTGGGAGGGATGGTTGAGGAGAAGGGAAGTCTGAATGAGGATATCAAAGCTAGAATAAGAGTGGCTGTAACCAACTGGCACAATGCATCAGTAGTACAGTATGACAGCAAAATATCAAAGAAGCTGAAAAGTTAAGGCGTACCAAACAGTAGTGTGACCAGTACTACTGTATGGTACAGACACCTGGGCAGTGAAGGCAGAGCAGCTAAGGAAGCTTGAGGGGATGGAGATGAAGTGCCTGAGGTGGGTAATAGGATAAACATAATGAAACAGAGGAAGACATTAGGACAGCAGAGCTGAAGCCATAATAGCCACACTTGTAGAGAAGGTTAAAGAAAACAGACCGAGTACTCTAATTTACCCACATGTCCAGCAAAACAGAAGATTATTTGCTGAAGGACATTTGTCAGGAACAGGAAGAGGGCAAGAGAAGATGAGGATTTCCAAACAAGAGATGAATGGATGGTGTAAGAGAAGACCTGCTGCAGTCAGGAATGACTGTTGGAGAAGTTGGGAGAGTGGCTCTGAAATGAGAGATGTGGCTACAATTGACATGACAACCCCATGTAGTTACGCCATTTCCAGTGCCAACATTTTGTTAGGGAGCCCATTGTATAAGCATATAACCCCACATAGTAATGGAAAGAAGACATATGTTGATAATAAGGATGATGATGAATAAAATATCACTTTTAATTAATTTATTATATTAAGACATCTGTAACAGTGGTGGTTGTGCTCTTATATGACACTAAAAATGAATGACAAAGTGTTTTAGCTATACACACTATATTGTTTTGTCAACAACAAAATAAACGTTTTCTTGATTTTATGACTCAGTAACTCTTTCAGTTTATTTTAAATGAATAAATGCTTTTAGTGATAATTAAAGTAGCATTATGCAATGTTACAATTATGTTCTTAGAATTCTTTATATATACTTTTATTGGTGTCTTGAGTGCCAGCCTTCATCATGTGCTAGTCTATAGTACTTCAAGGATATACTGCACACCCCTAGCTCTGACCTTGGGTGTTTTTCTTTGCTTTTTTTTCCCTATGCCCAAACACATGGCTACAGAATACCCACAGCACTGTCTCCGTACAAACCCATTCTCTCTCAAATGAATACTGCAAGACGTAAAATCCATTGTTGCATCAAATAAGCTTATAGTAGCTTTTAAAAACATAGTTAAGTAACAAAAGATGCCACGATCATGGCCATTTATCTCTTACCACTGCCTGGCAATCCTCCTTTCTGAGTTCAAACCTGGGAGCATTAACCACAGTGTAAAACTGTTTGCCTCAAGTCAGGTGATTGCCCTGGATATGTAATACACAAAGACATGTGCCTGGAGTATTTCTCCCTGGGCCTTTGCTGAAAATAGGCTCTGTCTTAGTCGAACTTTCCCAGTCAACAAATGTTAAATAAACAAAATAAATTATGTACAGAAATGCATTTTCTATTAGTCATCAGTATGTCTTAACCAGCAGCCATGTCAGGATAATGTACAGACTTCCACTTGTGTCACCGTGCAGAGATCCCGTCTACTACCCATTTTTACTTGTCAGATCACTACCTCTAGCTAGCTCTCTTTTAACACTGGCTCCAACTCTTATTGCAGTTATGTGGCTGCTTGTCAAAATAAACACTGCAGGGTCTCATCATCACTTTGTATTTGGTATGGGGAGCCATTTGAAATGTCAGGACCTGCTAAAGCAAGTCCCAAAACATGGAGACTGAGTGGCTGAAAGAACAGACATACATATACTTTGTCTGAGATGGCCATTTCCTGGCATATTTTTTTTTCTTTGAGGTATGGCGATCTTGGATTTGATATATATAATTTTGGGGTGTGTGGGGTTGCTCCCTGCACAAAAGAAGTTTAAAAGAGAAGGCGATTTTTGAGATTCACTCTTCTCCCACAGTTTCAGTCTTTTTTTTTTTTGGCTTGTCAGCGCTTGGCATTTCGAGTGCCAACATTTCAGTAGGGAGTCCTTTGTAATCGCGCATTTACCAAGCAGCTCCAATCCCTACCATGCATATCTCTCAAGTGTCCCTGATTTTGGTTCAAAATTGTGTCCTATCCTTCCTAAATTTCACATTTTTTGCATTCAATAAATAATGGCAATTATTAGTTACAGATATCTTTTACCTCAAAATGCATGATAATTCATGCTTTATATTCCATTACTTTTCAATGTCAAAGCTACCAAAATTTAAAAAGTGTCACTGATTTCCGACCTTTGTCCATTATTATTTTGGTTTTGTCCCTGGTTATGTAAGAGATGGACAGCCATGCTTGCAAATGTCACCCTGCTGAACCACCACATCCCCATCAGTCAAGGCAGATAGTTAGCTCAGTGGCATCTACCCTCATAGTATACAGATTGGAACAATGTACCACTCTGCTGCTGCCGTCATGTGACCACTGGATCCTGACCCAATAGAACAAAATATCCAAGGTGAAACAGGGAACAATTGTTATTCTTCAGCTAGCCCAAAGTGCCTGTTCTAAAAGTCATTTTAACAAATCAGGCAATAGAGACACATAGTTGTATGTCAGTTCTTTGTCTAAGCTGAAACTAAGCCAGTCATGTTTCTTACTAAACCTTATAAAAGCTGAATATTTCAAACAAAGCTTGATGCAAGAGGATGCTAACATCCCATACACAGTGTTTTTATACATACTAAGATACACCACGGTCAGGAAACTGGATGCAGTATGAATCCTTGTCAGAACCTACTATATGCTTTAACATTAATAGGAGTAAGCCAGAATTTCTTGCTTGTTCATTTAATAAATGCAATCATAATGGATACAGGGAGGTTCTAATACCAGCGGCTTTAGCCTCAAGGAAAACCATCTTTTCAGTAATGCAAGGATTTAATTGGTTCATACGGCTCAACTGTACAGATTTTTGCAGAATGTCCAGATTTCTACCTCATATTTTTGGTGTGTTACTCCTAAAATCTGTACTTTTCTGGCAAATAGCTGAGAATTGAAGTAATTAAATAATGACAATCGTTTGAGTTTAAGACTCCACATTCTTCAGAAAATTCATTCTAATGCAAAACCTATTATGCTATCAACTTTCTAAGTTTGAAAGAGCAATATTTAAAATCTGTCCCTATTCGTCCCCCATCATTTTAGGCTTTGTCCAGATTTTTTGCTCTAAGAGGTTGAAAGGTATGGATTGGTTATATGGAGGCAGCATATAATGCTTTTTACTACATTAAGCATCTGAAAGCAAAAGTATAAATGCTACTGTAGATGTGCCTCAGACAGAGTACCATGCAGAAGTGCTAATTTTGAAGTGCAACATTACACCTTAGAATATAGTAACATAGCAGCATAAATGCCATACTCTGTAAAACTGTAACAAAGTTAAAAACAGACTGTAGCTACAGCAGAGTGCATGGGCCCTCTTCAGACTTCAGGAACACATCAGCATATTGAATGAATGAAGTAGTATACACTTAATAACAAATATAAGGTACACTTGTTTTTACACACACAATGTGTTCTGATGAAACATTTTTAATTTATATTGGCTTAATTCAAGAAGCAAGTTTTAAGTTAAAAAAATGGTAATCATGTTATCCCAAGCAGTGAAGCTACAACAGGACTTCACAAAAAGAAAAAAAAAAACGCGATTATGTTTTAGAGGTTTGTCTATCAAGTTCTTGGCATGATGCAGCATAGGATTCTGAATGACAGTTATTCACTTATTATTCTCAGATGTCAGACTTTCCCAAGTACATGTAGGTTCTAGCCATCCATCAGGAGATTTGCTGCCTTTATTGACTGGGTTAGTGCCACTAAGCCAGTATTTATACTGCTGGGGGATATTTAGCCAGAGGATTAGAGAACTTCCTCTACTCTTTGTGATATGTGCTGTGGGACCTTTTACATCCACCGGTGTTACCACCATCTCAAGCAGATGAGACCAGTTTAATGTCTCATCCGAAGGAAAGCACACTAAGGTGTGCAGCATCCTCATTGTGTTGTACTGCAATGTCAGCAATCTATGTAACCAATTTGGGAACAGAACCCCCAGCCTTCTGCAGCAAAGGCAAGTGTGCTACCTGTTGCATCATTGACACTGCTTCCAGACATTTGGACAATATTGTAACATGACAGACCTCAGACATCAGTAAAGAAAAACACTGCGATTCTAATGAGCTATAGGGTATATGGGTAGAGAATGACTGTTGCTGAACATGGTTGTATCTTTAACTTTGACACCAAGTCATCTTCTGTGTAAATGGAGAATGAAATCCACAGCTCTCTGTATATTATTTAGGGTCTATATTAGATCAGTGAAGTCTTAAACAAGCGAACACTGATTGATCGACCTTATTTAAGCGAACGTTCAAAATATCGAAGCAACAGAAACCCAAATTTTTTCCTAGGGAATTAATTTGGTTGTCCGTTTCTGTTGCTTTAGTATTTTCAGTGCTGTGGTGGAAAGTTATGGGTTGGGTTCAAGTAAGTGTGCGATTGTGTGGATGTGAGTGTTAGGGTGGGTTAGGTGAGTTAGGGTTAGGGAGCGGGTGAGGTGAGTGTGTGATAGTGATGGACCTTAGGGTTAGGGTTTGGGTTAAGGTAAGTGGATAGTTAGTGGTGTGTGCATAGTTTAGTGTAGGATTAGGTGTCAGATTTTAGGTGTACGTGTGTGGATTTCTGTTTGTTTGGTGTGCTTGTGTTGTGTGTATGTGTTTTGGATCAGCGATTTTTTTCCCTAGGAAATCAATCAGCATTTGCTTTTTTAAGCATTCGCTGATCTAATATAGGCCCTATTATTTAGCCTATGAGTATTGACAATGCTGAGTACAGAAAGATCCAATGGACCTGCAGCTCTTTGTGGCATACCTCACCTTAGAGCCGAGAGACATCATAAAACCTAATGGCCTGAAGGTGAAGTACTAGCAACACTATCACCCAGTAGACCAAACACGTAACTTACATAAGCATTCTGACAATTGCCAAACTGCTTGCTTCTATGTTAAAATAATTAAAAAATGGTCTCTGTAGAAATGAAGAGGTGTAGTTTTTCCAACAGTTATCACAAAACTGAGATTCACTCACCCTAGAATTTAAATTGCTTTCACTTCTACTACTTCAAGTACATATTTCATATTTGTAGCCAGGTTGAGTATATTCATTACATGACATTTTTAATATCTTAAAAACTGTGAGAACCAATTGAAAATAACTTTATCTGAAGGACACAAAGCTGTGAACCTGCACACAGATCTTAAGTGGAAAGTGGTTAATTCTGTCAATATAACTCTTGTGTGACTGTCACAGCCTTTGCATACTTTCAGGTTATTTAACTGGTATACATGTTTTCTACAGGGCCCTCTAGGTACTCTGTTATTCAGTGATATTAATTTCAGCTACAAAGTGGTCCACAGATGATCAAAGGTATGCAGAACAATAAAAAACAAAATGCTACAGGATAATGTGCCAGAAACTGAAAAAGAAATTAGTATAACACCAATGTTCTTGGCAGTCAAAGCCAGTCGCCACAGTGACAGGAAATTGCAGGGAAATCACTGCTTCCTGGCTGCGCAGGAAGTGTCCCATCTAATGCCTCCAGTCCAAAAACAAACACAACTTGAATGAAAAATAAACAGAGTAAAACAAAACAAAAGTCCCTGGATGGAACAGGAAAAGGAAATGACCAAGGACAGGAAGCCACCGAGTTGCAGGGAAAGTGAGGGTGCCAATAGTCTTAGTACTTGCACTGAGACTGAAAATGTAAAATAAGAGGCTTTGGTCACACTTCTTGATAGAAAACAAAATGTCAGTTTTGAAACTGAAAGACTATCTGTGAACATTCGGTGTTCCCTATTCCCCCAAAATGCATTATTAAGAGAAAATTTTCGTTCTCTAATTTTCTTAAAGCACTTTAAAAACACAGTTTTGAAAGGGGAAATCAAAAGACTGGCTGTTAGAAATTACTTGTAAAGAACAACCACGAGTGCTCCTGTTCAGTATTTTCATTTCTACCTTATCTGGCTTACATTTTCCACTGCTGCTCTCTTTTCATTTTGTTTGTCATTTCACGCCACTGAAGACTGCACACAAGGTAAAAATATGCTTATGAAAATAAATATTTATCCCTTGTTGACCAGATTAGTCCCACTAGGCTACTGACTTCTTTCCAGGAAAGAGATCCAGGGTGATATTTATAATAGTAGGGGAAATGTGGCCAAAGCATCAGGGAACTCATACTCTTTTTGATAGGTGCCATGGGATCTTTTACATGCATCTAAGCTACCACCAACTCATGCAGATGGATCCTCAGTTTAATATCTCATCTGAAGAACGGCACTCTCAGGAGTGCAGCACCACCCCCTTATGTTACACTGCAGTGTCAGCAATTGATCTACCTACTATGGGAATAGAACCCACACCCTTTTGCACCAAAGCCAAGTGTGCTTCCTCAGCTACTAGGGCAGGGTAACTACAACATACGCGCGTGTGTGTGTGTGTGTGTGTGTGTGTGTGTGTGTGTGTGTGTGTGTGAGCGCGCGCGTGAGCATAATTACTTCCCACATTTGATCATGTCCTTGACTGTATTTATTTACTACAGTAAGTATTAGCTGTCATTTCTTCATCTAACTGGCCATTAGACATTTTTGTAAGCTTAGTTACAAGAACACAAACAGCAAGACTGCGGTGGTGGTGCTGTGGTAGCATTGTCGCCTCACAGTAAGATGTTGTCCTGTTCGATTCTCAGCTAGAGTGTCTTCTGTGTGGAGATATGCGTGAGTGGTCGTACCTTCGTTGAAGGTTGTGCGTCAGGGCCGGCAACTCGGCACGTAAAAATCTACTGCCAATCATTAGTGGACCGGAGTTCCGCTGTGGCGACCCCTAACTGGGAAAAGCCGAAAGACACAAACAAACAAAGTTACAAGAATACAAACAGTGCTGGAAGAGAATCAGTAACATGTCATGAAATATAAGGGAGAGTGGGAGAGTACAGTATTCTGTGGAAGAATAGTGCTTTTGGTCCATTTTACATTCCAGTTAGCCCAGAAAGCACCTTCTCTTCTTCTACTTTTACCCCATATTTTTCTAAGAGAACTTGTTCTGCCATGTCCCATGCCACTAGGACAAGGTAACAGCACTGAACTGCTCTGATGAGTGTGGCATGTAGAGTAGGACTCACAGATCACAGAACCACCCCAGCCTCCACTGAATGTTGTTTCCAGCATGTGACCACTGTAACACACTAGGCCAACAGTTGGTCCTAGTGTCTCAGTGGCATACTAGAGCATAAACTGTTTTCAGCAACACTTGCACTGTGCAGTAAGCTAACAACTGATACCACTCCTGTTCCTAATGTATGTCTACCTAGCACATTGCAGTAAGCTAACAGCTGATACCACTCCTGCTCCTATCATATGTCTGCCTAGCACAGTGCTGTAAGCTAACAGCTGATACCACTCCTGCTCCTATCATATGTCTGCCTATTACAGTGCAGTAAGATAAAGTACAGTTGTGTAAAATCTTACCATCACAGATGTCCTTCTCTTCACTGTTGCATTATTCATTATAGAAGGGATGTCCCGCCCTGGGCAGCCATATGGTTGGCCAGTATAAAAAAGCTTAAAAGACATCCTGTTTGTGCTGTTTGTTACATTTATGCTGCCCACACAAAATGTAGGGGATAAAAAGGACATATGGACACAACTATCCAGAACTGAATTGTTCCAGAAGAGAACAGTCGCCACAAGACAAAGGAGTCCATGTACATCTAGAAGGAAAAAATACAGAATAAGAAGAGGGGGTTGGAGGGAGGGAGCAAATACTGCAACAGTGAAGACATCTACTGTTATGGTAAGATTTTACACAACTGCACTGTGTCCTTGTATATCACTGTTGCAGTATTCATTATAGAAGAGTGAGTAAAAAAGCTCAAGGAACAGAATGAGAGTTTGAAGGTTGAGAAGACCCCTCAACAAATCCACATAAAATGGTTTCAGCAAAACCTGCTCTGGCCCTTGAAACAATATCCAGCTTATAAAGCTTAGTAAAGGTGTACACTAAAGACTAAGCAGCAGCTTCAAGGATGGCATTGGTGTCCATACGCTTGAAGAAGGCACCAGAAGAGGCAACAGCCCTAGTGGAATGAGCTGTAACAGAAGCACATAGAGATTTGCTGTGAAAGGAATAACAAAAGGAAATGGCCTTAGGTATCCAGAAGGAGATGGTTTGCTTAGAAACAGATAAACCCAAAGACCTAGGATTATGGCTGGGCTTTGGTCAACTGATGCCCTAGGCAAAAGGGCTGCACACAGCACCCCCCTAAACACTTTATAGTGTCCCCATCCTGGTATACCTACACCATCCAGTTTACTTTTATCTTCCTTTTTCTCACAGTTTGTCTTACTCTTTAGTTTGTCCTGTATCCAGTCAACATATTTTAAATAAATCATTTCTTCACTACAAAAAAAATAACAAATAAATACTGGAAAAGAGCCCCTGCTACAGTGGCACCCTAGGTGGCCGCCTTGTTAGCCAATGCCTAAGACCGTCTCTGCCTGGGATGAAAGGAAACAAAAAGCTGATCAGATTTAGTTTTATCTAAATAGTACCCGAGCTGTCTGTCCAAATCCAAATTATGCATGAACCCCTCATTAGCTGATGCCACTGCTGTTCCTGTCATATATCTGTCTAATATGGTGCAGCAAGCTAACAGATGATACCATTCCTGTTCCTATCATATGTCTATCTAGCATGGTGCAGTAAGCTAACAGATGATACCATTCCTGTTCCTATCATATGTCTGTCTAGCATGGTGCAGTAAGCTAACAGATGATACCATTCCTATTCCTATCATATGTCTGTCTAGCATGGTGCAGTAAGCTACCAGGTGATACTACTCATGCTCCTATCATACAGCATGCAGTCTGCTTGTCCTCTTTTACCTTTAAACACAACAAAATTGTCCAATTGAACTACTCCATCTTTGAAGCACCCCAGGGTATCATATTCTCACAATCTCACCTCTTATCATATATAGAGACTGGCAAACAAATATAAGGAAATACGTTTCCATTTCAGTCAATATGAAAAAAATTAAATGGTCAAAATATTCCTCTTACAAACTTTTTTTTAACAAAGAGTAGCCTGCTGAAACACTACTGTCCATATTCTGGAGGTGATTGACACATACTGTATTATATAACTTGAAATTAGTTATGAACATGGGGGTGTTTGAATGCACATTTTATTTTATTTTCAAAATGTAGCATATTATAATCCGCATTCATTATATTCAATAATGATTTTTTTATTCTGCAAATAATTAAATAATAAAAGAAATTTGTAAAAAAAAAAAAAAAAAGGATTTAATTTATATACAAAAATGAATATATTTATGTCTGTGGTGCAATACAGAAATGTACCACAGCAGAAAAACTTGTATCCTTAGCTTATGCAGGTATGTGTCTTAGAAATTCATGTAAAACTACACTCCGCCTTCTTCTTACACTTGACCCCCCCCCCAGCCCATCTTCTATTCTTCATCTTTTCCCACGCACTTTGAAAACCACAGCATTTTTCAATGACTACTTACAAGACAGGCACACTGTTACCCCATCACCTCTCTCGCTTCCTGAAAAACTTGCATGATCAGTAAGTTCTGAAAGATAAAACTCTGTGTGGCCAGGGGATGAATGAGGGTGATGACAAAGGATAAGTGAGAGTTTGTTAGAGGGGCACAGGCTGTGATCAAGAGGAACAGCTTAAACAGTTTCTGATTATAGTTCCAACTAAAGGGAAAATGTCAGAATGGCTTATTCAACAGATATGAAAAGCCTTTGATTTCCTTACACAGTAGAACCATTTACAGGGATGAATATACTGCAACTGGATTTACTGAACAATATGCAGCAAACGTGTAAGTCTCCGTGTGAAAACATATATATGAATGTACATATGTCAGCTATAATCATATGTAAGGGGTACTGAGGTAACCCTTTATTGCAAAGAGGTAACAGCAGCCTCAAGAGCAAAGCTTTAGTGGTTACAATAATGCAACTAGCAACCAAGACAATTTTTTATGCTAACTTGATAGTCTACAAAGGTTAATTTATGGTAGGTTATCAGGAATGTTTACTTTATATCCCAGTGTTCTTTAGCAAGAATATCCCATTTCCTGTGTAACTGCTGCTGCTGGCCTGGATATGCATGATTTGACTAGTGGGCATTAACTCTGTCAGCAGTACTGTATACTGTATAACCTTTAAAGTAGTATTTACAAATAAAAAGATAGCTATTATTTCGGAGAAAGTGGTACTTCAACAGGGACACTGCTAATTTATTTTCCTGTAAACCATGAGTTTTTAGACTGGTGACATTTTTCACAGAGTTTCTATATAATAGAAAATATAATATAACATATTAAGTAGTGTAAGTGGTACAGCATGAAATGATACACATTTAAGTTTTTTTATATCTTAGAATGATTTAAATATTAAGTTTTTTATACATCTTTTCTCAAAGCCATACTGTCAGTGTAGTTATAGTATGCACAACAAATGATTTTAATACCTTAGTCACTGACAATTGATAGCTTGACCTCATGCCATATCATGGCCCTGACACATGCATTGACATCTTTAAATGCACAGCTTGTAGTAGTTTATTTACATATATAACCAACAAGTGATGTGCCCACAAAAGGTTTGCTCTTTGAAAGCAATGTAAACAGTGACAAATGACATGAGTATATCTGTAGGGGAGTTACTTAGGGTAGGTATTGATGGCTGGGGTGCTTTGCAATTTGCAGGTTTTTTAAAAGCACCCTTTGATGAAGCAATGTTTAGTGGTGCTAATCTAACATATCAGACACTGGAACAGGCTAGCCACTGCTTGCGCTATAGCAATGCGCTATAGCAGTAGGCTGCATGGACTGTAGTAAGTGTGTTCATAAGATAGTTCCCTGCTCTATATATATATATATATATATATATATATATATATATATATATATATATATATATATATTATTTGTGATTGTACCAGTACATGTGCACATGCCGTGAGGATTACCTCAAAGCAAGCTTAACCCAACAGTAATTTTTTTTGCAGGGGGCAAGCAGAAATATACTGTATACTTTTTGTCATTATTATGTTCACCACATTCTCATTTGCTGTTGCGTAATTGTGATTTCCTGTAAGTATGATTGTTTCCAGAAGACATTGAGTTTGAAATCCTTGAATGAAGGAAGGTTAGAATGCATTTTTAGTGAAAATAACAAGGAAATGAGAGAGATTTAATTAAAAAAATGCCTTAGTAATGGAAGACTTTATTAAACTCATTGACACAATAGGAGGTTAAAATGGGAAAAAAAGTGTTTCAAGCAGCTTAAAGGACATAGGTACAAGAATCCACTGTAAATCTTGTTAAATCCTTTAATGTTAAAAACGATGTTTGTTGAGCACTTTCATCATGTAAAATCCAAGACTTCATCAGAACAAGGTGGAAGTAACAAAACCTTCATTTAAATACATCACCTGGCCAATCATCTTGTTAGCCTACTGCATTTCAAAATCTTAAATTCATATGTTCCATCATTTAAAAACATGCTCATATAAATCCATCACAAAGAAATATTTTGTTAATTAAAATCCTTGTAACCCATATATACATTCTTAGTATCATAAGTAAATCACTTTAATAAACATTTTGAAGCTGTCAAATGTAGAAATATAAAATGTAAAGTAGCTACAGTAGCTTTGCTGCTCTCATCTTCAAAACTGGAGCAATGGATACGGACTCATTAAGCCCGGGTGGGGAAGGGGAGGTGCTGTGACATTAAACCTAACTTGCCAGTATAGTTTCCTATACTCCAACTTGGTCCCCCAGTCACCACCATGATTGACCACTTTATATTATTTTTTTTTTAGTATTTGCAAGTGTTTCAGCCCATTTTTCACTTGGTTTTGATGTTAAAGATTGTGACAGCTTTAGAGTACTTGCATTTTTGAAGAGATGCTTGGTGCATTTAATTGTGAAACAAATAAAAAGAAAGAAAGAATAATTGAAATGAGATTTGGACAGTTATGTTGCAAGTAAATATCTGAGTGGAGACAGAGACCACACATCACTTTGGTTTAGGGTCATTCAAGGAGAGGAAATGCCCAGGGTATAAATCTGAGACTAAAACAGCAATAAATGTGACCCCTTCCTTTGGTCAAAGTTGAAGCAGAATAGAAAGCTAGAAAGTAAGACTTTTGTGGATGACATACAATGTATTTGAAGGCCTTTACAGGAAAGAATATGGATACAATGTTAAAAAGAATAAAATAGAAGGATGGAAAGAAGAAATTACAGGTTAAAGGAGAAATATTTTCAGTGTGCATATACAGAAGTGTATTTAAGGTGCTTCAGGAAGGTTATTCAAGGGAATGAAGATAAGGTAATAAGGAAAGAACATTAGGTGCACTTAAGAAAGGGTGGATTAACAGTTGGAGATCATGCCGACTGAGAGGAAGAAAAGAAAAAAGAAACAAAACGAAACAGTGAGGAGGACAGGTAGTACTTGGGAGGGAGTAGTGATAATTCATAACTGGCACGTGCCTTTGTGGAGAAAGATGATAAAATGGCATTCGATGGACTAGTTTGAAACTTTGAATAATTATGTAATCTCTGGTTTTACTTACATGAAGGTTTGGAAATATTCCAGAGAAAGTGTAAGGTGATGGCTAGAGCAGAATACAGATGCAGTCATTTTTCCCTGAAGAGGTTGTGACACAATTTGAGGCCATAAGAACTGGTAAGGCTGAGGAGTCAGGTAGTCTGCCTTCTAAGGTGTTGATGGAAGTAAGAAACATGGTCTGTAATGTTTTTCAACTATGCACATTAAAAATTAGTATTGTATTTTATGGCTGAAAGACAGCCATAGCAATTGTACCTTATAAGACAGGGGAGGAGGAAGGAACTACATATCATTAAGTAGGAAGTGAGAAATGAACGAAGAAGCTTTTGAATAAAAGCTTAGTGGCCTTTTTAACAGTAAGTAGATCCCATATAGTAACAAGTCTTTCTAACCAGTTAAATATTTAATTTTATTTCATTAATTAAGGTGACGGGCTCTTCACTGACTCTTTTCAGACACAATTGGACTACATCTTCAAGGAAATATAATATTTCTGGACAATTTAAATATATGTGAAAAGTTTAAAATAAAGAGTCAACCATCATGCTTTTTGAAAGTGGGAGGAAACTGAAATAACTAAAAAAAAATCCACAGAGGCATAAGAACAACACACACACACATACACACTCCATACAGACAGTAACCAGAAGATGGACTTTAGACACCAAACCCAGAAATCATGAGACAAAAATTTGAAAACTATGTTGCTTCTGAGGTTTATGGCTGAGGTAGATAAAACTAACATCTTGGTGTGATCCTCTTATCTTTGCTAAGTACCTGAATCTATGGAGAGACAATCTGTAATGGACAAAGTAGATTGGAAGCTCATTGTTTGGGGAGGGGGGACCAAAGCTGATGAAGCAGAAAGGAACGTAGTGAGCTAGTAATTAATATAGTACCAAACAGTTAGATATTGATATCTAATCATTTTTTGCACAACTCCACGGGAAGGTAAATTTCTTCAAACACAAAAGCCAAAGAGATATTGAATTAATGAAAATAACACATTTCAGGAGGTTCTAAGCTGCAGACTGATTTAACTACTGGGTCCCATAAAGTAACCGTACAATTATGGGGTGTTTAGAAACTGGGACTGGTAGCCTTGTAGATCAATGATGTAGAGGAGACCCTGGCACTTTAATCACCTCAAACTAAATAATTCTGCACAGTATTAAATGATAAACGCGGTGGTGCAGCAACAGTAGCATTGTTGCCTCACAGCAAGAGGTTCTTCCGTTCTATTCTCGGCTGGAGTGCGGGGAGTGCCTTCTATGTGGAGTCTGCATGTCCTCCCCACAGTTGGGTGGCATTCAAAAGACATGCGTAAGGGCGTGCCTTCGTTGAAAGTTGGACATCGAGCTGGCACCTCGGCGTTCATGAAAATCTACTGCCAATCATTAGCGGGCCGGAGTTCCGCTGTGGCGACCCCTAACCGGGAAGAGCTGAAAGACAAACATCATTAAATGATAAAATGATATAGCTGTGATGTTATTGGTTATCCTACTCAACTGTAGGGAGTCTAAGTGAATCAGACATTATGCTTCCTGACAAGACCTCACCTTGAACATTGTGTGTACTTTAAATGTATTAGATTAAGAAGAAACAAGTTACCTAGGAGATTAAATTGGTGAGGCTTCGGGGCAGGAATACAGACAGTCAAGGATGTGTTTGTATAACTGAGAAGGAAGACGGGAAAGAGAAGATATGATACTGGTCCAAAGAATTATACTTATGCTAGTTGGAGGAGTGAAGCTTTTTTGGAAGAAGAGGGCAGAGTGGAGAGGTATAACTGATAAATAGAAACTGCTAAAGCTTCCATTCAAAATAATATATTTTTAAAGGGACAGTAGCACATAAGTGGGATACTTTAACAGAACTGCTGATGAGGAACAAGGCATAACAAAAGCACAGAAAATAAAATTAAACTGATGGAAGGAAATGGGGGGATTGTACCTATACATGAGTGTTATGTTGTAGGCAAACTTGGTCAGCAACCTTTCACCACTCTAATAACCACTATATCTTCACTCTCTTTATATTGTGCATGATTCGTTACCAAATACACACAAATATTCATGGTATTCATGCAATCAGTATTTCTCCACAACAATCTAATTATATAAGGCAAACGTATTCCAAACTTTGTCCACAATGAATTTAAAAATAACGTCAGAACAATATTTTTGATAAATAATTTTCCTTATTTTTTATGTTTTTCTGCAGATGTTATAAAAGTTTGTGTACTGCATGTTGTAACAAAGCCGTAATGTGGAATGTATTATTTTGGCTGGGTGGAAAAGCCCATTATCAGCAAAGCTCTGCACACACAAATAACAAATATTTGCACTTGTACAAAGTTTGAAGGATGGCACAATATTTATAAATCATGGGATAAGATATAAATAATATTTGCTTAATGTTTACCATGGTTTGTTGTTTAGCTGTACATTAGGGCTAACAAGAGACACAGTTATATTATGACTTGAAATTTATATAATTATTTTGTGTGTTTGTGGTACACAGTCAGTTTTAAAGTTTTAAGTAACTGACAGTGACAGTTTATGAAAGTTTAGTAGTAAAATGTGCCCAGTATTGACAGAGCTAACATATTAGAAGTAGGTGCTGTGCCAGTGAAGTGTAGAATAAAAAAATGAGCAAGATGAGGGAGGAGAGAAAAATAATTGTGAATAAGAAGAAAAAGAGAAAAGAAAAAGAAAGCAGAGGAGTGAGTGTAGGGTAAGAATGGAAGATGTGATGTCATTAGAAGAGAAAAGCTGAAAGAGAGTAATAGGTTCTGAGAAGTTGGCAGGATGTTTAGTTGCTGTTAATATATCTAAATAACTGCATTCTCATGACTTTTTAAAAAGATGCTGCAGTACCATATCTTACAGTTATTTATAAGGCCTGGTTAGTGGCATAGTGTGTTGGATATCCCACTACCGCTCACATGACCTGGGTTTCAGTAGCGATATTAATACTGGATGAACAGACTGGGGTGGATGGGAGTGAGCAACTGAATATGCCCTCATTTAAAATCTGACTGCAGGAATTCATTCTGAGAAAGAGTCACTATGGCACTGCAGTGCACAGTGAGTTGGGAGACATGAAGCTGATGGAGCATGTGCACTCCAGATGAGAATCTCAAGCATGTGGAGGTACATACCAACTACCCCTCAGTGTAGCCAGGTATTACATGATGTCCCCAGGCAGAAAGGAACAGGACTATCAGAAGCATAAACAAAACTCCAAACTCCCAAAAGACAATGACCACCATTCTTGGTCCTTGACAACTCTACTGGAATCTTCAAATGCCAAAATAAAAATTGGTCAATGGTAGACCTCTGGGGTTTTTATAAAGGTAGCTATGCAATTCATTGTATCCTACGAGTTATTGTTCTTTAGATATTATAAGTTCATAGGTAAGTACTAAAATAACTGCCATTGTGGATCATTTTAAGCCTAGCAAATTCCCCTTTTAAAGGTGAAAATAAAACGTACCTTGTGTGTCTGAGGTAAACACCTCAACCATTGAGTCAACTGTATCAACATTATACCAACTCCCTACCCCTATAACCAACCCACAAACCATCATAACAGGCAGATGAAGAGCAAAGTAATTATATGCAAGACCTCTGTTAATAAACTTATAGCCTTAATCACCTGTGCTAAACTGTATTAGTAATATGTTTTTTCTGTACATAATCTTTAAATATTCAGCGTTCTTTTTAAAATAATTAAGCAGTTTAAATATTAAAGAAGTACTGCTGTTGATAGATGGATTACAGGAAGGTCTGGATCTGAGATCACATTAGCAAGCAAATCAAAGTTGTATCCTCTAGTATTTCACATTGTGCCAGCAAAATGGCATGCATAATAAATATTCTGCAAGGACTGTTGAACAGTAGTAATTGTTTAAAGAGAATTAACTATATTAAGTAAGATCTTAAAAACCAAAATAATCTCCACAGATGAACAAAAGAGCTAAAGCCTTCTTAAAACTTAGGGATAAAGTCTGGTATCATTGGAAAAGCATCTTGACCACTGCCAGTTGTAATAAATTTGCACTACTTTGCAACTTAGCAAAGTGTGCTATTTTTAGGCACAAAATTACTTTTATAGCATCGCAGTAGAGAACCTGTCTCTGTTAAGCATAGCAGGTGTGGAAATAAGTTAACCTCATAAGAGGAAGATCTCTTACAAGTAACTAATTTAAGGGCAACACTATCCAATGTGCTAATGGCTAACTCACTGCCCCTGAGCTCTTGTCTGAATTTTCAAACTTTTCTCAAGTTCCAAAGCCAGTAAGTGACAGATTAGATCAAGCAGACACAATCCACACATGTGTGCTTCAATTCTATCAAAAAAATATTAAATGGAAAGCAATTGAAGATCATTTTGAAAAATACAAAGTGATAAACCAACATGGTTTGACATCCTGGAACTATAATCCTTAAATCTTGCAAAAATCAGATTATTACCTACTTGCACTATATGTTACATTTTTCAATATGCCACAGTACCATGTCTTCCAACTGTTGAAAGTTGGGCGTTGAGCTGGCACCTCGGCATTTCATAAAGATCTACTGCCAATCATTAGTGGACCGGAGTTCCGCTTTGGCGACCCCTTACTGGGAAAAAGCCGAAAGACAAACAACAACAACCATGTCTTCCATCTGGAAGAATGCAACATTAGGCCCCTATCCAAAAAAGCAAAAAAAAAAAAAGAAAAGAAATCCTCAAACTGCATCTCTCTTCTATTTCCATGCATGCTGTGCTAGGCAAACCACTAAAAACATTTTCTTCAAGTACCTTACCAACTAAGCAAAAATATTCTCAGTCACAACACCAGACATTTGGGCAGTAGATACCCATCGCCCCTGTCAATTAGTGGCACAGGTGGAACCCCTGGGACAAATTTGTGGTTTCTCACCCACTCATCAAGGTTTTCGCTTGAGGTTTCTTTTGGGGGATAAACTCTTGTCTAGGCTTGGAAGGGCCCCTGGGCCATTAGCCTAGTAACCTCCTATGAAAATCATTTATTTAAAAGGCAGGTCTTGGATCTAAGTTTCATTGATACAAATACAAGGTTATTAACATACAATTTTGAAAATTAATAGATAAGCCTGCATAATAAAATCAGAATCCGTTTTCTGTTCAAACTATTTATTTATTTATTTACATTTGTTAACTGGAGTAGAGCATTGATCCAGATGAACCCATTTCAGGCTCAGTTCAGGAACAAATGCTCATATACAAAGTGCTACCACCCTAATAAATAAAATAACAAATAGAAATAATATTGATTTTAAGGTGATCAAATGGTAGATTAATGTACAATAGCAGTATCTTAATATTGTTCAAATATTTATGAAGAATTAGTTTCAGCAGCTTAACTTTACTGTTAGGACATATCTAAATGTAAGTCATTAGCATTCTGAATACTTAAAGCTGTCATCAAACGCACGCGCGCGCGCACACACACACACACACACACACACACACACACACACACACACACATATATATATATATATATATATATATATATATAGAGAGAGAGAGAGAGAGAGAAAGTAAGAAAGAAGTTAAAGGTAAACCGCTCTAGAATGAAAATAGAAACTACAGCTTCCTAGTATGTATACACCAAAGTTGCTTCTCGGTGCATGCAAATATTACTTCAAAATAAAATGCATAAACAACATCTCCCCATGTGGAGGGCTTCACACCTCAACCCTCATTAATTATATATACTAACTCCAAGATTTTGCACAATCCCCAGGAAAAGGAATATTCCCTTACATGAAGATTGCCACCCTAGTATACTTATGGGCTATCAGTACAGTCAACTAAATGTGGTTGATTAAACAGACGTTGACCAAACTCTCTGTAAACCAAATCACCAAAGGAACCCATATATATATATATATATATATATATATATTTTTTTTTTCTGCAGTGGCTTTTTTTAAGGAATAAGCAGACTAAGCAGACACTATGAAAATATGTAGAGAAGAGAATAAAATGTAATAGATAAAAGAGAAAGAGTTTGACAGAAACAGCATTTATGGAGACAGAAGCAGCAAGAGCACATATTTATTTGATGTATATTTCCTTGGTAACTCCATGAGTTAATTAAGCTAATGTTCAGATGTCAGGTACAGGGGAAGAGAGTCCATAGAAGATCATTTGTAATACAGCCGTATTCTTGTTGGACTGTGACATTATGCAATAAGAGACAATAAAATATGAACTGTTCATATTTGCCATTGTTTATGTTGTAACCCCAAGTGAATTACAGAGAAATGAGTGTCTGAAAACAGTGAGGCCACGTTTGCTATCCTCACCATTTCTATGCCATACTAGCCAATCTACAGCTCACTATTTTATTTTCAATTACATGTTAAGGTTATATGCATCAGTCAGTGTATTAGTGCTGCTTTTAAACGAAACACTATAATACAAGCCTGTTCCTTCAAAAATTCAGACTCTAGAAGTTTTATAACTTGTATCCTAAACTTAGATCATATTAATTAAGGATGTTTAGGGGTGTAGCTTTTGAAGGATGGCACAGTGGTGTAGCTGTTAGCATTGTCGCCTCACAGCAAGAGTTTCTCCAATTCCGTTCTCGGCTGGGGTGCCTTCTGTGCAGACTCTGCATGTCTTCCCTGCATTCTCATGGGTTTCCTTAAGGTGCTCCCATTTCCTCCCACATTCCTAAGACATGCTATAAGTGGATTGGACATTCTAAATTGGCCCAACCCTAGGTGTGAGTGTGTCATGTGCGTGCCTGTTCTGAGGAAGGTTGGGCTCTGGCCTGACAACTTGACACCATAAATCTCTACTGCCATTTGTTCTGCAGACCATTGTTTCACTGTGGCAACCCCTAACAGGAACAGACAAAAGGAGGAGAGGGGTGTAGGGGATTACTCCCACATAAAATAGACTTGTAGTGTCAAACCCATACAATGAAGCAGGCAAAGTACAACTGTGTCTTAACGAAAAGGGCTTTGATGTTATGTGATGTATCCTAAGAAAGGATAAATTATGATTAAACAATGCTTGAAAGTACTAATAGCTAAGCTGTGATCAGTTTTGTATGTTGTTTGTTGTACATGTACAATATTCAACCTCTTCATCAGTCTGGGAAATCATGACATTTATGATGTACAAATGGACAAATGTTAAATTGAGAGTATGGGGGCGGGGCTGTGCAAGGAAAATATGGATTTATCCAGGCTGTGTTGCTAGTGCAAAGTATCAGTTGCTCTTGGGATGCTTTGGCATTTTCAGGAGGTGTCAGTGAACATCTTGCATCCTTCAAACATTATATTCAGGGGTGAAAAAAGCTGAAGTACAGCTCAGGAAAACCAACTTTAATAGCCACACTGGAACACTGGTAAGCGCTTTCGTCTCTCACCAAATTCACACGAGACTTCATCAGACAAATTGCTTAACCATATATTCATTAATAAATACAATTACAACAAATCACATGATGCCCTTAAAGCATAATACTTAAAGATACACTATACTATACAAATGAATCTATAAAATATAGCTTGTAAGAAATTATTGATATCCCTCAAAATTTTTTTACAGCAACACAGTCATAAAAAATATGTATCCAACCCTCTTTAAATATCTGTAGACATCTCCAACAGGTAACATTACTAGAAGAACTAAGCATGGCTAACTTATTATGTGTAAAAACGGCTCTATGCAGAAATTTCCATGTTTATATTCCCAAAATTGTGGGTTAGATGCTAATTTGACAGATAATAAAATATTAGATTTACTTTCTAAGGATAGACATAATATATGCCTTTTAGTGATAAAATTCCAATACTTTTGTTGAGGTTTTGTTTTATAGGTTCTTCAAATTTAATATAATCTTAAAATAATATTTTCCATATTATGATTATTATAAATGATTTCATATAAATACTTTATGAATTTAGGTCTATGCTTAAAAGAAGAATTGTTGATTATTCTGCATAGATCTTGTGAATATGTTAAAACACTTTCAAGCAATAGCCAATCAAAACGTGCCAGTTTGTAGTATGACATTATATACTGAATATCTACAACTTTTTGATTATTCATACAATGCTACCAGTAGATAAAATTATCAGAGTCCCAAGAAGTAAAAACATTCTTATGTATCTCGTTGAATAATATTTTTGTAATGCTGAAAGGTATTAGCTCAAACCAAAGTCTGATATCTATATTAACATTTACAAATTTTCTAAAACAGTTGAAAATAAAATTGATAAAGTTTAGTGGGGTTTATCAGAATGTATTGCAAACTAATACATAAGAGATGCCATAACTTATTGGATTGGTCAGACAATGGAAATTTTTTTTAATAAAGGGTTTTCATTTGAAAATATAGTAAAATGCAGTAATTTCCAATCAGATGAATAATTTAGATATACCCATTTTGTAATAGTTTTAAATATAGAAGCTTTAATATAAGTGTCTATGTCAGGGTCCTCCTTGCTCTCAGGGTCTGATATGATATGTGAAAGTATCTCTATTTCTATTAGGAAACCATGGAAATTTTAACAAAAATGTATTTATGTCTTTGAAGAAATGCTTCTCAGGGATCATAGGAATAGCTCAACAACCATCCTTCTTAAGCAGTTAGGAGTCACTGCAGCCAACCCAAACAAATCATTTATAACCAAGTATGCAACACAACTAAATTCAAGCAAGAAAAAAACAGGTTAGTACTTTAACTTACTATATTTGAAGCAGAGTAAAAAAAAAATTCCATTATATTCAGCTATTTTAAATTTTATTGAGATATACCAAAAAGTGTCTAATCAAACCCTACACTGTGGCTAATAAATGAAATAAAGAAACTTATGCTTCAAAGAGATAAAGCCCAGAAAGAATGGAACAAATATAAAACATTCAGTGCATTTTAGTACTTAAGGTACCCTCAATATCTCATAAAACACTAGAAAAACAAACCTATAACAACAACCTGCAATCCAAGCATAAAAAATAAACTATTCTGGTCACCTGTTAAGAAATGATTACATCCCGGGCAAACTACCACACCATAACCACAAACTTCTAACTCTAACAACATAATTCCTTCACAGTTCAACTCATTATTTAAACAAACAGTACTCTCTCTCATTAATAATAGCACTTCTTCTCTCTCTCTCTGTCTTACCTCACCCTGTCTTACCAATCACAGACATTCAGTTTTATTCCTGTATCCACTTCTGCTATCCGATCTGCTTGGCTGGTGATCAATCCCTGCTGAGTACTTAAAATTGGCTGCTGATGCTCTAGGTTTCCCATTTTCCATCCTGATAAAGAGGTCCATATCTGAAAAGTATACCCCTTTAATTTGGAAAAAAAAATCCTACGTTATACCATTACATAAAGTAGGCACATCTAGAGTTGAATAACTATAGAACTATTGCAGTCTTTCCCCTTGTCTGGAGAAGTGCACCCATACACAACTTATGCAGATGTGATGTCATTAGAAGAGAAAAGCTGAAAGAGAGTAATAGGTTCTGAGAAGTTGGCAGGATGTTTAGTTGCTGTTAATATATCTAAATAACTGCATTCTCATGACTTTTTAAAAAGATGCTGCAGTACCATATCTTACAGTTATTTATAAGGCCTGGTTAGTGGCATAGTGTGTTGGATATCCCACTACCACTCACATGTCCTGGGTTTCAGTAGCGATATTAATACTGGATGAACAGACTGGGGTGGATGGGAGTGAGCAACTGAATATGCCCTCATTTAAAATCTGACTGCAGGAATTCATTCTGAGAAAGAGTCACTATGGCACTGCAGTGCACAGTGAGTTGGGAGACATGAAGCTGATGGAGCATGTGCACTCCAGATGAGAATCTCAAGCATGTGGAGGCACATACCAACTACCCTCAGTGTAGCCAGGTATTACATGATGTCCCCAGGCAGAAAGGAACAGGACTATCAGAAGCATAAAGAAAACTCCAAACTCCCAAAAGACAATGACCACCATTCTTGGTCCTTGACAACTCTACTGGAATCTTCAAATGCCAAAATAAAAATTGGTCAATGGTAGACCTCTGGGGTTTTTATAAAGGTAGCTATGCAATTCATTGTATCCTACGAGTTATTGTTCTTTAGCTATTATAGGTTCATAGGTAAGTACTAAAATAACTGCCATTGTGGATCATTTTAAGCCTAGCAAATTCCCCTTTTAAAGGTGAAAATAAAACGTACCTTGTGTGTCTGAGGTAAACACCTCAACCATTGAGTCAACTGTATCAACATTGTACCAACTCCCTACCCCTATAACCAACCCCCAAACCATCATAACAGGCAGATGAAGAGCAAAGTAATTATATGCAAGACCTCTGTTAATAAACTTATAGCCTTAATCACCTGTGCTAAACTGTATTAGTAATATTTTTTTTCTGTACATAATCTTTAAATATTCAGCGTTCTTTTTAAAATAATTAAGCAGTTTAAATATTAAAGAAGTACTGCTGTTGATAGATGGATTACAGGAAGGTCTGGATCTGAGATCACATTAGCAAGCAAATCAAAGTTGTATCCTCTAGTATTTCACATTGTGCCAGCAAAATGGCATGCATAATAAATATTCTGCAAGGACTGTTGAACAGTAGTAATTGTTTAAAGAGAATTAACTATATTAAGTAAGATCTTAAAACCAAAATAATCTCCACAGATGAACAAAAGAGCTAAAGCCTTCTTAAAACTTAGGGATAAAGTCTGGTATCATTGGAAAAGCATCTTGACCACTGCCAGTTGTAATAAATTTGCACTACTTTGCAACTTAGCAAAGTGTGCTATTTTTAGGCACAAAATTACTTTTATAGCATCGCAGTAGAGAACCTGTCTCTGTTAAGCATAGCAGGTGTGGAAATAAGTTAACCTCATAAGAGGAAGATCTCTTACAAGTAACTAATTTAAGGGCAACACTATTCAATGTGCTAATGGCTAACTCACTGCCCCTGAGCTCTTGTCTGAATTTTCAAACTTTTCTCAAGTTCCAAAGCCAGTAAGTGACAGATTAGATCAAGCAGACACAATCCACACATGTGTGCTTCAATTCTATCAAAAAAATATTAAATGGAAAGCAATTGAAGATCATTTTGAAAAATACAAAGTGATAAACCAACATGGTTTGACATCCTGGAACTATAATCCTTAAATCTTGCAAAAATCAGATTATTACCTACTTGCACTATATGTTACATTTTTCAATATGCCACAGTACCATGTCTTCCATCTGTTGAAGGTTGGGCGTTGAGCTGGCACCTCGGCATTTCATAAAGATCTACTGCCAATCATTAGTGGACCGGAGTTCCGCTTTGGCGACCCCTTACTGGGAAAAAGCCGAAAGACAAACAACAACAACCATGTCTTCCATCTGGAAGAATGCAACATTAGGCCCCTATCCAAAAAAGCAAAAAAAAAAAGAAAAGAAATCCTCAAACTGCATCTCTCTTCTATTTCCATGCATGCTGTGCTAGGCAAACCACTAAAAACATTTTCTTCAAGTACCTTACCAACTAAGCAAAATGTTCTCAGTCACAACACCAGACATTTGGGCAGTAGATACCCATCGCCCCTGTCAATTAGTGGCACAGGTGGAACCCCTGGGACAAATTTGTGGTTTCTCACCCACTCATCAAGGTTTTCTCTTGAGGTTTCTTTTGGGGGATAAACTCTTGTCTAGGCTTGGAAGGGCCCCTGGGCCATTAGCCTAGTAACCTCCTATGAAAATCATTTATTTAAAAGGCAGGTCTTGGATCTAAGTTTCATTGATACAAATACAAGGTTATTAACATACAATTTTGAAAATTAATAGATAAGCCTGCATAATAAAATCAGAATCCGTTTTCTGTTCAAACTATTTATTTATTTATTTACATTTGTTAACTGGAGTAGAGCATTGATCCAGATGAACCCATTTCAGGCTCAGTTCAGGAACAAATGCTCATATACAAAGTGCTACCACCCTAATAAATAAAATAACAAATAGAAATAATATTGATTTTTAAGGTGATCAAATGGTAGATTAATGTACAATAGCAGTATCTTAATATTGTTCAAATATTTATGAAGAATTAGTTTCAGCAGCTTAACTTTACTGTTAGGACATATCTAAATGTAAGTCATTAGCATTCTGAATACTTAAAGCTGTCATCAAACGCACGCGCGCGCGCACACACACACACACACACACACACACACACACACACACACATATATATATAGAGAGAGAGAGAGAGAGAGAGAAAGTAAGAAAGAAGTTAAAGGTAAACCGCTCTACAATGAAAATAGAAACTACAGCTTCCTAGTATGTATACACCAAAGTTGCTTCTCGGTGCATGCAAATATTACTTCAAAATAAAATGCATAAACAACATCTCCCCATGTGGAGGGCTTCACACCTCAACCCTCATTAATTATATATACTAACTCCAAGATTTTGCACAATCCCCAGGGAAAAGGAATATTCCCTTACATGAAGATTGCCACCCTAGTATACTTATGGGCTATCAGTACAGTCAACTAAATGTGGTTGATTAAACAGACGTTGACCAAACTCTCTGTAAACCAAATCACCAAAGGAACCCATATATATATATATATATATATATATATATTTTTTTTTTCTGCAGTAGCTTTTTTTAAGGAATAAGCAGACTAAGCAGACACTATGAAAATATGTAGAGAAGAGAATAAAATGTAATAGATAAAAGAGAAAGAGTTTGACAGAAACAGCATTTATGGAGACAGAAGCAGCAAGAGCACATATTTATTTGATGTATATTTCCTTGGTAACTCCATGAGTTAATTAAGCTAATGTTCAGATGTCAGGTACAGGGGAAGAGAGTCCACAGAAGATCATTTGTAATACAGCCGTATTCTTGTTGGACTGTGACATTATGCAATAAGAGACAATAAAATATGAACTGTTCATATTGGCCATTGTTTATGTTGTAACCCCAAGTGAATTACAGAGAAATGAGTGTCTGAAAACAGTGAGGCCACGTTTGCTATCCTCACCATTTCTATGCCATACTAGCCAATCTACAGCTCACCATTTTATTTTCCATTACATGTTAAGGTTATATGCATCAGTCAGTGTATTAGTGCTGCTTTTAAACGAAACACTATAATACAAGCCTGTTCCTTCAAAAATTCAGACTCTAGAAGTTTTATAACTTGTATCCTAAACTTAGATCATATTAATTAAGGATGTTTAGGGGTGTAGCTTTTGAAGGATGGCACAGTGGTGTAGCTGTTAGCATTGTCGCCTCACAGCAAGAGTTTCTCCAATTCTGTTCTCGGCTGGGGTGCCTTCTGTGCAGACTCTGCATGTCTTCCCTGCATTCTCATGGGTTTCCTTAAGGTGCTCCCATTTCCTCCCACATTCCTAAGACATGCTATAAGTGGATTGGACATTCTAAATTGGCCCAACCCTAGGTGTGAGTGTGTCATGTGCGTGCCTGTTCTGAGGAAGGTTGGGCTCTGGCCTGACAACTTGACACCATAAATCTCTACTGCCATTTGTTCTGCAGACCATTGTTTCACTGTGGCAACCCCTAACAGGAACAGACAAAAGGAGGAGAGGGGTGTAGGGGATTACTCCCACATAAAATAGACTTGTAGTGTCAAACCCGTACAATGAAGCAGGCAAAGTACAACTGTGTCTTAACGAAAAGGGCTTTGATGTTATGTGATGTATCCTAAGAAAGGATAAATTATGATTAAACAATGCTTGAAAGTACTAATAGCTAAGCTGTGATCAGTTTTGTATGTTGTTTGTTGTACATGTACAATATTCAACCTCTTCATCAGTCTGGGAAATCATGACATTTATGATGTACAAATGGACAAATGTTAAATTGAGAGTATGGGGGCGGGGCTGTGCAAGGAAAATATGGATTTATCCAGGCTGTGTTGCTAGTGCAAAGTATCAGTTGCTCTTGGGATGCTTTGGCATTTTCAGGAGGTGTCAGTGAACATCTTGCATCCTTCAAACATTATATTCAGGGGTGAAAAAAGCTGAAGTACAGCTCAGGAAAACCAACTTTAATAGCCACACTGGAACACTGGTAAGCGCTTTCGTCTCTCACCAAATTCACACGAGACTTCATCAGACAAATTGCTTAACCATATATTCATTAATAAATACAATTACAACAAATCACATGATGCCCTTAAAGCATAATACTTAAAGATACACTATACTATACAAATGAATCTATAAAATATAGCTTGTAAGAAATTATTGATATCCCTCAAAATTTTTTTACAGCAACACAGTCATAAAAAATATGTATCCAACCCTCTTTATATATCTGTAGACATCTCCAACAGGTAACATTACTAGAAGAACTAAGCATGGCTAACTTATTATGTGTAAAAACGGCTCTATGCAGAAATTTCCATGTTTATATTCCCAAAATTGTGGGTTAGATGCTAATTTGACAGATAATAAAATATTAGATTTACTTTCTAAGGATAGACATAATATATGCCTTTTAGTGATAAAATTCCAATACTTTTGTTGAGGTTTTGTTTTATAGGTTCTTCAAATTTAATATAATCTTAAAATAATATTTTCCATATTATGATTATTATAAATGATTTCATATAAATACTTTATGAATTTAGGTCTATGCTTAAAAGAAGAATTGTTGATTATTCTGCATAGATCTTGTGAATATGTTAAAACACTTTCAAGCAATAGCCAATCAAAACGTGCCAGTTTGTAGTATGACATTATATACTGAATATCTACAACTTTTGATTATTCATACAATGCTACCAGTAGATAAAATTATCAGAGTCCCAAGAAGTAAAAACATTCTTATGTATCTCGTTGAATAATATTTTTGTAATGCTGAAAGGTATTAGCTCAAACCAAAGTCTGATATCTATATTAACATTTACAAATTTTCTAAAACAGTTGAAAATAAAATTGATAAAGTTTAGTGGGGTTTATCAGAATGTATTGCAAACTAATACATAAGAGATGCCATAACTTATTGGATTGGTCAGACAATGGAAATTTTTTTTAATAAAGGGTTTTCATTTGAAAATATAGTAAAATGCAGTAATTTCCAATCAGATGAATAATTTAGATATACCCATTTTGTAATAGTTTTAAATATAGAAGCTTTAATATAAGTGTCTATGTCAGGGTCCTCCTTGCTCTCAGGGTCTGATATGATATGTGAAAGCATCTCTATTTCTATTAGGAAACCATGGAAATTTTAACAAAATGTATTTATGTCTTTGAAGAAATGCTTCTCAGGGATCATAGGAATAGCTCAACAACCATCCTTCTTAAGCAGTTAGGAGTCACTGCAGCCAACCCAAACAAATTATTTATAACCAAGTATGCAACACAACTAAATTCAAGCAAGAAAAAACAGGTTAGTACTTTAACTTACTATATTTGAAGCAGAGTAAAAAAAAAAAAATTCCATTATATTCAGCTATTTTAAATTTTATTGAGATATACCAAAAAGTGTCTAATCAAACCCTACACTGTGGCTAATAAATGAAATAAAGAAACTTATGCTTCAAAGAGATAAAGCCCAGAAAGAATGGAACAAATATAAAACATTCAGTGCATTTTAGTACTTAAGGTACCCTCAATATCTCATAAAACACTAGAAAAACAAACCTATAACAACAACCTGCAATCCAAGCATAAAAAATAAACTATTCTGGTCACCTGTTAAGAAATGATTACATCCCGGGCAAATACCACACCATAACCACAAACTTCTAACTCTAACAACATAATTCCTTCACAGTTCAACTCATTATTTAAACAAACAGTACTCTCTCTCATTAATAATAGCACTTCTTCTCTCTCTCTCTCTGTCTTACCTCACCCTGTCTTACCAATCACAGACATTCAGTTTTATTCCTGTATCCACTTCTGCTATCCGATCTGCTTGGCTGGTGATCAATCCCTGCTGAGTACTTAAAATTGGCTGCTGATGCTCTAGGTTTCCCATTTTCCATCCTGATAAAGAGGTCCATATCTGAAAAGTATACCCCTTTAATTTGGAAAAAAAAATCCTACGTTATACCATTACATAAAGTAGGCACATCTAGAGTTGAATAACTATAGAACTATTGCAGTCTTTCCCCCTTGTCTGGAGAAGTGCACCCATACACAACTTATGCAGATGTGATGTCATTAGAAGAGAAAAGCTGAAAGAGAGTAATAGGTTCTGAGAAGTTGGCAGGATGTTTAGTTGCTGTTAATATATCTAAATAACTGCATTCTCATGACTTTTTAAAAAGATGCTGCAGTACCATATCTTACAGTTATTTATAAGGCCTGGTTAGTGGCATAGTGTGTTGGATATCCCACTACCACTCACATGTCCTGGGTTTCAGTAGCGATATTAATACTGGATGAACAGACTGGGGTGGATGGGAGTGAGCAACTGAATATGCCCTCATTTAAAATCTGACTGCAGGAATTCATTCTGAGAAAGAGTCACTATGGCACTGCAGTGCACAGTGAGTTGGGAGACATGAAGCTGATGGAGCATGTGCACTCCAGATGAGAATCTCAAGCATGTGGAGGCACATACCAACTACCCCTCAGTGTAGCCAGGTATTACATGATGTCCCCAGGCAGAAAGGAACAGGACTATCAGAAGCATAAAGAAAACTCCAAACTCCCAAAAGACAATGACCACCATTCTTGGTCCTTGACAACTCTACTGGAATCTTCAAATGCCAAAATAAAAATTGGTCAATGGTAGACCTCTGGGGTTTTTATAAAGGTAGCTATGCAATTCATTGTATCCTACGAGTTATTGTTCTTTAGCTATTATAGGTTCATAGGTAAGTACTAAAATAACTGCCATTGTGGATCATTTTAAGCCTAGCAAATTCCCCTTTTAAAGGTGAAAATAAAGCATTACCTTGTGTGTCTGAGGTAAACACCTCAACCATTGAGTCAACTGTATCAACATTGTACCAACTCCCTACCCCTATAACCAACCCCCAAACCATCATAACAGGCAGATGAAGAGCAAAGTAATTATATGCAAGACCTCTGTTAATAAACTTATAGCCTTAATCACCTGTGCTAAACTGTATTAGTAATATTTTTTTTCTGTACATAATCTTTAAATATTCAGCGTTCTTTTTAAAATAATTAAGCAGTTTAAATATTAAAGAAGTACTGCTGTTGATAGATGGATTACAGGAAGGTCTGGATCTGAGATCACATTAGCAAGCAAATCAAAGTTGTATCCTCTAGTATTTCACATTGTGCCAGCAAAATGGCATGCATAATAAATATTCTGCAAGGACTGTTGAACAGTAGTAATTGTTTAAAGAGAATTAACTATATTAAGTAAGATCTTAAAAACCAAAATAATCTCCACAGATGAACAAAAGAGCTAAAGCCTTCTTAAAACTTAGGGATAAAGTCTGGTATCATTGGAAAAGCATCTTGACCACTGCCAGTTGTAATAAATTTGCACTACTTTGCAACTTAGCAAAGTGTGCTATTTTTAGGCACAAAATTACTTTTATAGCATCGCAGTAGAAAACCTGTCTCTGTTAAGCATAGCAGGTGTGGAAATAAGTTAACCTCATAAGAGGAAGATCTCTTACAAGTAACTAATTTAAGGGCAACACTATCCAATGTGCTAATGGCTAACTCACTGCCCCTGAGCTCTTGTCTGAATTTTCAAACTTTTCTCAAGTTCCAAAGCCAGTAAGTGACAGATTAGATCAAGCAGACACAATCCACACATGTGTGCTTCAATTCTATCAAAAAAATATTAAATGGAAAGCAATTGAAGATCATTTTGAAAAATACAAAGTGATAAACCAACATGGTTTGACATCCTGGAACTATAATCCTTAAATCTTGCAAAAATCAGATTATTACCTACTTGCACTATATGTTACATTTTTCAATATGCCACAGTACCATGTCTTCCATCTGTTGAAGGTTGGGCGTTGAGCTGGCACCTCGGCATTTCATAAAGCTCTACTGCCAATCATTAGTGGACCGGAGTTCCGCTTTGGCGACCCCTTACTGGGAAAAAGCCGAAAGACAAACAACAACAACCATGTCTTCCATCTGGAAGAATGCAACATTAGGCCCCTATCCAAAAAAGCAAAAAAAAAAAGAAAAGAAATCCTCAAACTGCATCTCTCTTCTATTTCCATGCATGCTGTGCTAGGCAAACCACTAAAAACATTTTCTTCAAGTACCTTACCAACTAAGCAAAAATGTTCTCAGTCACAACACCAGACATTTGGGCAGTAGATACCCATCGCCCCTGTCAATTAGTGGCACAGGTGGAACCCCTGGGACAAATTTGTGGTTTCTCACCCACTCATCAAGGTTTTCTCTTGAGGTTTCTTTTGGGGGATAAACTCTTGTCTAGGCTTGGAAGGGCCCCTGGGCCATTAGCCTAGTAACCTCCTATGAAAATCATTTATTTAAAAGGCAGGTCTTGGATCTAAGTTTCATTGATACAAATACAAGGTTATTAACATACAATTTTGAAAATTAATAGATAAGCCTGCATAATAAAATCAGAATCCGTTTTCTGTTCAAACTATTTATTTATTTATTTACATTTGTTAACTGGAGTAGAGCATTGATCCAGATGAACCCATTTCAGGCTCAGTTCAGGAACAAATGCTCATATACAAAGTGCTACCACCCTAATAAATAAAATAACAAATAGAAATAATATTGATTTTTAAGGTGATCAAATGGTAGATTAATGTACAATAGCAGTATCTTAATATTGTTCAAATATTTATGAAGAATTAGTTTCAGCAGCTTAACTTTACTGTTAGGACATATCTAAATGTAAGTCATTAGCATTCTGAATACTTAAAGCTGTCATCAAACGCACACACACACACACACACACACACACACACACACACACACACACACACACACACATATATATATAGAGAGAGAGAGAGAGAAAGTAAGAAAGAAGTTAAAGGTAAACCGCTCTACAATGAAAATAGAAACTACAGCTTCCTAGTATGTATACACCAAAGTTGCTTCTCGGTGCATGCAAATATTACTTCAAAATAAAATGCATAAACAACATCTCCCCATGTGGAGGGCTTCACACCTCAACCCTCATTAATTATATATACTAACTCCAAGATTTTGCACAATCCCCAGGGAAAAGGAATATTCCCTTACATGAAGATTGCCACCCTAGTATACTTATGGGCTATCAGTACAGTCAACTAAATGTGGTTGATTAAACAGACGTTGACCAAACTCTCTGTAAACCAAATCACCAAAGGAACCCATATATATATATATATATATATATATATATATATTTTTTTTTTTCTGCAGTAGCTTTTTTTAAGGAATAAGCAGACTAAGCAGACACTATGAAAATATGTAGAGAAGAGAATAAAATGTAATAGATAAAAGAGAAAGAGTTTGACAGAAACAGCATTTATGGAGACAGAAGCAGCAAGAGCACATATTTATTTGATGTATATTTCCTTGGTAACTCCATGAGTTAATTAAGCTAATGTTCAGATGTCAGGTACAGGGAAGAGAGTCCACAGAAGATCATTTGTAATACAGCCGTATTCTTGTTGGACTGTGACATTATGCAATAAGAGACAATAAAATATGAACTGTTCATATTTGCCATTGTTTATGTTGTAACCCCAAGTGAATTACAGAGAAATGAGTGTCTGAAAACAG
The DNA here is from genome assembly GCF_019279795.1 of Protopterus annectens. Lineage (NCBI taxonomy): Eukaryota > Metazoa > Chordata > Ceratodontiformes > Protopteridae > Protopterus > Protopterus annectens. The sequence continues at coordinate 1,060,738,997 of NC_056743.1, forward strand.
TGAGGCCACGTTTGCTATCCTCACCATTTCTATGCCATACTAGCCAATCTACAGCTCACCATTTTATTTTCCATTACATGTTAAGGTTATATGCATCAGTCAGTGTATTAGTGCTGCTTTTAAACGAAACACTATAATACAAGCCTGTTCCTTCAAAATTCAGACTCTAGAAGTTTTATAACTTGTATCCTAAACTTAGATCATATTAATTAAGGATGTTTAGGGGTGTAGCTTTTGAAGGATGGCACAGTGGTGTAGCTGTTAGCATTGTCGCCTCACAGCAAGAGTTTCTCCAATTCTGTTCTCGGCTGGGGTGCCTTCTGTGCAGACTCTGCATGTCTTCCCTGCATTCTCATGGGTTTCCTTAAGGTGCTCCCATTTCCTCCCACATTCCTAAGACATGCTATAAGTGGATTGGACATTCTAAATTGGCCCAACCCTAGGTGTGAGTGTGTCATGTGCGTGCCTGTTCTGAGGAAGGTTGGGCTCTGGCCTGACAACTTGACACCATAAATCTCTACTGCCATTTGTTCTGCAGACCATTGTTTCACTGTGGCAACCCCTAACAGGAACAGACAAAAGGAGGAGAGGGGTGTAGGGGATTACTCCCACATAAAATAGACTTGTAGTGTCAAACCCATACAATGAAGCAGGCAAAGTACAACTGTGTCTTAACGAAAGGGCTTTGATGTTATGTGATGTATCCTAAGAAAGGATAAATTATGATTAAACAATGCTTGAAAGTACTAATAGCTAAGCTGTGATCAGTTTTGTATGTTGTTTGTTGTACATGTACAATATTCAACCTCTTCATCAGTCTGGGAAATCATGACATTTATGATGTACAAATGGACAAATGTTAAATTGAGAGTATGGGGGCGGGGCTGTGCAAGGAAAATATGGATTTATCCAGGCTGTGTTGCTAGTGCAAAGTATCAGTTGCTCTTGGGATGCTTTGGCATTTTCAGGAGGTGTCAGTGAACATCTTGCATCCTTCAAACATTATATTCAGGGGTGAAAAAGCTGAAGTACAGCTCAGGAAAACCAACTTTAATAGCCACACTGGAACACTGGTAAGCGCTTTGTCTCTCACCAAATTCACACGAGACTTCATCAGACAAATTGCTTAACCATATATTCATTAATAAATACAATTACAACAAATCACATGATGCCCTTAAAGCATAATACTTAAAGATACACTATACTATACAAATGAATCTATAAAATATAGCTTGTAAGAAATTATTGATATCCCTCAAAATTTTTTTACAGCAACACAGTCATAAAAAATATGTATCCAACCCTCTTTATATATCTGTAGACATCTCCAACAGGTAACATTACTAGAAGAACTAAGCATGGCTAACTTATTATGTGTAAAAACGGCTCTATGCAGAAATTTCCATGTTTATATTCCCAAAATTGTGGGTTAGATGCTAATTTGACAGATAATAAAATATTAGATTTACTTTCTAAGGATAGACATAATATATGCCTTTTAGTGATAAAATTCCAATACTTTTGTTGAGGTTTTGTTTTATAGGTTCTTCAAATTTAATATAATCTTAAAATAATATTTTCCATATTATGATTATTATAAATGATTTCATATAAATACTTTATGAATTTAGGTCTATGCTTAAAAGAAGAATTGTTGATTATTCTGCATAGATCTTGTGAATATGTTAAAACACTTTCAAGCAATAGCCAATCAAAACGTGCCAGTTTGTAGTATGACATTATATACTGAATATCTACAACTTTTTGATTATTCATACAATGCTACCAGTAGATAAAATTATCAGAGTCCCAAGAAGTAAAAACATTCTTATGTATCTCGTTGAATAATATTTTTGTAATGCTGAAAGGTATTAGCTCAAACCAAAGTCTGATATCTATATTAACATTTACAAATTTTCTAAAACAGTTGAAAATAAAATTGATAAAGTTTAGTGGGGTTTATCAGAATGTATTGCAAACTAATACATAAGAGATGCCATAACTTATTGGATTGGTCAGACAATGGAAATTTTTTTTAATAAAGGGTTTTCATTTGAAAATATAGTAAAATGCAGTAATTTCCAATCAGATGAATAATTTAGATATACCCATTTTGTAATAGTTTTAAATATAGAAGCTTTAATATAAGTGTCTATGTCAGGGTCCTCCTTGCTCTCAGGGTCTGATATGATATGTGAAAGCATCTCTATTTCTATTAGGAAACCATGGAAATTTTAACAAAAATGTATTTATGTCTTTGAAGAAATGCTTCTCAGGGATCATAGGAATAGCTCAACAACCATCCTTCTTAAGCAGTTAGGAGTCACTGCAGCCAACCCAAACAAATTATTTATAACCAAGTATGCAACACAACTAAATTCAAGCAAGAAAAAAACAGGTTAGTACTTTAACTTACTATATTTGAAGCAGAGTAAAAAAAAAAAAATTCCATTATATTCAGCTATTTTAAATTTTATTGAGATATACCAAAAAGTGTCTAATCAAACCCTACACTGTGGCTAATAAATGAAATAAAGAAACTTATGCTTCAAAGAGATAAAGCCCAGAAATAATGGAACAAATATAAAACATTCAGTGCATTTTAGTACTTAAGGTACCCTCAATATCTCATAAAACACTAGAAAAACAAACCTATAACAACAACCTGCAATCCAAGCATAAAAAATAAACTATTCTGGTCACCTGTTAAGAAATGATTACATCCCGGGCAAACTACCACACCATAACCACAAACTTCTAACTCTAACAACATAATTCCTTCACAGTTCAACTCATTATTTAAACAAACAGTACTCTCTCTCATTAATAATAGCACTTCTTCTCTCTCTCTCTCTCTGTCTTACCTCACCCTGTCTTACCAATCACAGACATTCAGTTTTATTCCTGTATCCACTTCTGCTATCCGATCTGCTTGGCTGGTGATCAATCCCTGCTGAGTACTTAAAATTGGCTGCTGATGCTCTAGGTTTCCCATTTTCCATCCTGATAAAGAGGTCCATATCTGAAAAGTATACCCCTTTAATTTGGAAAAAAAAATCCTACGTTATACCATTACATAAAGTAGGAACATCTAGAGTTGAATAACTATAGAACTATTGCAGTCTTTCCCCCTTGTCTGAAGAAGTGCACCCATACACAACTTATGCAGTGCCTCAGTTCAAATAACATTATCTCCAAAACTCAGCACAAGTTCAGACCCTATTATAATATATCAACCGCTCTCCTTAATTTTACCAACACTATTAAACAACATTAAAATAATGGTAAAATAGTATCAACTCTTTATTTAGATTTATAGAAACTATTTGATACCATATCCCATCAATATCTTCTGTTTGAGCTCTTCTCTGCGGGTCTCTCTCACCCTTCCCTTTCTTGGTTCCTTAGTTACCTGACTGTCAGCAAGCATTTACATAGCAACAGAACTTTGCATCCTTTCAGCCACTTGTCACTCAGTGTTCTATATCAGTAACCTTTCTTTTCAACATTTCATAAACAAGCTACACAACACCACCTGCCATGCTAGTATTGTTCAATATGCTGATAATTCATCCCTTATAGGTGCAGCCCCATCCATATCCAAACTCCAGAAGATCACATAAAACCCTTTCGCTATATCTTACTTATTAATCACAACAAAGCAAAACTGATGATCTTCTCTTCTAAGCAGTAACTCAGCTAAAAACATGCTTTCAATATTACTTCATCCAATAACAGTAAAATTAAGACAGCAACCCAAACTAAGCTATTAGTTATCATAATTATCAGCAATCTCAGTTCTGACCAGCATACATTGCATATCATTAAAAAGATGCATCAGAAACTCAGCTCCTTCTATATACCCAAACAATACCTCACTAACTCTACAAGGCAAACATTAGCCCCAAAACTTACTCACATCACTCCTGTATGCTTTCCCAGCCTTACAATTTTAAATATCACACAGAAATAGCCAGACACTCGTAGCTAAATTCGCCACTGGCCTTAAATATAGATAACATCAGTGTGGGGCCATAAAACAATGAAACTGGCTTGAACTAACCTGCTACCTAACTTACACAACTAATGACTGTATACAGCCTTATTTATTCTCCCGAAATGCCTGGCACTATCATATACCATACAGCTAGAGTCCTATGTTTAAGCAAAAAAAATATTTCTTATCATAAATGACTGACAACTCAGCTGGAGAGTCAATCTACTCTCATTATGTCTCTAAACTCTGGAATTGAATCCAACAGAACTAAAAAGGAGCAAAAACTCTCCAGTTTTAAACCTTTGCTTAAACAACATCTCAACCGCTCCTGGTTATGTTCATGCTCCTCACCAGGGTGAAACGTCCCTCAACCAGCTCTTACTTCTCTGTCCATTTAACCTTTGAGTTTCCTTCCTAAGTTGAAATACTTCTACCATTTATCCACATTACCTCTTCAGTCTAACCATTCACTCATCCACCATATCTACTTATTCTGTTATATTCACATACTCCGCCATCACTAACTAGACCTTATCTGCACTGTATCTAGAAGGCATCCTCTGTAATGACTGCTGCTTCTATGCAAAATCTTATCTTTTGGTCCACACTAATGCCTTTCCCCACTATGCTAAGAGCAAATCCAATATCTCACTTTAACTCTTATGCAGTAATCATATCTTGTCTCCCTACTAATCTCTGTTTCTCATCTCATTTATATCAAACCCACATTTCACTTTACATATATCTGACAAGTTTCTTTAACACCTTTCTTGTCATGATGGATAGCCTTTCTGTCTGACTGTCACACATACAGTTATCTCTGATACAATCTACTTTGTACAGTGTAAAGTGAGATCTACCATCTGCTTAATGGCATTCAAAGTTAGATTTTCTTTTTTTTACTGAAATGTTCTTCTGGCATTACTTCTACTGTAAAAATGCTTCAGTTTTCCATAAGATGTACTATTTGTAAATGTACTTGTTTATGAGATGAAGTTAAACTGTAAATGTAAATGTTATTTACTGAAGCTTTTCTCCCTGGACCTTCCCACTGAAAATGGGCCTTACTCAATTCGACATTCCCAGTAAAAAAGGCAAACAGGCCAACCAAACAAATAATAAATAAATAATACTATCAGTGAGAAATGAATGTTTACAATTTATATTTGGCTGAATCAAGAGTGACAGATAACTGGTGTGTTTAGGTCTCCAGGGCTATTTATAGAGGTGGCAGCACTATTGTACCATGAAGAAAGCTATGTGGAAAATTCAGCCTGCATTCTTGGAATTGTGTGCGTGTGTGTAAGAAAATAATAATGTGCTTGGAGAGCAGTCACCATGGATAAGGGAAGCTTGAAGACACTGGTTCAGAAAAATAGTGGCAAGAAAGGTGTGCTAGGCAAAAAAACTCAGTTCTGTAATTGATCAGTGTGCAGTCTTAGTCTGCATGTGACTGTTGTAAACCCCAAATCAGGACTGCAGTACTTATTGTCTTTGTGCTCACTATGCCAGCTTGCATTTGGTGAATAGGCTACCGAATCAGATTTGTGCTCACCCTTCTTTATTCTAACTTGTTGGTTACCAGTAGTTTGACTCGAGACACCACCTCTCTGGTAGCCACCAGACCATTTTGGCCCAATGGAGTAGATTCAAGGACCATAGCCTCTGTCTCTCACATACCTTGATGGCACTTGGATTGGCAGTGTTGAGAGTCAACCCCCCATTAGTCCCAGTCATCTGTGACTTTGGTAGCAGGGTCAGAGCCTGTATTTCAAGCATATTGAATAATTAAGATTTAGCAACTCTTGCTTTAGATTCTAAAACATTTTTTTCTCCAACTTATTTCCAAATTGATATGCATTTTTTTATACTCTATTAGTATATTAACTGAGCTATGTTGTTTTGGAAGTGCAGATGCTATTAGAATTGAACAAACACATAATCTGGAATGTATCCAGCAGTGATAAGGGTAATTTTATTACATCTGATCCTGTGACAAAATAAACTAAGTTAATGGTGTATTAATTCTTTCTAAATACACTGCTGTCTGGCCAATACAGACTGACATAGGCCAGGTAAACAGCAAAGCAAAAAAAAAAAAAAAAGCTGAAGAAAAGGAAAATGTCCTATCAACATAGCCATTGGACACACTTATTTTTAAGCAGCAAAATATGTACCACCTCCTACTCTAGTATTGTCATTTTCAGTTTTCTCCCCTACTGGATCACTTAGTATTTACTTTGTTACTGTCCACAGCATTACCTTCCCTAACATTAAGCCTTGTGGCAGCAGCTTGATGGACTCTAAAGCCAGACGGACCTCTCAAATAGCATGTCCTACAACATTTAATCCTTGCAAATGATTTTCACCTTTCCCACACTCATAAAGCAACACCCCAAAACTAGCCAGATGTACCCATACTCTAATAGGTTGACATGACAGGAAGCAGACTTATAGGTCTCAGTCACAGCATAGATATCCCTAATAGTTTTATAGCAAAAGTGTTACCACCTAATTAATATACTTTTAAAAGCTCTCTGGTGGTAGTCTGAATTTCTGTTTTCTATGTCTTTTCTGTGTGTGTGTGTGTGTGTGTGTGTGTGTGTGTGTGTGTGTGTGTGTGTGTGTGTGTGTGTGTATATATATATATATATATATATATATATATATATATATATATATATAATCCAAATGTGAACTCAAAAAGAAGTTGGAAGTTGTGAGTGAGCACATATTGATATACACACATGCAAATCTGTATTTATATCCATCTATCTACCCATCCGTCTCAAATATATATAAATATATATATATATATATATATATATATATATATATAGAGAGAGAGAGATTGAGAGAGAGTTAGATGTTACTGATCAGAATAGCCATGCTGGGCACGGAGACCTAGAAAATACACAAAAAGGTACTATAATGCAATTAAGGAGAACTGACACTCATAGGTAGAGCAGGGATTAAGGATAATTATAATTGTGCAATAAAATAACGGAATTCAAATGCTGTTTAGAGCAAGACAACTGCTTAAGTAGCAGCAGGCATAATACAGACATGAAAAAAGGAATATGGTCAAAGTAAAATTAGGATGACAGCTTAGTAAAGAAGAGGGACAGAGGAGAAAATAGATGCACTGACAGATATAGTAGCATATATATATATATATATATATAAGTGAATTGTGAAAGTGAGATAAAATAGATTAATCTAGGTAGGAATTAAATAATTGTACTATATTTTATTACATTGTCAAGTTACCGAGCTGTGTTAGTTATGTTACAATATGCCTTGTATGAAATGGTATATTATATATCTCTGATTGCTTGTTTGACATTGATCTATGGCATTTCAGCCTTTTCCATAAAGCTCATGCATGAAAACAGTCTCTTTAGTCGTCCACATACCTGGATACCTGTTGAATAAATGAGTGAATGAATAAATAAATAAACCTACTTCTAGGTTTGAGCTAATCTGTTATTAATGTATCCAGCAGTGATAAGGATGATTTTATTACATCTGAACCCTTGTGAAGGATGCTGGTGGCAGTCCCAGGACTGATTTAAAATCCCTGTAGGTCTAGAGTTTGAGAAGAAGATAAAGTAAGAGAATATTTCATTTCATGTCTGTGTTGTTTACAGAAATGTGCATTTTTTTACCACAAACCTGTCTGATCTCCATATGGCCTCAATGGGTGGGTTAGGAAAAAGATTAGCTTTGAGATGGCACCACACATAACACTTTGGCAGGAACAAGGGGTAAACTGTTACTTATAACAAGCACAGATAATACCTTTAGTGGATGTCCAATATCGTGGGATATCCACAACAGTCCCAATTGGAACAGATGTCCTGCATACAGAGTAGGATTAGCATCGAGTTAGAGGGATTTTACAGCCTATCCTGGATAGAAAGGTCAAAGGTTAGGTACATAGTGGGCTGGCTACTTAGGATAAGTCAGGTAATACAACAATAGCCAACAAAGAAAAAAAAATGGTTTTACGTGATGGTCATTGTTGATGTGAAATCTTAACCTCATGTACAAAATGGTGAAAGGAGGAGGCTGATACATATACAGATACAATAAAGCATGGAAAAGTAAGAGACAAAGGAGAGGAACAGAAAACAAAATTTAAGTTTCAGTGGTAGAAAAGTAATACTAGTGCAAAAGTAATATATCATTTATAAAAACAGCTCATGACAACTTTATTAGTATGAAAATGAGTATTATGTTTGGCAGTGTAGTCTAATAGGTAAACACAAGTTAGAATGATATAAAAATGAGATAAAAAAATAAATAAAAGTGACTTATTGCAAGTCACATAATCAGTGTCACTTAACTAGTCACTTCCTCCTGGGTTGCCTCCAGTGGGTTTATACTGTTAACAAATAAAAAAGTAAAAATAAAATAAAATAAAATGATGAAAGACCAGGGCTACTGAATACAAGATTTAAGTTTACATTGGGAGTATATTCTAACAATGACATGAAAATCATGTGCTCTTTACAGTGGAACAAGACAAAAGTAAAGTGCAATTTAAACAACAGTAGAAGTATATACTCAAGTGCAAATGGATTACAGTTACAAATATAACACAAACCCTGCAGTACATCATTCATAAGCAGAGCACAACTGACAACAAAGGTCCAAGTTAAAACTAATATGAGCACATATGCAGACATATAAATTAACAGTGCAAAGTGAAACAGCACTGGAAGCATAAAAAATTAAATGCATACTAACAAAGTGGATATTCAGATACAAATCAAAAGTATTCTACAATGGCCAGAAAAATTCTAAATGCTGTGGAAAGCAAGAAAGGAGAGTGTTTTGACAAGAAAAAAAAAAACATAATTGTATAATAGCAATACAAGGAAAAAAGAAGAAATATAAGAAACATTTGTAGCCAGAGCGTAAGCTAATACTGCAATGCAAAATAAACATATTTTATCATTGCTGTTTGTTTAATCTGATGTGAGATACGGAATATAACTGCTCTGTCTTACTATAACATAGTAATGATTTACAAAACCTTAAAAGAAAAAGAAAATTTTGCATCCCAGCTTGGTAGCATCTGCTGTTAACAAACAAATCATTGTTGCAGCTAAGAGAGTTCAAGAGTGTGATATGGAAATATTATGTAATGATCACACAACACATCCTTAGTAGATATAATACAGTGTCTAACTCTGTCGCATCCACAGTCACTATATATTCACTGATGCCATTACTTATCTGCCATTCAGAGAAACAAGATAAAAAATGTTTAATATCAGCAACATATTTGCTCTGATCTTTGTTACTAGCAGTGCTACCCCTGCCATGGGAATTTCTTGCCATACTGATGGGGCATGCAGAACTGTGTAGATGTTTTGCATGCAGCTTTGACCTATTTGTACAAGAAGATTGTTGTTCAGGTATAAATAAAGCACTAAAAACAACAAAATCTAAACACACAACCCAGCTTCAGGCAATGGTTCAGTACAGCATTCAAAAGGCAAATGCATTTCATTGAGTTAAAAGCATAGAGTAAACTTTATAAATAATGATTAATTTGCAGTAGAACAATAAAAAACTAATTTTGAAAGGTAATGGATGCATACTTATTTGCAAAAAAAAAAATATATATATATATATGTGGATTTAAAATATTAAGACCGGAAAATTCTCCACTTAGTACCATAGTAAGTTATAATGATATAAAAAGCTGGAGGTATGTTTGAGTTGACTCAGGTTAATAATACTTCCTCATCTTCTGATTTACTACAAACAAGGAAATGCCTGTCTGTTTCATGTGTCAATTGTTTGCCAGCCTTCAAATTGAATTCCATCACCAATTCATTTCCTTTAGATTCCTACTCACAAGACTGTCCCTGCAAGGATTTGTACTGACTATTGCAAGCCTGGATGATTTAATATGTGTGTGTGTGTGTGTGTGTGTGTGTGTGTGTGTGTGTGTGTGTGTGTGTGTGTGTGTGCATGTGTGCACGCGCGCATGTATTTATATGGGGGTAGCATTTGCTAAACATCCAATTGAAGGAAAATTGAAACTATGAAGCAATAGACATAGTCTGCATCTAAGGCAGAATGAACTGACATCTGCTTGTCGGGAGAAATACGATAAACCACAGCTAACCTAACAGTAGGCATCACAATTTAGGGTGGTGAACCCTTTCCCTATTAAATACTCGCAGTTGATGAACAGCTTTATTTCATCAAAACCAGGCACACTGTTTGTGGGGCGGAAGGAGGCAGAAGAAGTCAGTACGTCTAGGCTAGGAAGCAGCTATAATGTCTTGAAATACTGCACAACTCTCCAGACATAAACTTTTCAAGCAAATGAAAATTAGAAGAGCAAATGTATCTGAGAACTGGACAATGTCAGTTTTCTTAGACTGCTGCTGCTGTCTAAGCAGGAAGTAACAGTGAGCGACAGGGAGCTATACTGTAGCTGTCACAGATATATGCTGTTACCTCTGCAATTGCCACTCATTCTGCATGGAAAGCACTCTTACAAGCTACCACTCCTCATAATCCCAAAGCATACATCTGTGAAATTTGCTGATTTTTGTCTTGATGCTTGCCGGTCAGATGAACAATGCACCCACACAAACATGCATTTTGTCATAGTTTTTATCTTTGGCAGTAGATAGGTGCATTGAATCTTCATCAGCTTTGCAATAATGTTAAACAGAAAGAGAAGAGAAGAAAACACAATTCACAGCAGCATAGCCCTACCTCATTAAAAGAAGGCATTAACGGAGTCATTCACCAGCTGAGAAGTCCCACTTCAGACAGCTGCAAAACGCACAGAGTCATGGTTTGGGATGGATGAGGTTTGGAAGTATATAGCTGTCTAAGATGTACCAGAAGATTCACTTTTCAGTCAGAAAGAAAAAAAAAAAAACAGAATGAGCCTGCCAGCAAAACGGGGGGAGGGTCCCTGTAAAAGGGCCAGAGGGGTCTGACAATTGAAGGAAGCTCTTTATCAAACCTAGTAACACAGACTAACCCTGCCTATTATGCACAGGAAGAAAACTTGCAGAAGAAAACAGACTCTGTTTGGAATCAATCCACATCTCACCCCCTCCAACACGTAAATTCACAAAAAAACCCATCCCCTGCCCCCAGGAACAGGAAACATTGGGCTTCATTTAGACATTTATTTTCAGCGAGTTATTTTCTAGAAAAGCTGTTATGGGAGAGGGAGGGGGTCCAAAGTCCAAGGAGAAGCGATGTGCTCTCAATGACTCAAATGTTAACAATGTGTTACAGAAATGTTACCAATCTGGTATGCATGTCTGGGAAGTGTTTAAGTCATCAAACCTGCATCTGCTGCTGTGATGCTGATGGGAACAGCAGAGGGCAGGCAAGTGATCTGCCTAATTTAAAAAATTCTAGTTTTTAGCCAACAGAAATCCACAGGAATGAGTAGGATGGAATACTAAATGCTTATTAATTCAGCATGAGTTGTTTTTTGTGCCTAGAGAACACATTTTTTTTCAGCATGGTCCAGTTTGGACTTGTGAGCTGCAAGTGTCAGAATGAGAGCACAGTAGGTATGCTGGAGTGATTTAGAGTGAAGATGTCTTCATTGCACAGGTCAATGATTTTATGGTAGCGTCTGGGATGTAACCAAAAGGAGCCATGATAAAAACACAGCAGGCAGCATCAATGATTGTGAAGATGTGGTATGACATGACACAGAGTTCTGTCATTGCTAGTGAGGAAGGACTATAACTTACAGTGGTCTGAGTCTTTAACTAGTGACATAGTATCATAATGGGGCAAATCAAAGTCTTACTTGGGAAGAAGCACCACCAACAGATAGCACTCTCTGCCTTGGGAAAGCTCTGCGAAAACTCAGCAAGCTGTAGAGACGTTACAAGGCTCAAACCCTGTACGGAGCACAGGAGGTGCTTATATGAGTGATGGAACCCTGTAAGAACTGAATATGAATGCAGCAGGATCAGAATGGAGTGGTGGATGTAAGTCTCCTTAGACTTTAATGAAGCATAAACACTGTAAAGGTCCAATGAAAACAGATAAAAAACAGCACCTGTTGTGATCAAAGATTTCTTCTTTATTTTACCTGGAGTAGACAGACATTCACAGTCTAAAACATAATTCCATAGCAGCTAAGGTAGAACAGTTCAAACAGAATCTAAAAACAAACATCACTATGACCTTTCTTGGCTGAAATGATATAGAATAATTAATACAATGACCAAAATGGTCAAAAGCCTGATTTAAATATCTGATGACATCACATGTTTTTTTTTTGTTACCATGGAACTCCTGTTATTGTCTAACAAGCTTTCTGTAATTAATGTTTATGTTCTGTTTGTGTATGTCTTCTATGTGGAACTTTTCTCCCCGGGCCTCTACTGAAAATGGACATATATCCAGTTAGACTAGCCCGGTCAAAAAATGTAAAATAAAAATAAATAAATTAATTAATTAATAAATGCAGGCTTTTAAAATGAGAGACAATAACAAAGTGCTCAATATATCAACGATATAAAAAATATATGTTAGTTTCATTTAATAGAAAACAATTAGAGCCAGACTGTTAATAAGACCAGAGAGTATTAGAAAAGATTGTTTAATACTAATCAGTTTAAACTATGGCAAGACACTTAAGAGTACTCCATAAAAGGTCAGTAAGTAAATTAGACTGACTTGGAGTGGATCTTCAGATGGTGTTGATGAAAAAAAACTGGTTCATTAGCAAAATATTGGGAGTTCACTCACCCAAATATGTTAAGCAGAGGAATACCACAAAAATCAGTATGGGATTAAAGGTTTTCAGTGGATTTACAAGTAAACTTGATTAAGGAATTGAAGTATATATTTTTTTCCTGATGGCACTTTATGTAACAATGCTGATATAAACGTAGGTGCAGGAAAAACGTAAAGAGACTTCACAAAACTGGATGAATGGTTTAAAATAAGACAATTGTATTAATTAATTCTCAGATTACCCACTTAATCCAGTCACAAGGGGAGCAGGAGCATATCCCATCTCTCAGCTGGCAATTAGGTACATAAACTCATCCTGAGTGCCAGCCCAATGCAGGATGCACACAGACATGTAGTCACACTTGGTACATGTACCCACAGGCAATTTAGGGGATCACCAATTGTCCTACGACAATGCAACTTTGAGATGTGGGATGAAACTGGAACATTCATCAAGCACCTATTCAGACACATGGAGAATATGCTGGCTTTGCACAGAAGGCATCCTGGCCAAGAAACAAACTGTAGGACAAATTGTTATGAGACCAACTGCTGTGCCACAGTGCTACGGCAAGTCATTCCAAAAAGTACAAAATAGTTTGCCTGGAAAGGATATATTTAGGAAACAAATGCACAGTTAAAAGCAAGAAGTAGCAAGAACAGAACAGGAAATGGGCCCAATTATAATCAAAGCAAATGACTTGCAGGTAAGCAACCAGAGTAAGCAAGTAGGCAGGAAGGCAATTACAATGCAGGATGTTTAGTGAAGAGCATCTCCAATAGCAATTGAAAATTTTGTTATCATATGCCTCTTTACAGAGAGTTGCTACAACCCCTTCAGGAGTATAACATATAGTTCCTCCAGTTTACTCAGTAAATAAAAGATAGACTATCCAGGCCAAGTTGTCTTTATGCACTGTCAGAATGTTTGTTTCTCTACATAGCAGGTGCTATTCATACTGGTATAAGAACGCCATGAAAAGACCAATTGAGAATGGTGGGGAAATTACAAAAAAAAAGGCAATATGGTATTAGTCCATCACTGCAAAAATAAACATCAGTCTGGATGTGTGGCATAGAGGGGCATTGCCCTCTCTATATCTCAATTGACCCAGGTTCAGTTAGTGTCTGGAACACTGCAGAAACCTGTGCAGATGGGAAAAAAAAAGCTTATGTCAACTCATTCATCCCTCAGAAAAGAGTAATTTATATGTTCACAGGTTCATAGTTATATACTAGACTAACAAACACTGGAGTCTTTATAAGCCTAGCCAAGCATCCCAAATGTATCTTGCAACATTTTTGAGTCTTCTAAGGGGTATATATAGGGTATAATTTAGAGACTGCCTCTTTCCATTAAAGAACTAGTTGCTAGACCATGGATGAAGTTCCAATTTCCCAACCACTGGTCTAGGCTATGCTTGAATAAGGTTAGGGGAAACTGTGTTTCACATGCATGGGAAGGCTGTTTATGAGGAGGGGAATTCTCTGAGACACATACCTGTCCCTCTAGCATGTCCTATTTATGTCACAAGCAAGGTTCATGTTCCTAGATTGAGAAGTTCTGATGCTATTGGTTCTGTGGATGTGCAAAAGGTCTGTCAGAGTAAGATCCAAGGATGCTCTGTATGCCAGGCACAGAGCACCTCTCAATAGTCTGTAGGAAACTGAATATAGAGACAGGGCATTGAGATAATCTGCATAGAACATATAGGACGTTGAGGTAATCTGCATAGAACATATTGTTTACATCCTCTGTTCTTTTTGTGAGGAACCTATGTGGATGTTCTAGTTGCTGCATATGCCTGGTCAGGTACACACTAAAGGGGCAGTTGTATTCAATGATGGGTCTGATGAGGAACGAATACAGAAGAACAGTGGCCTCTTTAGATCTACGTAGTTGCCATGTCCTTACTTATAAGTTAGCAATACAGAATGATTTCCTTAATGTCTTAAACACATGTTGGTCAAACAACAGGTTGCTATCCACATATCCCCCAAACCCCTGAGTAATGGGTCCACTTTTAGGGGTGTGTTATCAATGAGGTAGTTTCCTGGGTTAGCCAACTTTGCAAAGGGTATATTATGCATTTTATGGCACTGAGTTTTAAGCCATGGCTTTGGCACCAGTCACTTGTCTGTGTTAGTTCTTCCTGTAAAATGTTAGAGACTTGGTGAATACTATGATTGCTCCTAATTTGCAGTCATCTGCAAACATGGTCAGCCAAAGGGCTTTGACATTGGATTTCACCTCTGAGATGTAAATTCCAAAAGTAGCTGGCTCAGCACAGAGCCTTGAGGGACTTTGCTAGTGACTGGCTCTTCGTGATCTCCGCTGTCCTAACCCCATGTCCTATCTGAGAGCCAAATGGCTATCCCACAGATAACATAAAGGTTAATGCCTAATTCCATGGGTTTGTTGCAATGACCAAGTGAGGTATTGTATCAGATGTCTTAGCCAAGTCAAGGTAGGTAGTATGCACCAGTTTGCCCTCATCAATTGCCTTGGCGACCCTTTGAAAGAGGTCAGGCAGGTTGAAAAGGCATGATATACCTTTGATGAGACTGGGTTGGATCCAGTGTCTGAGGGCTTCCTATGTTATTATTAATAATATCCATAATAATTCTTTCTATGGCTTTACATATCAGACTAGTCAGACCTATGGGACTGTAATTCCCATGATCTATTGATGGACTGCCATTGTACAGAGAGATGACAGTTGCATCCTCCATTCATGTGACACAAAGCCTGTCTGGAGGCAATGATTAAATATGTGACTCCAAAGGTCCAGACCAGTCATACTTCAGGCTATTTAGAATGCATCCTGGGATATTATCGTGACCCATTGCCATCGATATGGTGCTCATAGCCTTAGAGAGGGCATTTAAGCAGTGCTCCCTAGTGATAGTTGGGGGGGTTATGTTTGATGGTATTACTTGGGGGGGATGCTTGGAGGAAGAGGAAGTAAAATTGGAGATGAATTTATTAGCCAGTAGATTTGCTATATCTTTCATTTCCATCTAAGTGACTCCATTAATAATCAGTTCTGTGCTCTGTTGTGTACTGTCTTTGAGGTTTCAGACATAACTAAAGAAAACCTTGTGGCTGTCCTTGGCCTGGGAGGCTAGCTTTTCCTCCAAATCAGCTTTAGTAGACTTAATTTGCCCTATGTTGTTTATTTAGCCTGATGAGAGAGCTTTATCCTGCACTTCCTAATTTTAGATGTGACTTTTTTCCTTTTGTTGTATAATCTATTTTTGCTTGGATTTATTCAAGGTGGTTTACTTTTTGAGTTTGTTCTGGGCTTTTATCAGGTAGGCACAGCTGTCTTTTTGCGTCTTTTAATATGATTATACAGGGTTTCTATGGACAATTCTGCTTAGACAGCTGTGTTTTCTGGGTTTGGAGGGCTTGTAAGTTTGTCAGGTAATCACTTAATAATAGGTAGTATAGGCTTTACTGTAGTTCCTAGCTGTTACAGAGTTTTCTGGGGGTCACAGCAGTAATTTTTATTTTGAAGGAGACAGGTGTATTGTCTGGCCTTACCAGAGATGACATTACACGGGGGTGGTCTGGGAGGACAGAGGAATGAGTGCAGCATTCTCCTATATTTGTGAATTCCAGATCTAGCATGCTTGCACTCCCAGTGGGCATATGAACTATACCATGGTGTTTGTGTTTGCAAAGTCAAGGAATCTATGGGCCTGCAAGTTTGGGGTCAAGCAGGATTCAGCATTTATAGAGAGGCAGTTAAAGTCCCCCATAAATATGATATTGGGCTAAATAATAAGCATCTGCAGTAGACTGAGAACCCTCCACCATTAGTCCCTGCCTGGGAAGTAGCTGGTCTAAATTTGTGAAAGGCATTGCATCCTTGCACTGCCAGGGTGTTGTCCATGGGTTTAACCCATGTCTCAGTAACTGCACAGATGTTTGCAATCACCACAGTGAGGAGAGTTTGGAGGGAGAGGAGTTCCTTGTTTCGGCTCTTGGCATTAAGCAGTAACACCTTTAGATTTCCTTGGGTTGATTTTGCTAAGTTGGAAGGTTTGTCAGTTTGACATTGCCTAAAAAAAGCACTATAGCAAGGACAACGTTTTAACCAATATTTCAAAGCCTGGTAGGGATAGCTGCAGACCATCTTTGGCAAAGCAATGTGGTCTGTTGACCATATCTTCCAAAGATGACAAATATTGTACCTATTTTGAATAACACCAGAGGCTAAGCCAATTGTTGAAGTTAATAATCTTCTGTTCTTATAGTGGCATCATCCTTGGAGAAAGTAGAGTGCTGCTCAATGCTAGACTCATACCAGCCTGGGATACCTAGTCAGAGAGTTCCATAATGTTTCCTTCATATATTCCAGAGAGGTATGTTTAAGGTCACTTACACCTATATGTTCAATGACTGAGTCATACTGGTACTTGTGGTTCAATGACCCAAGTGCATGAGTGAGTTGGCAGATCCTAGAAACTGATAGGCAGCTGACCATGATTTTCTCTTTGTTCAGCCTGGTGAGTGGGGCATCCACATATTTCACAATGGAGTGTCCTATAACTAGAGTATTGGATAATGTGTCGGCTTGCCTTATGGGCTTTGTAGTTACAGCGCCATGGGGTGTGGCTGTGTGTGTGGTGTTAGGTGTTGTTTCTGTAGAGTGATTTTGGGTTTACTGAGAATAACTGATGTGGGTCGAGTGCTAATAGGTGTTTGGGGTTTAGGAAGATTGTTTTATAGTGCCTCAGCATATGTTTGTCTATGTATCAGGTGCACTCTATGTGTAGTGGGTGTAGTCTGTGTGTTACTGACAACCTGACTGTTATTTTGAGCACTTGTATGCAAGAGTCTGCCTTCAGTGACACTGTAATTACATCTCTTTGTCTCATATTGTATTAATTTCTCTAAGAATTAGTTGGTTGTCCTTGAACTTCAGGCAATTGCTACATTGTCGCACAATACCCATATCCACTAGACTAGCAACTGAAAAACTGGGAAAATGCATACCCATGATGTCAGGTCCTTCTAGATAAACTATAAGGGTGTGGAACAAGACGTTTTTTTAGTGGGCTAGGATTGGTGATTCTGAGGTTAGAAGCAAAAAACAGACCATGTAGGAGTAGATTCATGGAATAGTGCTCCTCAGAACACAAACTAGTTGCTTTTTGCATAACTGAGTTAAAGGGTACAGCTTCAAAGGTAATTTTATAGGGAAAATGTAGTTTCTATGTACCTGCTTCTGTACAAGGCACTGCTAAATGCCAATAGACCCCTGGTCAACAAAACGGCCTTACTTCGCTTCCAAATTCAGACAGTCCAGACCCCCCCCCATTGTCTCTTGATGGGTAATCCCAAGTTTTCTAAATGTAAAAACACACAGAGGTTATCCAAAAGTGAAAAGCTAACACAAGACCCAGTTCAATGACTGGCTAGGATAACCGTTTTACAGCAATTTTCTTGCAATTAATCCAGCAGAAAGGATACTGGATCCTCAGATTTATCATTTTAGCTTACTGTTACTTTGAAGAAGGATTAGCCATTTTCATTAATTATAACCAGAAATCTTTGCTATCCTGCTTTTACAGAGGAAGCCCTTCTGTGTTCCCAGAGTATGATAAGAGTCTGTAATTTAGTCATTGTTTTGAACATAAAGCATCTAATGCAAACCATAATTGTTGGCATCCACCTTAGCCAAAGGCATTAGCTGTTGCACTTATTACAGTTTTTATTAGAAGGGGTAGTTTCAATTTTACAGTAATTTTAACTTAAACATTTCTCAATTATTGCATATAGATTTTAAAATTTTAAGTGTATTGTTACGAAACTGTATATTTTACATTTAAATCTGTAGTAACAAAATACATAGAGGGTGGGGACAGGCATTTTCTTCATAAGGGTGTTTGATTTTCCTTCATGGTTATGCAACTGTGAAGTTAGTAAGTAAGGGGATGTAGGGGTGAAGTCTGACACATAGTGGGGGTTGTTTTGCCACCATTTTCTAGGTTAGTGGCTCTTTTCCTCTTTATTTGATCTAACTATTGTGGCTTAATTATTTCTTGTTTTTATTAAGTGACACACACTATTATTTGATAATGCTAGCTGTGGGCATTTACTTAACTTGAGAAAATTTAAGTCTGACAAGGAAAATCATCATGATTTGAGTTTGGTGGCAGTATTAAAATAGGGGAGAAAAGTAGAAGTCATGGGTGATAAGATTCAGAGGGAGATATAAAACAGCATTACTTCACTGAAACGTTTGTGGGATTCTGGAGTACCATGTCAGAATGGATTTTATCTTCTTCTTTCGGCTTTTGCTGGTTAGGGGTCACCACAGTGGATCATCTGTCTGCTCATGATTGGCAGTGGAGTTTTACAGTGTCGAGTTGCCAGCCCGGCACCCAGCCTTCCACAGAAGGCACACACATGCACATCTAGGGCCAATTTAGAGTATCTAGTCCACCTACTGCATGTCTTTGGGATGTGGGAGGAAACTGGAGCACCCAGAGGAAACCCACACAACCACAGGGAGGACATGCAGACTCTGCACAGAAGGCACCCCAGCCGAGAATCAAACCGGAGAACCTCTTGTTGTGAGATGGCAATGCTAACCGCTGCACCACCGTTGCCACCCTGTCAGACTGGATTTTATAATGCAGGACAAGAGAGATGTCTGAGATGGAAGGAGACATCTAATGGAAGGTTTCAGGAAAATGGAGGAGGGCAGCTAAATATGAACTATCAGCAGTAACTAGGCAAACACAAAGAAGTACTGATCTTCTTCCAAGAGCCTCTTTTGTGGAGAGTGCAAATTGCTCAGTGACTACTGTGTGTATACATAGAAAGTCACTATCAATGAATGGTTATGGTCCACGAGACGTGAAAGGAAATCTGAAGTCTGTTTGCCAGAAGTTATATGGAGACATAAAACACTACTACCGCCCTTGACCAAAAGATTGTTAAAGTTAGTAAGGAACTCTACCAAGTACTTTTCTCTTGTGCCAGTCTAAAATGCTGTAAGCCTGCAATACAAACAGAAAGCATCAGGAACTTTGTATGTGGCAGCTGTAATCTACAAATGTCCCATCTGAAGAAGAGAGGCACACTTTTGTCCCTCTATTAAAATGTGTGAAATTACTCAGGAATAAATAATGATTTCTTGAATGCAGCCTGCTGCACAGCCTTAAAGCAGTGGCTCAGTCACTCATACAACCTGTTAGCTAGAGCCACAGATCATGTACTCAGATAATGAAAAGTGCTCAGAATAGGACACTCGAATAAAAATGTGTATAGCTTAGCCGAGAGAGACACAACTTCAGATGAATACCATATAATGCTGTTTAAAACACAAAACAAACACTTCTGACTTTTTTTTCTGAAAGCTGTGTACCCCTCCCTCACTCCCCATGAGGACTGCTTCCTGTTAAATCCATTGCTACACTGCTTCAAGGCACAGCTGATCTTAATTTTCTGGATATTAACCCCAGACCTTCTATGCCATTTTCTTGGCCTGACTGATGCTATAAATACCATCAGGGAACAGCTTCAGGGGAGGGGTAAATTTAACCCTCCCCCACCACTGTTAAACTGAAATATTTTCATGTTTGAAGGAAGAATGCACAGTTGTGAAATGCAGTGCAATAACAGCTGGGTGGGGGCAGTAACCCTGAAGAAAAGTGTACTTTTTACTGAAAAAGAACAATCCTGGAGCTTTGACAATGAAGAGAATTGCTATTCTCTGCCAAAGTATGACCCAGGCTCAAACTGTTACTGGCCTGCAGGCTTCAGCCACATCTCTCTTCAACAAATTCTCTTGTCTTTTTGCATCAAACAGCTCAGCTCTGACCAGAAAGAATGCTTAATGAAGTAAACAGCCACAATTGTTCATGATTACATAGCGTAAACAGTGCAGTCAGACAGCATACACTCATTCTGAACAGTCCAACAATATGTCCAGTTTACAGGACAATACATATTGTAATACATCTGCATCAACTCAGATATTGCATTTCACTGTAATGCAATGCACAGCACCTTCGCTACTTGCAGCTTTAGAATGGTGCAGGGAAAAATGTTAAACGCACGTAACGTACATGCAGTTTACATCTGGACTGTACAGTTATATAAAATTAAAAAAATCCTTTCAGTAAACAGATTAAAACTTTTAATCTGTCATCTATGTATGGGAACAAATTCACAGTCCACGTCATTAAATTGTATGCAGTGTAAACTCAGAAGCCTTACACAATACATGCGGTAACAGATCTCTCCTAAACATTGCATTACATAGCATATGCTCAGATTACAAAGTTAAATCAAAGCTGCTGTGCATTGTATCTTAGCATTATAAGTGCAGCTGACAACAATAAAGCTGAATGAATTTTACATAACATACACTTTTGACATCTTCAGCTTTCTCGGTGTCATAGCCATATTCTGCTATACAGTTCTTCCTTATGGCAGAAATACCGGTAATAATATAAGGTTTGTGGTATATTACACACTACCCTTATAACGGTGTCATTTTTATAATGTATTCCACACCACTACTATAAAGTCATAAGGTCTGAACAAAACATCTGTGCTCTAATAAGCACTACACAGTCTGTGGTATGTTACACGCTACTCATAACAATACAATGCCTGTAGTGTATTACACATTACCTTATAATACATCAAGTCTGCCATGCTGTGCATTAGTCTTATAAATGGCATAAAAGCTGACAATTTTAAATGCATTCAGTGCTAGACAAATATACCCTTGCAGCATATATATATATTTTAACTATTTCTGCAAGACACAAGCTTTTATGTATGTATGCAGACAACAGATAGTGCCATGTCTATTCTATCATGAATATTAGATAATTACAACATGTATCCAAACTACATTACCATACGTTTGCAGTACTTATTTATTTGGTTTGTTTGTGTGTTTAAAGCAGTCATTTTTTCAGACTAATGAAAGTACAGCATAAAAAACTATTTGTTACACTGCTCATTAAATTCACATGGGTAACTGATAACAGCTAGTTGATATTTAACTTGCAGTATACATAATGACTTAGAACATGAGGTAGTTGTCTACTAGGCTGCATGGTGTACTGTTTTTGTAAAGTGTTCTGGGCTTTGGTGTCTAGAAATTTCATAAATAATATATCTTTCTTGCTAATCTAGCAATATAGACGCATGCAAACTGGATTTGTATATATACCACCACAGGTCTCCCCTAAAAAGAGGCCATCAGCCTAGTGGGACTAATGCTGTCAACAAAGGATATATAAAGCATTGTATTATAAACTAGTCCCTTATTATGTGTGCAATATGTGGAATATACTGTAAACTAAATGGATCTAATACAGTTTAGCAAAATCACATTCTCTGAAAAATTTCACCAAATCATTTTCACCATATCTTTTGGTGACCTAGAATTGTTTCAGTGGGTGACCAAATCTTAGTCCCCCACATGACAGGAATCTCCTTGTATTTCCAACTAAACAGAACCTACTCCAGGGTATTGCTACCTCAGTGTAGTTCATATTTATCAATGGGCTTCTTTTGCTTGCCTGAATGATTTGAAAAAGTGGATTCAGAGAATCTGCTTTGTTGAACCTGACAACTGTGCTCCTCACATTAATAATTTATAATACATACTACTAAAACCAGAATGTTTTGAATTATGTACCAAAAATTACAATATGAATGTAAAACACGATAGATTTGTGATATGCACAGAAAGCCTTGGAATATACACGTGTAGTGAGCTATGCAGTGCTACGTATACCAACTGTGAGACATTTACATGAAATCTGCAATATTCCTGTTGCACACATTATCCCTTGACAATATGGATTCAGCATTTATCATGATGTGCCATGCTTCATACCAGTTGCTGTGTAAATAAAAAACTCACCATAACATCTACACTGTCTTATCAGACTCTTAAAATGTGCACAGGTAAGCACTCTTGAGATTTATTTTCTTGTCTTTCAATATGTTTCTTGGGAGACAGAATATAATTTTGTAAGGGGGGAGTGATTAACAACTGAAGTTCAGAGCATAGAGAAGTTAACCTAAAGAAAATGGACTGGACAATGGCAGAAGAGATTTGTTATAAGGGGCCTTGTTGCTAGAGTGAGACAATAGCCACGACCTTGGTAAGCAGAGAATTTACAAAGTGACCAAGATAAAATACAGAGATATATTGCCCAGTGCTGAAAATTGTGTAGCACTGCTGTAGCTAATCAGGCATGAACTGAAAGGCAATCATTGGTGTCATCTGGACCACAAGTCATTGTTGGGCACTGGGAGCAGTGTTGTATTCTGTACCGGCTTGACAAATGCAGAAGAAACACAGGAAACATATGGATTTGCTACACACCTAGCAGGCTTTTCCATGCTTACTAGGTCACTACATAGAGTCTGTTCTAACAATCACAATTCTCAATTCACTGACTGACATATAATGGTGCCCTTGTTGATACTCAGTCCAGCATTCTTGTTTGTTCCAAGTAGCAGAAACCTGGAATGCTGGTGCTACACTGGGGCCTACATCTCACCACATTTGTCTAGGTATGTGTGTATTCATTTATTTTTTCGGTTGTTCATTAATTACATTGTTAACCAAGAATATCCAGCTGGGAAGGTCTATTTTTCAGACCAATTCCAAGGAGAAAAGCTACAATGTGATGCAACTTAGAAATTTTCACAATTATTATATACTATTAGGCAGCTGAAAACATAAAGTATCATCACACAAATACAATATCAGACCATACAAGAAAAACAAACTACTCAGCTATTAAATTAAAAACCTGTATCAACATAATGCATTTCAAAGATTAGGATTAATAAAAAATGAAGGCATAATTGTGTTCAGTTAAAAGTAGTCAGTGAGGAAAAAATTTGTATGGAAAACCTTCAGCAAACCAAGCGTTTTGAGTGAAGCTACAGATAAACAGCAGCAGTTGTTAAGCAATATAAAGACATTTTTAAGAAACATGAACCACATAAATAAAGTCAGTAAAATAACAATCCTAACTCAAATAATAGAAGCTATTTCACATTCCACTCCCACTTAACTTATTTTATTTATTTATTTTACATTTTTTTTAACCGGGAAATTCCAACTGGACCAGGTCCATTTTCAGCGGAGGCCCGGGGAGAAAAGCTCCAACCTCAAGTTATACAAAAACGGTACATCCAGCATAATACACAAAACAGGTTACATCATGTATGCTGAGCATAGTAATATAACAAGAATTAATAAAAACACTCCAGGTAAAAGAAGATATAGAACATGGGTAAAAAGACAATGTCAGTCATACATTGGTAAGAAAAGAAAATATATCAAGTAAGATTCTACAGTTAAAAATATTCTTTCAGATGACCAAGCCTACAGGGGATCAGAGCTTCAGCATGTGATCAGAGAGGAATTTGGGGAGTTAATAGTAGTATGGGTAGGGTTATGTGATACAAGGGCATAACCAGGTACTAAAAAGGTGCGATTTGAGGGAGTTTTTGAATATGGATGTGGAGGGGGCAGTTGACATGGATAGGGGTAGAGAGTTCCAATTTCTGGCAATGGTGTGGGAGTAGAGCGCTTTCCCTGCATTATTGTTAGCCTTGGTGATGGAGAGGAGAGATTTTTCACTGGATCTTAGGTACTGGTTTGCAGTATAGATAGTAAGTAGGTTGGATAATGAGGGTTTTTTTTAGGATATTTGAGAATATTGTAGGCTGTGCCCAGCTGGTGATAGTTAAGTAGCTGTGGTAGCTCAAGCCATTTTAGTTCTTTTAGTGCAGCACACTGATGGGTTCTATAGGTTGAGTTAGTAGCAAACTTGGCTATTTTATTGTAGCATGATTCTAGTTTGTCTAGGTCACATTGTCTGATTTGGGTAAAGATTTTTGCTGTGTATAATAGAGTTGAGAGGAGGCGGCTTTGTGCAAGAGTGACTCTTGCTTTTTGTGAGAGAAAGGACTTATGCCTGTATAGGGAGCCTAGTTTTTTTGTGTACTAGTTTTATGGTATGTGAGATGTGAACATCAAAGTGGAGATTATAGCAATAACCCACGCCTGGGTGTGGGTAATGCTAAATTTACCCACGGTTGGCGTGGTTTGGTCAGGTGAGCCCGAGGACCAAAAGCCAACCGTGGATAAAATTAGCATTACCCACACCCAGAAGTGGGTTATTGCTATTATACCATGACATTATTTAAGAAAAGAAACTATTACTTTTCTTAAATAATGGCATAGTATAATGCCTGTTTACTGCCCTTCCGCAGATGTCTTGGCATCGCGGCAGTTCTGATGTACTGCGCGCCTGCGCAGTACATCAGAGTTGAGCAAAAGCAACGGAGAAAGCAAGATCTCCGTTGCTTTTTATGTCTCGCTATGTTAAATGAGTTTAACATAGCGAGACAGTTTTAAAATAAGCAACGGACATCTCCGTTGCTTATTTTAAAACTGTCTCGCTATGTTAAACTCATTTAACATAGCGAGATTCAAAAAGCAACGGAGATCTTGCTTTCTCCGTTAAACACTGCTCGCTATGTTAAATGGGTTTAACATGGCGAGACAGCTTTAAAATAAGCAGCGGAGATCTCCGTTGCTTATTTTAAACTGTCTCGCATGTTAAACCCATTTAACATAGCGAACAGTGTTTAAAAAAAAAGAGTTATACTAATGGAAAAAAATCCGGGCGACCGGACCTTTTTCCATTAGTATAACTCGATTTACAACGGGCACGCTGGCCAATCAGCGTGCACGTTTTGGGGGGATCATGGTATAATATTGTCTATTTCAATGCCCAGAAGTTTGGTGTGGTTAGAAGGGGAGATGGTGGTGCCGTCCTTAGATGTTATGGTAAAGGAGAGGTTTTTTCTTTATCTATTAGGGGTAAATAGTAGCAGTTTTGTCTTTTTGGGATTTAGAATTAGTTGGATGCCCAATATCCATTTTTCTACCTAAGGTTGCCTTAACTCAATACAGCCAAGGGCACCTCCAGGTGTTTCTGCAGTTTCCCCCTACTGATGCCTCTATGCATCAAATATTGCTTGTTCATGTTTGCATTAATACTTCCAAAACGATGCTTTATACAAGGTATCAGAAGATTTCATCTTAAAGCATACATGATGACAAATACAATTGTATTAATATTTGACTTCCGTCTAATGCATAAAGAGATATTGAATATTATTAGCGTCAAGCTGAATGAATGCCACTAATGTAAACATTAATTAATCCTGAATAGTTTGTCATTTACAGTTTGGTGGTAACACTTATGATTCAAGAGATATGAAGGTTTGAACTGTAAGGCGATAACTTCATTTTTTTAAAAGCTCAAACCACACCCACTAAGAGTTAAAAATATATACTCAAAAGAGCTATACTGGAGGGAATGAGTTAAATGCACATTTCTCTGAGGTGCATCACAGATGTTAAAGGAGATTATTTCATCATCTTCCTACTGCTACACAACATCTGACACCACCAGGAGCTCTGCCACAAGGTCCTACACCTACAAGCTTTACTGAGAATTTTGTCAGTGTTTAAAGCATAATCATGAAAAAACCTTGCTCTGTATTAACATTAATCAGTTAAATACATACCTGCGCTGTGATTTAAAGTATCTGTGAAACAGTCTCTGCATTCCAAAGACCTCTAAGTTGTCCACTGGCCCTTTTTGCTTGACCAGTAGAATTTTCTGCATATGCCAGTTATTCAGTCTAAGGAAATGAAAGACAACCTGTTTTACTTGCATCTCCTTATTAATTGCTTTGCTCTGGCTATAACCTGATTGCTCTCTGTTATAAATTGACATGAGGGTGGGATTGTCACTGTAGTAGAATGTATTGATTAACAACCCCTCAGTGTTGTCTCCTCTTACACTCAGTCACTGTCTTTCTTCATATAGCAAATATGTGTCATGTTATTACATTTCTATTTGTTCTAAGACTGTGTATAACAGTGAAAAGATTTTGGTAGTGAGTTATATAGGTTCATATATAGTGCTAACTGCCCTTGTGGGCCACTTTAAACCTAGCCAATTATCCCATGTAAGAATCCAACCCTGCACCTTCTGTCTGTAAGGTAAATACCTTAACCATTATTCCAAGCTCCCACCATAATTATATCTCTCTAATCAATGAGCTCTTAGCAGAGGTGAGACTCATACCATGAACCTTATATATATAAGGCAAACCCCTTAACCACTGTACCATATAACTTTTTGCCTTTTATAACACTTTCACTCAGATCGGATAAGCTTTATGTACGCTGACTGTGTTTCCCTTTAACACATATGTATGTAATGTAAGTTGCTGGTGTTCTGGTGTGTGTGTGTGTGTGTGTGTGTGTGTGTGTGTGTCTATATATATATATATATATATATATATATATATACATACACATATACACACGCGCACACGCGCACACACACACACACACACACACACACACACACACACACACACACACACACACACACATATATTTTAGACGGATTTACTTCACATGGTCGAAATTTCAGAATGTTGAAGACCATATGGTCGAGACCATAAGTTCGACATTTGAAATGTGGACCATGGAATAAAAACAAAAAAACACAACAAAAACTTACCTTTACGCTACTTGCAGGGGTGGGTTATGCCCCCTGCACCCCCCCCATGGGGGTTCTGCCCCCCACACACCCCAGAACTTAAATATACCAATTCCAAAATTGCACTACAGTGCGGAAGATGGAAAACTTTCCATTCTGCACTGTACAGAGATACAGGTTTCGCATGGTCGACATTTCAAATATATATATATATATATATATATATATATATTACACTATTTTGACATACTGGTTAATCCCATGAATGTTTTCTAAGTGATGGTGTTATATTATGCTTATCAATGTAGTGCCATGTTCTGATAATTTGCTCGTTATAGCTGTTTATTTACACTACATTACTGTGTTTCCTTATCAGTATACTACCTGCTAAAACTAGTTTGAGTTTACATTCATACACTTTCTTACTATCACTCTACACTTAAATTTCCCCTGTAGTCTTTTGCTCTGACTTACTTTGGTCCTTCCTTCATCTTTTTTATTTTTGTGTGTGTAGTAAGTACTTTATTGCCTAAATATAATTTTATAGCTTAGTAGAAATGTTTTTCTTTCTTTTATTTTAGATCCTGTTGTTACCAAATCTGCTCTTGATATTGCAAGAGCTCTGTCACAAGGCCCTACACCTACAAGTTTATTAAGAATTTTGTCATTGTTTAATGTAAACATAATTGACTTGAAGAACCTTGCTGAGTATTAACTTTAATCAGTTTAATACATGCCTGCTCTGTGACTGAAAGTGTCAGTGAAATAGTCCACGCACTCTATGGACCTCTTACACAGTTGGTCACTGTCCTGTTTTGCTTGACCAGTAGATTTTTCTGCATATGCCAATTATTTAGTCTCAGGAAATGACAGGCAACCTGTTTTACTTACATCTCTTTGTTAATTCTTTGTCCTGGCTATAAACTTATTGTTCTCTGTTATAAATTGACCTGAGGCTGGATATCCATAACATTTCCAAAAGAAAAAATATTACCAGGCAGAGGTGCTAGTGCTATTGGGCTGCAGGACTGCATACCCCCTGCTGTAGAAAAGAAAGAAAAAAAAGAAAAACAAAAGATAAACACGAGTCCTAGAACATCGGCATGCGCCCTTGCGGCATTACCCAAGTCCCAGAACTCGAGTATGCCCACTCGCGGCATTTCCTGTGTCTGAGCTGCAGCTTTTGGTCTGAAACTCTGCAGGTACTTGTTTATACTAATGGAAGTGTGTGTGTGCTATAAAAGGCCCCATTCGCTACAAAGAAGACAGGAAATATACCTGGTGTCTAGATTCAAACCCTGTACCTTGGGAGTAGGTAGCAAGAGCTTGAATTCCCTACTCACCACCACTTGTGAAATTTTTGCCTCATAGTTTTGCCCTGTTCCTCATAAAATCTGTGTTTTTTCTGGATTTTGAATTCACTAAACTGACAGGCATTTGAATTTCAGACTTCATATTCTTCAGAAAGTACATGATAACACAAAGACTTTTATTCTAGCAATTTTCTGTTTATAAGATAAATATTTGAAATGTGTCCCTATGGCTGTATTCCCACATTATTGGCTTTGTCCAGGTTTTTTATGCTAACAGGTTGAGAGCTATGGTGAAAACTGAATTCACTGAATATGTTTGAGGGCTGTATTCCCCCATTATTGGCTTTGTCTAGGTGTTTTGTGCTAAGAAGTTGAGAGCTATGGTAAGAGCTGAACTCACTAAATAATAGCCATTTATGTTTCAGTTTACCTGCCTTTCAAAAAACAGCTGATTTGGAATAGTGGTATGTTGCTCTGACTGTAGTGCACAAGGTCCTGGGTTCAACACTTAGCAGTGAAATGAATGGTGGTCACACAGCATTTTATTCTAGCAACTTTCCAAGATTATGCAAGCAATGTTTAAAATGTGTCCCTAGTTTTTGGGCTTTTGTCCCCACCCCAATAACTTTTGGCTTTTTCCAGATTTCTTGTGCTTCAAAGTTGAGAGATACAGTTGAGTGTTGAGTCCATTTTACAAGGAGCTGAGAGCTTGAAGAGAAATTTAGTGCTGCTTATGCTGTGTCTGCTTGTGTTGTTAATAGCACAACAGGTAGTATACTTGCTTTTGATGCTGAATACTGTGAGTTCTACTCCCACAGTATATAGATGCATTACTGATACTGTACTGTGTTGTACTTTTAAAGGGGATGGATGCTGCAGTCATAAGAATGTCCTCTTTGGCAGAGATACCTAATAACTATGAACCTGTTATCAGTTTGCCATCCATTCCCTATTGCAATATTACTAGCTTATCATTTTGTAATGTAACATAGGCAATTTATTCCTCAATAGCATCAGGTACTTTATTTGTAGATGAACAATGAAATATAAAGTTGTTTGCTAGCAGCTACATCTTCATTAGTTACAGATCTCTTTAATGTGGAATTATTTAGATGACATTTACTTCTGCAGAGATTATGCATATTTACTGCTACTGGTGGATTGTAGAAGTTTGAATAGACTTTTATGATAGAAATGTTCTAAATTGGGCAGTTTTGTCATTATTGGTGCATGCATTTTGTTTCATTGTTTACTGGAAAAATGTACAAAACAATAAATTTAAAATGCCCTCTAACAACTGTACTGTTATACAAGGAATATAATTTAATACAATCAGGAAGGTGTATCAAAGAACACATGTATGTTTCCTGTGCAAGGGGCCTATGATTTAAAAACAGCCCAAAGTTAGTCTTTATCTGCCACTGGCCAGATGCATTTTCTTTGAATGTGGGTTTTGATGCTGTTTCAATGTATGTGAGTTTCAATGGCAGAGAGGTTTTAATGTGAAGTCTATTTTCATTGTGAAACTGCATTGCTTTGTTTAGCAGATGTATATTAGTGTTTGTGCTGTAAAATGTAAAATAAAACTTTTAAATGAAATCTAAATCTTCATAGAAGTAAAGCAGTATGCACATTACAGTGTTTATGGTAAATGGGGTGAAAGAGCCAAGTAATGGGACATTGGAATAACTGCAAGGGGGAAGTCCCATTCGACCATGATTTTGTGAGGGGGAAAGGCGGCAAACTCAGTCCCGGCTGAACTATACCTCTCAAATGTCCAGATTTTTGCAGAATGAATAGATTTCTGCTTCTTATTTTTGGTATGTTCCTCATAACATTGTGGTTATCTGGCAAATCATTTAGGAATGAAGACACTAAATAATGGCAGATATTGAGTTCCAGACTTCATACCCTTCAGAAAAATGCATGCTAAAGCAAGATCTGTTATTCTGTCAACTGTCTAAGTTTATACAAGAGCAATTTTTAGTACTGTTTGTATGTTCCCTCAATATATTTGGCCTTATCCAGATTTCCTGCGGTAAGAGGTTGAGAGGTACGAGCAAATAAATCACTTTATAGAATTAGATATATCCAAACCTCTCAACTGTCCTTGATTTTGGCTCAGAATGTTGCTCTCCCCCTAATAATCCCTCTGCAAAATGGCAAATTTGGAATAAAATGTGGAGGGTTTACAATTAATAAATAATTGTAATGATCAAAGTAATAGATTACTTTTTATTTCAGAAATGCATGTAGATTTTCTTATTTTGTCAGCTGCTCAAGTTAACAGCACTAATATTAAAAAAATGTCCATTCTTTGACAGGTTTCCAGCTGTATTGTATAGCTATTTTATATTTTTGCATCACATTTTTGGCCCATTTTTCATAAAATTGGGGTTTTCTGGCAAATTAGTGGCAAATCATTAAAGACTGAAGTCTGAAAATAATGAGATTTGAGTTTCAGATTTCATACCCTTCAGAAAATTCATAGTAATGATTAAAAAAAAAAAAGAAAATTCATAGTAATGCAAGACCTACTATTCTATTATCTTTCTATGTTTATAAGAGCAATATTTAAAAATTGCCCTTATTTTTGGGCCTTTGTCCTACTTTTATTTATGCCTTTGTCCAGATTTCTTGCTCTGAGGTTGAGAGGTATGACAAATGTGTCAGGGCCATCACCGTCAGCCTGAGACATTTCAAATTGTAACATACTTGTTGCACCCCATTCCCCTACTTAGTGACTCTGGATGTGTCCAAGCAAGGCAAGGAGCAGTTATGCAGTTTAAGTGTGCACAGTATCCTCCCATCCAAGGTAGACACAAGTACTACAGTGGCTTTTCATCTGCCCTTGATTTTGCAGAATGTTCTGATTTTCTGTCATATTTTTATACTGTTGATTTATACTCCTTCTTATTCAAAAAATGAATGTTGTTGCAGAGCCTGTTGCTCTGTGTTTAAGTAGCAATGCTTTAATGACCATCAGGTAAGCTTGTCTGAGACAGTAAGATGCAAGTAAGCTTTAATAAGCATACTGTTAAAGAATTACCAACACTTAAAGGCTTTTTGTTGATGCCATGCAGAGAATATTTACATAACTAGATTGCATATAAGCCTTGGGTATTGAAATGCATATGACAGTATTTGTAATAAAGAACAGGATTACAGTATTTTCAGAAGCTCATTACATTTGTTGGAGACTTGTAGTCATCTTTGCTGGCTTTACCTGTAAACTAAACACAATGCCAGTCTATCATGTGTGGTCCATAACCTGTGCAGTAATCCTTTAACCAATTTATCTTGAGCTTATTTCTTGTTTGCTGTTCATTTTTTACTTTGATAATGTTTTCCCCATGAAACAAGTAGATAGTTGTCAGGCAGCAGGATTTTTTTTGGTAAGAAACATTTTTACAAGTGGGGGTATCACAGAGATTTCTACTTTCAGCATGTTACTTGGTACTTTTAAAAAGCTGAATATAAATTATAATTAGAAGTGCAGTGCAAAGACAAGTGATTTGAGTTGAGTGCTGCTTGTTTTTTATACTTGATTTTGCCTGGCATTCTAGTAATGTGTTTAAAAAGTAATTTATTTTTTCATGCCTCACAACCTTTTTGTTTCCATCTAGATATTAAGTAAGCTGTCATGTAGCCAATGCCTTCAAATATTTTTACTTCTACACTTCATTTTGTCTTGATTAGACTCTCATAATGATGGTTGGCACCCAGGGCAGCATATTTAGTTAAAGTCCCAGTTTTTATGTTTTTTGGCATAGCTCCACCTCTTTTTAGTTGGCCACACTCCTTTCCATTGACCCCACACATTCAGCTGTCTCCTACAGCCACCTCCCCTTGATTTGAAGCCACCAGCTGCCATACTAGGTGATGTAAATATCAATTGGTTGGACATAAACTCTAACTCCCATAAATCTAGCATGAACTAATATGGTTTTACTAAACTAATTAATAGCCCCACACATTATACCAATACATCAACTTCTCTAGTAGACTGGATCCTAGTATCTGAACTTAGCAAATACTAAATCACAGGTAAATGTCAGACTCTCTCAGTGATCATCTCCCAGTCTCACATATCCAGTTAAACAACATATTTGTAACAAAACATGTAATCTTTCCAAGTTTAACCCAGAAATGTTCATTACTACACTATGATCTGTTAACTGGAACTTCCTAAAATCCTCCCCTTAGATGATGCTGTAATTTAATTTAATACAACTTTTCTAAATATTCTAAATAGCCTTGCACCTCCTAGAAGGAAGAGACTGAAAACAAATAATGTAATTTGACTATCCAAAAAGAGTAGAATGCTAATGCAGGACAGAGAAAAAGCAATGAAAGAATGGTAAAAACATAAAACACCTCAGTATCTTGAAAACAGAATGCTTCACAATTGTACTAAAAAGCAAATAAATTAACACAAATACATGTACTATAATAACTTTCAGAATAATACTAAACACAACCCTAAAACATTTTGGACATCCATTAATGAAATCTGCCATCCCAGCCACAAATTCAACCCAAACCCCTCTCCCGAACTGCAATACAGTTCAACTGTTTTTTTATAGATATTATAGCATCTTTAACCAAGGATTCAATATCTAATCCCAACTCTGCCCAACATCCACCTATCTCCACATCCACTTTCACCTTCAAACCTGTGCCCATATCCTAAATAAAACTACCTTAAACAAACTTAAACTGCTCGTCTTCATCTGATGACCTTCCAAGGAAGTACCTAAAAATAGCAGCCAGTAGAATTGCCTCTCTTGTCTCAATCTTTATAAATAAATCAGTGCAAAAATCTCATGTTGCTTCTCTCTGGAAAAAGTTAAACATTATCCCTTTCACAAAGGAGGAAATTCAACAGAGATTAGTAACTTTAGACCTGTAGCAGTCTTATCTCCCCTTGCCAAAATATTTGAAAAATGTATTCAAAAACCAGTTTCTAGACCATCTCCTGAAAGAAGAATTCCTATCCCCTACACAACATGGCTTCCATCTTTCCCATAGTACTAGCACTACCCTTCTAACCTATATAGATACTGACAATAAAACTAGACATAATGGAAAACGAGGATCTTTGTTATTTCTAGACTTGTCTAAAGCCTTTGGCACAGAATGTCACAACAAACTTCTACTTCAAATATTCTCAATAGGACTCTCAGCCCACCCTTCTGTGGTTCAAAAGCTACCTTTCCAGTAGGTATCAGTCAGTAAAATAGCAATCCGTGCTCTCTCCTTACCTCCCAGTCTCCACTGGTGTACCATACGGCTTTATCCTTGGTCCCCTCCTCTTTAACATTTTCACCAACACCCTCTATACTTCCACACAACAGGTCACCATAATACAATACACAGATGATTCCACTCTCATTTGCACATGTGACAACATGGCACACCAACAAAATAATTGCTCAGGAAGCTTTAACAGCCACTGAAACATGGATTTGTAACTCAAACTCATGGTCAACCCAAAAAAGACCAAACTATAAATTTTTCCCCAAATCCCTCTCTCATGAAAAAACTAAATTTAAAGTCATCTTTCTTAATAATACAATCACTGAAGTCACTTCTCATAGCAAACAATTAGGGCTGATAGTGGATGATAATCCTGCATTTGACCTGCATATACAAAAGTGCATACAAAAAACTCATCAAAAACTATGAATGCTTTACAGAGTCAAAAACTTTCCATCAATGCAGCTAAAGATACACTTGCCGCTAATTATCTCCTCCCCCTATTCTTTGTGGTACTCCCATCCTTACTAACCTCCAGGCTTCATAAAAATGAAAACTTGAACAATGCTATAACAAAGCTGATAAATTTGTAGCACATACCCCTTTCAGAACCCATCACAGTATAACACTGAAAAGCCTAAATTGGTTAGAACTGCCACATCAACTAACATATACACAACTTCTTACCACCTATAAAATTATCCAGCATCAATCTGCCTGTCCAGCACGAAAAAACATTCTACACGACTATATTCCCAGTTGGTCATTGTGATCCAGCAACCAGAGACTCCTTTCTGTCTACAAACCTAGCAAATCTGCTGGGCATTGTCTGTACTCGTACAAGATATGCTGTATCCATCAGGTCTATACCCTCCCTCCCATCTTGGTATATATAATTAGGGGGGTGTGGGGGGGGGGCACAGCCTCCCACAACAGAAGAATTTGGTGAACACCGGACAATACCCCCGCTAATTATATATACCATCTCTAAGGTCACACTGAACTGAGGAAAGGGCAGGTTCAGTTATAGCTGTTACTGGTTAGTAAGTAGTAGGTTGCAGTTTGTTTATGTTGGCCAACTATGGCCATTCGAGGTATTTCTTTCCAAAGATTTGCTTGCTCAGTAAAAGTAAACTTTGGTGCCTAATGTTCAATGTTCAGCCATTCAATGTAATATTAATTCAATGGCTGAACATAGACCCAACTGAATGACACATTTCTGGTAGTGCCACTTTCCTCCTCCTTAGACACTAATGACACTTAGGGATACCTCTTCTCCAAGTGCCAAGGTCCTAATACCCCATTTCTAATTACACTCAAGTATATCCCTTTTCCTAGTGTCAGGGTTCCAAAATTTAGACATTAATGACAATTAGGAATCCCCCTTCTCCTAGTGCCAGGGTCCTCATACCTAGAGTCTAATGACTTTGAGGGATATCCCTTCTGCTCGAGCTTTAATCCTCATATCAAGACACTAATGACACTGAGGTTTAGTCCTTCTCCTAGTGGCAGGGTCCTTATACTTAAACATTAATGACACTCAGGGATACCCCATTTTCCTAGTGTTCTGGACCTCATACTATGATGCTAATGACACTAAGGGTTACCCCTTGTACTAGAGCCAGGTTTCTCATAACTAGACAATAATGACTCTAAAGGATGCTGATTCTCTTAGTGCAAAGGTTCTCACTTCTAGGCACTAATGACACTATGGGATACCCCTTTTCCTAGTGTAAGGGTCCTAAAACCTAGATACTAATACCACTGAGTGAAACATCTTCTCCTAATTCAAGGGCCCTCATATCTGGACATTAATAACTGCAAGGGAGACCCTTCTCCTAGTGTCAGGGTCATTATATCCAGACATTAATGACACTGAGCAGTCCCCCTCCTGCTAGTGTCAGCATTCATACCTGGACACAGTTGACATAGAGGAATCCCCTTTCTCATAGTACTGGAGTCTTCATAATTAAGCATTAATAACACTGAGGGATACCCTTCTCCTGCCAAGACTTCATAACTGGACACTAATGACACTGCAGGATACCCCTTCTTATAGCATCAGGATCCTCATAAATAGATATTAATCACACTGAGAATACCCCTTCCCCTAATTCCAGGGTCCTCATAACTGGACACTAATGACATTAAGGGATACCTCTTCTCCTAGTTCTAGTGTCTTCACACCTAAACACTAATGACTCATGGATATCCCTTGTCATAATGCAGCGGTCCTTATATCTAGACACTAATGACACTGCAAGGTACCCCTTTGCCTACTAGCTGGGTCCTCATACCCAAATACTAATGATGCTGAGGGGCTTCACTTCTCCTAGTGCCAAGGTCTTCATATAGACACTAATGACACTTAGGAATACCCCCGCACCTAGTGTTAGGGTCCTTACACCCAAACACTAATGGCACTCATGGATATCCTTTGTCATAGTGCAGTGGTCTTTATACCTAGACAGTAATGATACTGAGAGATACCTCTTCTTCTAGTGCCTGCATTCATATCTAGGCACTAATAGCACTGAGAAATATCCCATTTCCTAGTACTAGTGTCTTCATACTTAAACACTTATAGCACAGAGGGATACCCCTTCTCCTAGTGCCAAGTTTCTCATGCCTAGACACTAGACAATGTGAGGCACTAATTCTCCCAGTACCAGTGTCCTAATACTTAAATAAAACTGACACTGAGGGATATCTGCTTTTCTAATGCCAGGATCCTCATACGTATGCATTAATGACACTGTTGATACTCCTTGTCCTAATGCTAAAGTCTGCAACCTAGACAGTATTGACACTGAGGGCTACACCTTTTTCTAATGTTATGGTCCTCATACATTAGCACTAATGACACTGAGGGTACCCCTTCTGCTTGTGCTAGTTTATACAAACCTAAACACTAATGAATTTGAGGGATAACCCTTCTTCTTTTGCTAGGGTCCTCATATGTAAACACTAGTGATACTAAAGAATAGTCCTATTAGTGCCAGGATCCTCATACTTATGCATTAGTGATACAGATGGATAGCCCTTTTCCTAGTATCATGGTCCTCATACCTTGGCACTAATGACACAAAAGGATACCCCAATATCATACCTCTCAACCTCTTAGAGTAAGAAATCTAGACAAAGCCATAAAAAAGGTGGTACAAATAGGGACAATTTTGAAATATTGCTCTTACAAACTTAGAAAGTTGATAGAATGGCAGGTTTTGCATTAGCATGAATTTTCTGAAGGTTATGAAGTCTAAAACTCAAATCTCTGTCATTATTTTCTAACTTCAATCTTTAATGATTTGCCACTAATTTGCCAGAAAGCAACAATTTTATGAAAAACGGATCAAAAATATAAGTCAAAAGTCTGGACATTCTGCAAAAATCTGTATAGTTGAGAGGTAAGTACCCCATCCTCTAGTACCAGGGTCCTCATACCTATACACTAATATTACTGAGTAGTATGCACTCTCTTAGTGTAAGGGTCCTCATACCTAGGCCCTAATGACACAAGTGTAGACAGTAACCTGGCTTTTGACCAACATGTGTCCAAGGTAGTAAGGAAATCCTTCTGTGTTACTCAACTTATTTATTTATTTTATCTTACTGTTCTTTCCTACAAATTATGAATTTTGTTATAATATTTCCTTACTATTTACGTTATTAATCGACCAACATTTTTTTTTACCTTAACTAGTTGATATATATTGCATTATTATACTTTGTCTATGAATGTTATTAATTATGTATTTTTGGAGCTTTTCTTCCCAGGCCTCTGTTGAAAATGGGTTCCTTGGACCCCAGTCAGACTTCCCAGTATACAAATGTCAAATAAACAAACAAATAAAATGTGTCCAAGGTAGTAAGGAAATCCTTCTGTGTTACTCAACTTATAAGTAAGGACATGGAATCCAGTTCCAGCAAGGCCATTGTACCACTATACTTAGCCCTCATCAGACCCGCCATTGAGTATAATGGTCTCTTTAGCAAACACCTGACCAGACATATGCAGCAACTGCAATGTCTGCAGAAGCTTCTTACAAAAAGAATACAGGGCATAAACACAATGTCCTATGTGGATCACCTCAAATATCTGTCTCTATCTCTATAGTTGGTCTCCTACAGACTGCTGAGAGGTGATCTATGCTTGACATGCAAGACATCCCTGGATCTCACTCTAATAAATGTTTTCCACATCTGCAAAACAGATAGCATCAGAACTACTAGATCTAAAGACCTACAATTTGCAACATAAAAAGGACATGCTTGAGAGACAGATATGTATCTCAAAGAATTCCCATTCACTGGAATAGGCACCCCTTCCACATTAAAAAGTCCCTCCATAACTATACTTAAGTGTAAATTGGACCATTGGATGGGAAATTGAAAAGTAACCCCAGGTCTGGGGTGAATGGCTCTGATGGGCAGAGGCAGTCAGTAAATCATGTCATAACCAACACTCACCCCCTATTAAAATGTTTAAAACAGATACATTGTAGGACATATTTGGGTTGCATGGCTAGGCTGATAAAGGCCCTAGTGGCTGTTAGCCTAATATACATCTATGAACCTATGAACTAAATGATAGCCCTTTCTGCTAATGCTAGGGTCATCACTAAACACTAATGACATTAAAGGATACCCATTCCATTACTGCCAGGGTCCCAATACCTAAGCATCAATTACACTCAGGGATACCCTTTCTCCTAGTGGCAGGGCCCTCATAACTAGAAACTAACAATAATGAGGGATACACCTTCTCTCTACTGTCAAGTCTCCAGTACCTACACATTAATGATACTGAGGATACCACTTCTCTTTTTATCAGGGTCCCAGCATGTAGACATTAATGACAATGAGGGATACCCCTTCTCCTAGTGCCTGGGTGATCATACCAAGATAACAATGACACTGAGTTTTACCCTTTCTCCCAGTGCCACAGCCCTCATAACCAGGCACTAATGACACTGAGGATACCCCTTCTCCAAGTTGTAGGGTCCTTGTATCTAGACACTTATGGCACTAAGGGATGGACTGTTTCCTTCAGCCAGGGACCTCTCTCATACCAATACACCAATGACACTGAGGGGTACCCGTTTTCCTAGTGACTATGCCCTCATACCTAGACATTAATGTCACTGAGAGATACCCCTTCTCCTACTACCACATATCTCATACCTAGACAGTAGTGACACTGAGGAATACCTGTTCTCCTAATGCCTGGGCCCAAATAATTGGCCATTAATGAGACTAAGGGATGCCATTCTCTTAGTGCCAATGATTTTGTACCAAGACACTAATGACACTGTGGGGTACACTTTGTCCTGGTTCTTAGGTTGTCATGCCTAGGCACTTATGGCACTGAGGGCATCACCTTATTCTAGTGCCAGGGATCTAATACCAAGCCATTAATGCCACTGAATGATGCCCCTTCTCTTAGTGCAAGAGCACTCATTCCTGGAAACTAATGACACTGAGCGATACCCCTTGTCCTAGTGTCAGGATCCTAATACCAAGACACTAATGACATTGAGAATATTTCTTCTCTTAGTGCCATGGTCATCATACCCAAACACTAAATACACTGATAATACCCATTGTCCTAGTGGCTAGTGCCATGGCAGTCACACCTAGACATTAATGACACTGAAGGGTACTCCTTCTCCTAATTCCATGGTCCTCATACCCGGGCACATTACTGTAAGGGATATCCCTTCTCCTAGTGTCATTGTTCTGCTACCTAGACATTAATGACAATGAGTTGTACCCCTTTTCCTAATTCCATGGTCCTCATACCTAGGCACTTTACTGAAAGGGATACCCCTTCTCCTAGTGTCATTGTTCTACTACCTAGACATTAATGACACTGAGGGACATCATTTCTTGTTATTTCAGGGCCCACATACATAGACACAAATGATACTGCATGATACCCCTTATCCTAGTGCCAGAGTCACAATATCCAGGCACAAAGAACACTGAGAGATACCCCCATCTCCTAGTGCCAGAGACCTCATACCAAGACACTAAAATGACACTGAGGGCTACCCCTTTTGCTATTGTCAGCATTCAGACCTAGACACTATTGACACCAAAGGATACCACTTCAAACATAGACATTAATCACACTGAGGATAACAATTCTGATAATGCCAGGTTCCTCTTACTTGCCACTAATGATACTGAGAGATACCCCTTCTCCTAGTTCCTGGGTCCTCATACCTAGACACTAACAACACTGCGGATACTCTTTCCTAGTGCCTAGATCCTCAGAGCTCGACACCAATAACACTGAGAGATACCACTACCCCTAATGAGAAGGTCCTCACACCTGAACAGTAAAGACACCAAGATGAGCTCCTACTTCTAGTGCCATAGTCCTCATACCTAGGGACTAATGACAATGAGGGATACCACTTCTCTTAGGACCAGTGTTCCCATACCAAGGCACTAATGGCATTAATCATACCCATCTTCTTGTATCACTAACCTCATGCATTGACATTAATCACACTGAGGATACCACTTCTCCAAGTTCCAGTGTCCTCATACTTAGACACTGACACTGAGTGGTAGCCCACCTGCTAGTGCCATGGTACTTAAACCTAAGAACTAATCACAGTGAGGGATACCACATTTGTCATAACAAGGCACTAATGATAGCAAGGGTATGCTGTCTCCTTCTGACAGGGTCCTAATACAGTGACATCACACTGATGATTCCCCTTTCCGTAGAGCCAAGGTCCTTGTACCTAGGCACTAATAACACTAAGGGATACTGCATCTTCCAGTGTTTGTGCCCTCACACCTAAACTCTAATGACACTATGGGATTTCCCTTGTCATAGTGCAGCTGACCTCAAAAGAACCAAATGACAAAAACAGAAGTCCAAAAAAGGTATATAAAAATTTTATTGAGCGCTTTCATCTCAACACGGAGACTTCATCAGAATAAGTAACATGCCTTCAAAAGCACACACACACACACACACACACACACACACACATATATATATATATATATATATATATATATATATATATATATAAATAACACAAACCCATTGGTCCAAATATTAATTTAGATTAAACCATAGACTAGACTTAAAGCTGTATTCATCCCATCTGTTAAAGCGATACCTAAAATCTAACCTGACCTCATACCTAGACACTACTGACACTGAGAAGCACCCCTTTTCCTACTGCTGGGGTCCTCATACCTAGGGTCTAATGACACTGAGGGGTACCCCTTTTCTTAGTGCCAATGATTTTGTGCCAAGACACTAATGACACTGAAGGCAACCCCTTGTCCTAGTGCCAGGGTATTAATACCTAGATAATAACAGTGAGAAATACCCCTTCTGCTAGTGCAAGGTTTCTCATTCCTAGACACTAATGACACCAAGTGATACCAAGACACTGATTATACATCAAAAATACTCCTTGTCCTAGTGCCAGGTTTCTCATACCTTGACACTAATGACACTGCTCAATACCCCTTCTCCTGGTGATAAGGTCATCATACCTAGGC
Organism: Protopterus annectens; assembly: GCF_019279795.1. NCBI lineage: Eukaryota > Metazoa > Chordata > Ceratodontiformes > Protopteridae > Protopterus > Protopterus annectens. The sequence goes on from NC_056743.1 coordinate 1,060,780,454, forward strand.
ACCAATGACATTGAGGGATACCCCTTCTACTAATTCCAGGGTCCACATACCAAGACACTGATGACTGTAAGGGATATCCCTTCTGCTAGTGCCAACATTGTATTAAATACACATTAATGACATTGCATGATACCCCTTCTTCTAGTAGAAAAATCCTAATACCCAGGCACAAATGACATTGAGGGGCAACTCCTTCTCCTAGTGCCAGGGTCCTCATACCAAGACACTAATGACACTGAATGATACCTCTTCTCCTGGTGCCAGGGTACTCATACATAGACCCTAATGACACTGAGCAATACTTCTTCTAGGGTCCTTATACATAGAAACTAATGACACAGAGGGGTATGCCTTCTCCTAGTGCAAGAGTCCTTAAACGTAGACACTAATGATGCTAAGGGATACTCCTTTTTCTTGTGCAAGGGTCCTTATACCTAGACACTAGTGATACTGCAGGATACCACTTCTCCTACTGTCAGGGTTGTCACACCTGGACACTAATTACACAGACACATCCCATCACCTAGTCACTTAGTCCTCATACCTACACACTAATGACATAATGGATGTGACGCCGTGCCCTGGCCCAGCAATCAAGGAGCCTCAATCCTCACCACTAACACCAGTGAGGGGCATCCATATAGGGAAAGGATAATAAATACACACACAGTAAAGTACATTTTCCCTTAAGAGTACACAGAGATCCTAGTCAGTTTAGGGCTGGTTTCTCCCTTTTTTCCCAGGTCCCGAATTAGACACCCCACTGGGACAGCTATAGGGTCCAGATCTCAGCCTAGTGGGCAAGCTAAACCTCCAGCACCCTCTCTGTCCAACCAGTGCTTCGTGTCTCTGCCCAAGTAGCTGACACACACACACACACACTTTGAGATAAGAGTTTACACAACCACACAGACACTCCTGGGAAAGGCTGGCACAGGTTCTCCAGCTGTGCCCCTTTTCTGCCCAGTCTAAAAATTAGTACCAGCTGCCACCACATACTAATATTTATTAGCTACTCACAGGCCCTTAAAAGGGTGTCCAATTATTACAGTGCAATATTACTATCCAAATGGTAAGTGTGACTGAACAGTCAAGGCTTATTAGAGTGACTTGGTACAGTATCACTATATACATGCAATGTACTCTAGAGCTTAAATTAACTCTACATAAAACAGCCACAGTTGAAAGGTTTAAAAATATTTAATAATAAATAATAAAAACATAAGACAATACTTCTTACTACGCAGTGCTAGTCAAGAGTTCAGAGATCACAGAGAAATACTTAAAATAATACCGTAGAAAAGTTCTGACATCACAGAAAAACAGAGTCTAATCTTCCTAATTCCTAGCTATTTCTAAGAAAAAACAAAGTTCTAAATAATTTACATATAGAAACAGGCAGTGCTGGTGATGTCGGATGTTCAAAAGACAAAATGCTCAGAGCTCTCTGATTCTCTCTCTTTAAACTGATAACACAGAGCTGCTTCACATGACATCATTCTTCACACTTCTCTGGTATTCCCAGGCTAACAGAAACTACATTTGCATTCTTTACATCTGGTCATAAACCAGAGCAATAAAGGATATTTATGCATGCAAATTCTAGCCATTAACTCTGGCCTTAAAACAATAGGCAGGATGCCTCCCTCTAGACATATTGGCTCCGAATTTTAACATCAAAGACAGTCATAAAATGCTTGACTTAGCTTTCTTACAGCAGAGTGCACTGTTGTTACATTTTTGCAGTTCAATATCCAATGCAGTCTTTTCACATTTAAGAGAACAAGCCTGTGGCTTAGATTAATATTTACAAATGACAGAATTATCTACAACATTCTATCTGGCTAGGCTGGCAGCCTTCACCTATCTTCACACATCTCCCCCCCTGAAGAACTCAAGCTAGTTTTTCAAGTGACCCTTAAAAAACTCTGCTTGAGAGGGTTAGGTCTATCTGAGTATACCTTACCCCATTCCCTGCCTTGACAGCCCATTTGCATTGACATTGCTAAGCCCACTGTGGTGCTGCACTGATATATCATATGCTTGCAACCCTAGGGTCCATCTTAGCAACGTGGCATTTTGCTGGCTGGCTTTGTTTAACCATGTTAGGGAATTGTGATCTGTCACTACAGTGAATTTCCTTCTATACAGATAAGGCTGAAGTTTCTGCAGTGCCCACACTATGGCTAGACATTCCTTTTCTACAGCTGCATAGCATTCTTCCCAGGGTTGGAGCCTACAACTGAGATAGACCACTGGGTGCTCTTCTCCCTCTGAAGAAATCTGGCTAAGTACAGCCCTCACCCTATGGTTTGAAGCATCCACCTGCACAACAAATTATTTGCTGTAATCTGGACTGGCTAACACAGGGGCTCATCCCAAAGCTTCTTTAAGCTTCTGGAATGCCTGCTCACATGCTGGGGTCCACACTACCTTATCTGCCCTGTTCTTCCTGGTCAGGTCTGTGAGGGGAGCATCTATGGTACTAAAACTGGGGACAAACTTTCTGTAGTACCCTGCAGTCCCTAAGAATGCCCTCACCTGCTTTTAGGTAACAGGTGCAGGCCATGCCTGAATGGCTTCTACTTTGGCAAGTTCTGGCCTGATCTTACCACTCCCCACTCTATGTCCCATATAAGAGACCTCTGCCATACCCACCTGACATTTGCTCAGCTTAATGGTCAACCCTGCCCTCTGTAGTCTGCCCAGCACCTCCCTGACATGTTGGAGGTGCTCTTGCTAGGAATGGCTTTAGATAGCACTATCATCTAGGTAAGCAATGGCAAACACTCCTGCTCCTGTTAGGATATGATTTACCAGCCACTGGAAAGTTGCTGGAGCATTTTTCATCCCAAGGGGCATCTTTGTGAACTCATACAAGCTAAAAGGAGTCACAAAGGCTGACCTCTCTTTAGCACTGGGAGTCAAGGGCACCTGCCAGTAACCCTTGGTAAGATCAATGGTTGTAAGATACTTCACCCCACCCAGCTGCTCTATGGCCTTGTCTGTCCTAGGCATGGGGTGAGCATCTGACTCTGTGTGACTAATTTCCTGTAGTCCACACAGAACCTGGTGCTGCCATCCTTCTTGGGCACCAGCACCACTGGGGAGGCCCAGGGACTGTTGGACTCTTGAATGACCCCTAGTTCCAACATCTCCTGTATCTCCTCCCTCAGAGTCTGTTTGACTCTCTCAGGCACCCTATAAGGGGCCTGCCTAATAGGCCTTTGGGGTCTTGTATCCACATAGTGCTGCACCAGGTGGGTGCACTCTGGTTTCCCAGTGAACATGTCCCCAAACTCCTATAACACTGCTCGGATTTCTTGAACCTGGGTAGGAGATAGCTGCTGGGACATTGCTACCCCTTCCACTGAGGTGTCAGTCTGAGCCTCACTGAGGAGATCAGTCACCAGATCTCCCTCAGACTCCTCCTGCAATCCACTGTAAATGCTCAGCACAAGGGCCTCCCTATCATGGTAAGGTTTAATCATGTTAACATGGCACAATTTGTGCTCCTGCTTCCTGCCTCGCAGCCATGTAGTTAACATCACTGACCTTTCTTACCACCTTGTAGGGTCCCCTCCCAAGCTGCTTGCAGCTTGTTGTGTCTGACAGGAATGAGAACCATTACCTGCTGCCCCACAGCATACTCTCTAGCTCGAGCATTCTTGTCGTACCACATATTTTTCTATTGTTGGGCTTTTGCCAGGTTCTCCTGGGCCAAACCCATGAGTTCCCTGAGCCTTGTCCTGACGTTTAGGATATATGCCACATCAGACTCCTTGTGAGATTTACACTCACCTTCCCACTCCTCTCAAATTAAATCTAGAGGTCCCCTCACCCTATGCCTATACAGCAACTCGAAGAGTGAAAAACCTGTGGATTCCTGGGGAACTTCTCTGTAAGCAAACAACAGATGGGGCAAATACTTGCCTCACTCCCTCTTAAACTGGTCTGCAGATGCCTGTAGCATGGACTTTATTGTAGAGTTTAACCTCTCAACAAGACCATTAGTCTGAGGATGGTAGGGGGTGGTCTTTATGTGCTTCACCCCACAGTACTTCCACAGACAAGCCAGCAAGTCTGACATGAAACTGGCACCTCTGTCAGTCGGTATTTCTTTTGGGAAACCTACCCTGCTGAAAATCACTAGCAAAGCATTTGACACCTTTTCTGCCTCAGTGGAGGACAGGACCACTGTCTCAGGGTATTGTGTAGCATAATTCACTACCACCAGGATATACATTTTCCGTGTGGAACTTGGGGTACTCAGAGGCCCCACAATATCCATACCTACCCTCTAAAATGGCTCCTCAATCAGAGGCAAAGGCATCAGAGGAGCTCTCACCTTGTCTCCTGCCTTGCCTACCTTTTGGCACTGCTCACAGGTCCTGCAGTTCCCTGTTACATTTCCGGAAATTCCATGCCAGTAGAAGTTCTGCATAATATGTCTTTTTGTACATTTTATGCCCATATGACCTGCAAAGGGAATATCATGGGCTATGGCTAGAAGTGCCAGATAGTAGGCTCTAGACACTACCAACTGCTGTACTCTCTCACCTTCTAGCCCTCCCTCAGGGGTCCACTCTCTATACAGTAACCCTTTGTCCCAGTATACAGATTCCCCCTTCCCTTGAGAATCAGGTACCTCCCTAGCTACCTGCCTCAGGCCTTGCTATGTAAGTTCTGAGAGCTGGGCCTGTCTCAGCTCTCTCTTTGTAAACCTTCCCAAGTCCCCTTCAACAGGAAGTCTGGCAGCCTGGGTACTACTACTCACCTCTACCTATGCAGTCACTCTGTCCAAGGGAACATCATTACCCAGAAGCAGCTGTGGATCACATTCAGTCTCACTGCTACAGAGTAGCTCCCTCCCTGAAGTAACCACCTTAGCAGTCCTGGCTGCAAGTATGCAGTCTGTCTGGGTCTCCCCTAAGATACCAGACCCACATGCTTGTCTCCAAGTCTGACTGTGAGTAACCGCACAAGCACATGGTACTGCACTATTAAAATCATTCCCTATCAGTACATCTGGAGGGATATCCTCAAACACACCTACTTGCTGGTTTCCTTTTCCACCCTCCCAGTCATGGTGAACCCTAGCCAAAGGTATTTGGAATGGGGTTCCTCCTAAAGCTATGACTGGATTAGACTGCCCAGGCAAGTAGTGCTCCTCTGTAACCATTGCAGGTTTTACAATGGTCATGTCAGAGGCTGTGTCTCTCTTAGCAATGGCCTCTTTGCCATTCACTACAATAGGATATAACCTCTTGCGGTAGTTTGGTACCCTTGTTATTCCAATACAACCTACTATTGTCATTTTGTCTTTCCCACTTACTGGCTCTCTCACCTTTTGTTCCCCACCTTGCCTTTGTGGACATCTGTATGCCACATGGCCCCACTGGTTGCATTCAAAACATTTAACCCTAGGTCCTGGAAATGTACCTGGACTAGTGACTTCTCCTGCTACTGGCAGATTCTGTTAGTGTAGTCTGTGCTGCCCACCATGGGTTCCTTTAGACCCATGACCAGTAGTGGGAGTCCCTTTCCTGTGCAGGGGATGCCCTGCTTGCTAAGTATGTGTCCCTTCTTCCCCAACTCCTCTGAAGTAGCACATTGCCTATCAGCTAACCAGATCCTCATGTCCTCAGGCAAAGTGCTAAGGGCTTGTTCCCTCACCAAAAGGTCTGCCATCCTTTCAAAAGTGGTGACATAACATCCACTCACCCACCTATGAAAATAAGTGCTCAGTTCAGTAACATATTTACACACACTTTCGTCTGTCTTGCGTCTATGCTCACAAAACGTTTTCCTATAAGTTTCAGGTGTTAGCTTAAAACATTCTAACAAGCAATGCTTAACAACAGTGTAATTACAACAGTCAACGTCAGACATTTTAGACAACACACTTACAGCTTTACCATGGAGTAAGGGGGTCAGGAACCTTACTCAGAGCCTTTGGTCAACATCATATTGTTTACATACCCTCTCAAACATATGAATGAAACTATCAAAATTATCCCCCTCTTTAAACTGTGGAAGAAATTTACTGACCTTTTGTGCTCTGGGTTCCAGTTACTTCCTTCCCCAATTATCTCCATGACTCTGGTGAAGAGTCAGTGTCTCCTTCTCATGCTGCCTCTGCCTCTCCTTTTCCTCAGCTTCCAAGCATAGCAGTTTCTCATTCTCCTCAGCCTACAGATGTCTCAGTCTCTCAGCTGCTTCCATTTCCAAATGCCTGGCCTCCAACTCAAGTCTCCTTAGCTCCAGATGGATTTTTAAGTCCTCTGCAGAAAGGTTGAGCTGTCCATTCTCTGAGGGTGGTACATCTCCACTGCCAGTCTGATCATCCTTCCTGGTTGCTGTTTTCTGATGCAGCTGTGACCAAAGCTGCAATCATGTCTGCCTTAGTCAGGTTTCCATGTACCAGTCCCCTAGTCTGGCACATCTTAGCCAGCTGGCTCCTTGTCAGTGTTCCATACTCCTCTGCTGACATGCTGCCTGCTCAACCTGACAAACTAAGCTAACAAAAGAAATAAAACAATTGTGATCTGAACTCTGAGTATTCACTGTGTAGCTGATTTAGAGTACAAAACACTGTACACAAGCTACAGGAATTCACTCTACCCACACCACTACAAGTCAATTAGTATTTGCCAACCAAATATATGGTGTGGATATTACACCACCGCCTCCAATTAATATGTGATGCCCGTGCCCTTTCCCAGCAATCAAGGAGCCTCAATCTTCACCACTAACACCAGTTAGGGGCGTCCATATAGGGAAAGGATAATAAATACACACACACACACACACACACACACACACACACACACACACACACACACACACACACACACACGCACACACACGCACACAGTAAAGTACAGTTTCCCTTAAGAGCACACAGAGATCACAGTCTGTGGCTGGTTTCTCCCTTTTTCTCCAGGACCCCAATCAGATTCCCCACTGGCACAGCTATAGGGTCTAGATCTTAGCCTAGTGGGCAGGCTAAAACCTCAAGCACTCTCTCTGTCCAACCAGTGCTTTGTGTCCCTGCCCAAGTAGCTGACACACACACACACACACACACACACACACACACACACACACACACACACACACACACACACACACACACACACACTTTGAGATAAGAGTTTATACAACCACACATATACTCCAGGGGAAGGCTGTCAAGAGGTCAGAGATCACAGAGAAATACTTAAAATAATACCATAGAAAAGTTCTGACATCACAGAAAAACACTTAGTCTAATCTTTCTAATTCCTAGCTATTTCTAAGAGAAAGCACAGTTCTAAATAACTTACATATAGAAACAGCAGTCTGGTGATGTTGGATGTTCAAAAGACAAAATGCTCAGAGCTCTCTGATTCTCTCTCTTTAAATTGATAACACAGAGCTGCTTCACATGACGCCATTCTTCACACTTGTTCCCAGGCTAACAGAAACTACATTTACATTCTTTACACCTGGTCAGAAACCAGAGCAATAAAGGACATTTATACATGTCTAGCCATTAACTCTGGCCTTAAAACAATAGGCAGGATGCCTCAATTTAGACATATCGGCTCCGAATTTTAACATCAAGACAGTCATGAAATGCTTGACTTAACTTTCCTATAGCAGAGTGCACTGCTGTTACATTTTTGCAGTTCAATATCCAATGCAGTCTTTTCACATTTAAGAGTACAAGCCTGTGGCTTACATTAATAATTATAAGTGACATAATTATCTACAAAATTCTATCTGGCTAGGCTGGCAGCCTTCACCTATCTTCACAATGGTCACCACTCTGTCAGTGCCTGGATCCTCACATCTACACACTAATGACACTGAGGATACCCCATCACATAGTGCCAGGTTCCTCATACCTAGACACTAATGAACTTGAGGGATTCCCCATCTCATAATACCAGGGTCCTCATACATAGGCACCAATGTCACTGATGATCCTCCTTCTCTTAGTGCCAAGGTCCTCGCAGTTTAGAAATAAAGACACTGCATGTATCTTTTCTCCTAGTGCCAGAATCCTGTTAACTAGACTCTAATGTCAGTGTGGGATTGTCCATCTCCTAATACCGTGGTCCTCATAACAAGATGATAATGACACTGAGTGGAATCCCCTTATCCTAGTGCCAGGGTCATCCTATTTAGACACTAATAATGAGGAATACCCCTTCTCCAGTGCCAGGGTCCTCATACCTAGACATTAATGACACTGAAGGATACTCCACATCCTAGTACCAGGGTTTGCATACTAAGATGGTAATGACATTGAGGGATTCCTCTTCTCCTAGTGCCAGGGTTCTCATTCCTAGACCCTAGTGACACTGAAGGGGTATTCCTTCTCCTAGTGCCAGGGTCCTCATATCTAGACTCTAATGACACTGAGGGATATACCTTCTCTTAGTGCAAGGGTCATAGGAGTTTACTGGGCTATCAACCCAGAGGTCATTTCAACCCTAGCCATTTCATCCCAATGTAATACCATAGATACTCTAGTCAACACCCATGACTATATTTAGTAATGACTGCCCATGTCTAGGCAGGTCATGGGCACTATCCCTGGTAAGAATTTATGGTGCCCCATCCACTCATCCAGATTCCTTTTGGACAGTGTCGTAGAGGTGTTTTGTTTCACATGAATTGGTAGCCTATTCTGAAGATGTGGCAGTCACTGGGAGACACATCTGTCCCCTACAGCATGTCCTATTCATGTCACATGCCATATTTAGGTCCCTGGAATGGGTAGCTCTAGTCCTGTTTGATTTACAGATGTACAGCAAATTCATTAGGTTTGTGTCTGAGATTACTGTAATCCTGGCATAAGTCTCCCCCAAGAAGTCTATACATCACAGAGTACAGTGAGGGGGACTTTAGTTGGTCTGTGTAAGGCACATGCTGGAGTCCCTTGATCTTCTTTGTTAGAAACCTCTGAGGTCTCTCCAATTGCTGCAGGTGCTTTGTATGGTACATGTCAAATGGGGGGTTATACTCAATTATGGGCCAGATTAGTGCCGAGTATAGAGGGGTTATAACCTCTTTTTCTCTAGAGGTGTTGCCATTACTAATCAGGTGTGCTATGCAGAAAGCCTTCCTTACTACAGTAGACACATGGTGATCAAAGTTAAGGTCGCAGTCAACTTGTGATCCCAGTTCCCCAACCACTTCATAGGTACTTAGGGTATTGTTGATTTGATAATGTGAAGGGATATTGTTCTTAGCAAAGGGAATGATGATGATGTATTTCTTTGCATTCAGTTTGAGATCATGACTAAGACACCAGTCATTGGTCTGCATAAGACCCTGCTGAAATATACTGACATTATTTGGGGATTCAATAATTGCACCTAATTTGCAGTCATCTGCAAACTTTGTCAGCCACAACCTCTTAGCTTTGACCTGAAATTCTGAGAAGTTTATACAAACAGTAGGGGACCCAGCACTGATCCTTGTGGCACCTTGCTGGTGACAGGTCTGCTGGTTGATGTGGCGTCACCCACTTTGATAGTGTGTGTCTGGTTTGTGAGCCAGTTGGTATTCCATCTTATAACAAAGGAGCTTACATTCAGTTTGCTAAGTTTGTCGGTAATGCCTGAGTGTGGGATTGTGTCTAAAGCCTTTACCAAGTCGAGGTCTGCTGTGTGTACAGATTTGCCCTCGTTAATGGCCCTGGTCACATTTTTGAAGAAATCCACCAGGATTAACAGGCAGGAACTGCCCATACCAAGACACTAATGACACTGAGAGTTACCATTTGTATTAGTGCCATGGTCCTCATACCTTGACACTAATGCTACTGAAGGATACCCCCTTCTTCTTGTGCTAGGATCCTTGTTGCTAGACATTAATGTTACAGAGTGATATCACTTCTCCTTGTGCAATGGTCATCGTACCAAGACACTAGTGATACTGCAAGATACCACATCTCCTACTGCCAGGGTAGTCATACAGTCACAAATGACACTGAGAAATACCTTTTCTCCTAGTCACATAGTCCTCATACTTACTTTGAAATTAAGGGACTCCCCTCTGTTAGTGCCAGGGTCCTCATACCTAAATACTAATCACACTGAGGCTACCCCTTTTCCTTGTGTCAAGGTCTTCATACCTAGAAACTAGTGACACTGCAGAACACCCCTTTTCCTAGTACCAGAGCCCTCATACTTAGATACTAATGTCACTGAGGGATATCCCTTCTAGTGTCAGGGTCCTCAGACACTGATGACACTGAGCAATAACCCTTCACCTAGTGCCATGGTCTTCATAACTAGATGCTAATGACACTAAGTGATCCTGCTTCTCCTAGTGTCAGCTTTCTCATACTTGGACCCTAATGACACCGAGGGATATTCCTTCCCCTAGTGCCAAGGTCCTGTTACCTATAAACTAATGACATTAAGAGATACCCCTTTTTCCTGAATGCTGTGGTCCTCATACCCAGACACTAATGTCACTGAAGGACACCCGTTCTGCTAGTGCCAGGGTATTCATATCCACACATTAATCTCTCTGTAGGATACTCTTTTTCCTAGTGCTAGAATCCCCTTATCTGGACACTAGTGACTCTGTGGGATACCCCTTCTAGTGTTAGGGTCCTCAACACCTAGGCACTAATGACATTAATGGATACCCCTTCTCCTAGTACCAGGGTCCTCATACACGAACACTTATAAGCCCGATTTCCCCTCCCTCTGTTTTGTGATGTAAATATGCTTGTTTTAATTGGTTGAATTGCTAGATTCAACTGAGGTCATGGCCCTTCTTCAAGGGAAAAGTGATGTGAAATGTTTACTAAGTGGTGGAAAGTTTTGCCAAACCACTGGAAAACAGCATGAATATTCATAAATAAGTCCTGTGAAATATATAACTTGTGCCTGAACTACCAACAACACATAGACATGATGCTATTTTAATATCTCATTTGAAGCATGGTATCTCCAGAATGCAGCCACCCCGCTTTTGCTGCACTGTAGTGTTTGCATTAGTGAAAATTATTTGTTCAGCCTCCCACTGTAGATCCACTAATACTCCTCACTCATATTTATAGTTACTACAAATAACAACTCTGAAGTTTCCAAATATCCCAGGGTCAAATCTCCATGTGCAGATAATGGTCTGTTCCCAAACTGTCCATTTTAAATTTCAGACATGAATTATCTTTTTTTGTTTTTTTCCTGCAATGAAGAATCTAGTTCACCATTGACTTCTAAATCCTCATCTGCAGTGGACCCATCCCCCCAGTACTTACAATTTTGCAGGCAACACCAGCTTTAATCCTAGGCTTAATATATAGCGTCATTGTTTGGCAGCTGAGGTAAGCCCCCACCTTTCCATTGGATTTGTTCTGCAATACATTTGTATAAGAATTTCAGTACATGGCCACAGTTTGACATTTTGGCTTTGAATTTTCAAAATGGCACATATGAAGTCCTGTTTCATGAACTATGGTGGTTTCATTGTACAGACTGTTCAAATGTTCTTTTTCATTGTCTGTATGAAATCGTCTTCTCAGCATGCAGACTTGGCAATAAAGGATCATAAGATCTATGTCTTAAAAATCTCTGTTGGAAATAAAGGAAACTGTCAAATTATGGTACTAAATTTAATCCTTCTCACATAGTCTCATCCTGTTGGCAAGTTTTGATATTTTCCTGTTGTTTACAGTATAACAATTTCTTTATAGCATTTCATGAATATATCATTTTTCTAATCTGTCAAAATGCATATTTCTACTCCAGAAGGGAAATGTATTTTGCCTTACCAAATCAATTTCAGGACCACATGTGAAAATGTATGATGTCTGAATTCATGACAGACTAACATCAAACTACTTTGATGAATTTTGAGGTGAAAGTGATGAAAACTGTATATGGTTTGATGACTTATGGTTAGACATTACTTTTTTTAATTTTAGCAGTTTTTGTATCTTCCTAAGACACAGAATACAGTGATTTTGTGTGAGTGCTTCAGGAAAGTAACAGCTGTCATTTTTCACTTCCATTCTCATAACACTATCTTCTTTACCTCATAAGAAAGTCATAAAACAACATCTAGTTATTTTAACTTATGTTTGAAAACACGTATTTTAAACTATATTTCTTTCTTTTTTCTTGTTATTTCTTTTCCTCCTTAATGACTATGAGCTTTCCACGGCCTACCAGTCAGCCTGTTCTTTCCTTTATTCTAACTACTAGTCAGGGGCACCGGAACATAGAGCAAGGGGAGGGGAAGCCTCCCCACATTTACAGCTGCAAGACCTGTCAGGAAAAATTAATGAAGTGGAGTTTTCATGCTAACTTGGATTTGCGCGCAGAAGTTAAACTAACTAAACTAGCTGTTCTTATTCTCTTATTGCTCTGTGTTACAGGAGTTATGCTGCCGCTGTTATGTCGGTGCTGCCAGAGCCAGAGGCATGCCGGTAAGGAGAGTTTTGTTCTTTTTCTTGCAGAGGTTATACTGCTCCCCTGTGTCTGCATGTATGTGTGTGTGTGTGTGTGTGTGTGTGTGTGTATTAGTGTGCTTGTGCGTGTGCGTGAGCGTGAGTGTGTGTGCGTGTGCACAAAATGCCCCAGTTAGGTATACCTGGTGGTTAGTGCTACTCAGGCTCAAACAAGAGCCTGAATTCTCTACCCATACCACCACTTGTGATTCAGGGAGTTGAGTCCATAGCTCTCAACTGTCCAGATGTTCACAGGATATTTGGCTCATACTTTTGGTCTGTTCCTCTTAAAATTTGTGGCTTTCTGGCAAATCATTGAGAACTGAATTCACTAAATAATGATAGCCCTTTACGTTTCAGTCTTCCTATCTTTGAGGAAACACATGGTAACACCAAATTTATTTTAGCAACTTTCTAAGATTATACAAGTGATATTTAAAATGTATCCCTCGTTTTGGACCTTAGCACCCCCCCCCCATAAATTTTGGCTTTTTCCAGATTTCTTGTGCTCCGAAGTTGAGAGATTTAGTTGAGTGTCAAGTGGATTTTACAAGGAGCTGAGAGCTTCAGGGGAAGAGAAGTTTAGTGCAACTTATGCTACGTTGTTTGCATTGTTAGTAGCACAACAGGTAATATACTTGCTTTTGATGCAGCAGGCTGTGGCTTCTACTACGACAGTATGCAGATGGATGGCTGATACTGTACTGTGTTGTACTTTAAAGGGAGTGGATGTTGCAGTTCTATGAATGTTCTCCTTTGGAGGAGTTACCTAGTAACTATGAACCTGTCATCAGTTTGCCATCCATTCCCCATTGCAAAATTACTGGCCTATCATTTTTTAATGTAGCATAGGCAATTTATTCTTCAAGGGCAACAGGCACTTTATTTGTAGATAAAACAATGAAATATAAAGTTGTTTGCTAGCAGCAACCTCGTCATTAGCTACAGATCCCCTCAATGTGGAATTATTTAGATGACTTACTTCTGCAGAGACTTTGCATATTTACTAATATTGGTGAATTGTAATGACAGACGTTTCAGTCACCTTTTATGGTTGAAATTTTCTGAAATGGGTAGTTTTTTCATTATTGGTTTATACATTTTATTTCATTGCTTACTAGAAGACTGTTCCACACTACAAATTTAAAATACATTCTAACAAGTGGTGCTGTATTATACAAGGAATATAATTTAATACAATCAGGTTAATGCAACCAGGAAGGTGAATCAAAGAATGCATACATGTATGCTTGCTCACAGGATGCAGGAGATCAAAATAGGGGAAGAGACCAGTCACCAATGGAGTCCCCCTGGGTTCGGTGCTGAGATGTTTTTTGTTTGGCATATGCATCTCAAAAGTAAAAGGAAATACCAAAGGACTTTGGCCAACTAAATTTGAGATGACTGCAAACTAGGAGCAGTTATTGAATCCCCAAATGATTTAGTCATCATGCAGGAAGGTTTGACCCAAACAATAACTGGTGCCAGAATCATGAATTGAAACTAAACTCCAAGTCATGGACTCTGAAGAAGCCCAATAGAAGTCTGGGTGAAAGCGTTTAGTCTGGTTAATAAAGCTTGTGTTTTCCAGTCACATCATGGATTTTTTTCAATAAACTCCAAGAAATACATTATCGTATCCTTTGGGAAATTATCTAATCCAGGGAACTGCCAAACTGACAATGCCCCCTGAGAACTGGCTCAGTTGTTTGGCATTTGCGAACTTGTGTGTACAGTGACCTAACTTTTGACCAACATGTTCCCAGAGTCATAAGAAAGTCTTTCTATATTGCACAGCTTATAAACAAATTGATTGTGTCTAGCTCTAGTGGTGTTATTGTCCCCCTTTACAAAATCCTCATTAGGTCAATCATTTTGTATAATGCCCACTTTGGCATGTATCTGTCCAGACCCAAGCAACAACTTGAATACCCACAGAGATACCTTGCTAAAAGGATACAAGTCCTAAACAATGGGTCTTGCAAGGACCACCTCAAAGATTTATCACTATACTCAGTATCCTACAGAGTGCATAGAGGTAATGTGTCTGGCATACAAGGCATCCTCCGACTTAATACAGATGGACCTACTGAACATCAACAAGTCAAATGGCATCAGAAATACTCAGTCCAGGTATCTAAACTAAATGTTGTGGAGAAATGGATATATATCACAGAGGCTACCACTGTTCCAGAAAAGACTATCCATTGAAGTAAAACAAAGCTCATCCCTGTCCATATTTAAATGCAACTTGGATCTAAGGATGGGTAATAGAAAATGTACTCCAGGATTGCCCCTCGTGCCACTAATGGATAGAGGCAGTTCGTAAATGCTGCATGCCTTACATGGGTCCCCTCAAATTATCTATAGTATGATCACATTTATTCTCACTAGGGCTAATATACAATTATCAGCCATGGGATAGGTAAAAAAACAATCAAGAAATGTTCATTCAAGCACCAAAAGGGAAATTGGTTAATTTTAAACTGTCCTCCAAGTGAACCTATGTTGTAGGAGTAAATAGTTTAAAAAAAAACTGCCCTTTTTAGATCACAAAATGCCCCTTGCACACTCTGACCCCCTGCCCCCAGTTTTCAACAGCTTCTGGCACCTCTGCTACTAGTGCATGTGGGGTATGAGCTAACCATGCTGTGATCTAGCAGGGTGCAGCTATTTTTGCTAAGTCTCCATTCCCATGGTGGTGGCAGAAGTCTCCTTCCAAAGGAACGATCTTGGGATTAATGTTTATGATTTTCTCCTGGTAAGAAAAAGAGCACTGGGACATTAATTCATAGTTGTCTCAGACTGGGTTGTGTGTGGGGGACTTCTCTAATTAGCCTGGCTGCTGTCTGTTGGGAACCTCTTCAGTTTAAATGTTGGACCATTTCAAAAGTCCATGTTCTGTTTTTCTGAGCTAATAATTAAGTTACCCAGTGCATCTACCAAGTGAAGAGTACAACAAACCTATTGACCTTCGCAACAAGGGGACAAAGACTGATGATCACTGGGGAGCCTCCAACCCACTTTTCAGGAAACAACTTGGGATTAATGCTGCTGCTTTGCTCCTTGTTAGGATATGGAGCAGAGGAACATTGATTACTAGCTACTTGAAGCTGTAGTAAGAGCAGCACTACAAGTAGACAGGTGGTAGTGAAATGATGAATCACTCGTGTGTGCAGTGCTGCTTCTGTTCTATCCTTGTGCTTTCACCAGGCTCACTAGTCCCTGTCAAAATGAGTTCACAGTCTGCTTTTCCCCATCTGTTGCTAACCTGATTACACTAGGGACTCTGAGGCAGTGTAGCAACTGCTGCATGTTTACTAATACTCATATCCTGTACTAATATAGCTTATGAGAGGTGTAAATACTTACTCAGTTTTGGAGGCTGACATATTACACTCCATATATGTCAGCTAGTAGTTTACCACCACATCATAACCATCCAACTCTAGACCCACCTACACTTTGGTTGTAAAGAAATCAATCCCTATAGCCTCCTAGATGTCATTTAGACAAACCTCGGCCACATAGCACCATACTCAGAAATTCACCCTAACCTGCACCTTTTGCCACAAATAAAAGGAGTTGTTTTGGCTCCAAGTCCATACCCATAAGGTCTCTAGAGGCTGCAGCTATACATGATAATGTACTAATAAATAAGATACACTGATGTCCCAGTCACTAGGCTGAACAAAGGCAGAGTCATAGTCAGCTGCCTTACTGGTGCCAGGATTTGTGACACAGCCAGAGTCCTTAGGTCCATCCAAGCAAAACAAGAATGTGATCTCATAATTGCACATGTCAGGGTGAATAACCTTTGATGCCCCACCCTATGAGAAATGCAGGGAGATATGGTTGCGTTCTCTATGTATGGGTCCTTAGCAGAAAAGATACTTGGCTTAAGCTGCATCTTATTTCTGAGAATGATGCCACAATTCTGATATGAAATAACTGGCTTCAGCAGTTGGCTGGCACTGCAAGTACACACAGAACTTACAGTTATGGTAATCACTATGGTCTTCACGAAGTGCATGGCAAGTCTACCCACTAAATTTGGCTACACTCAATATGGTCATGCAGGCTGCCTGCCTAATGAGAATCTAAGAACCTGTGATTGATTAGAGATCACTGGAAAGTGAATAACAGTTAGTGCAAAGTGACAAGAACTATTACATTTGCCTCCTTAAGGATATATAGGCATCTTATGGTCTCTGCAATCACTTGCCTGTTATGTTCCTGTGTAGGCAGTGTGTATGGGCACTTTGCCACCATTGGAAATAATTTTCAAATTTTTTTCCAATTCTGTATTATAACTTGAAAGTACAACTTGACTACAATCACACTGGTCAGACATTGTATGCCTAGATGCTGAAGGCTGAGCAAGTAGCAATCCTCATTTGTTCAATTATATTTAAATCACTTTACAAACTATTCTAGTTATGTGTGTCCGTGGTAATGTAGTCAGGGGCATTTAATCCTATGCCTTTTAGTAAGCACTTCCATATGACAGATAACCTACTATATGACTTTCCAGGCATCAGACTACTTTGCTGTTGGAAGTTTTAGAGAAATGAAACAATTTTGTATGTGATATAGCTTGCTGTTGTGCTGGCCTCACATACATGGTCTGCAAAAAGTGAATATTTGAACGGAGGGCAGAACAAAGAAAGTAAGACTAATTATTTGAGCTGAGAACATTAGCAAAGACCAGGTGCCTTTAGAGGTAAAGATTTCCAGTACTGCTGTGTAAGTGTTAGAAGTGTGGATCTTCAGCCATAGCAGAGAGCATTACGTAGTAAATATCAAAACCACAAATGCCACCTAAGTTTATTTGAAGTGCTTAGCATTATAATGTGCACTACAGTACATGCAATCTGAACAAAGCTGACACCAGGCACTTCAGACAAGAGAGTCCACATCATGTTATTTTCCCCTCCATCTCCTGGAGGTTTAGATGTATATTTACTGTCTGTTAAAAGTTTTAGTAGATACCAGATGAAGGACATGAAATCTAGTGAGTCCATCCTGGGGCAAGCTTCTGCTGTGGATCGTTTATTTATTCATGCCTATTTTATCCACTTAATAAAAGGAGTGTAGAGAAGTGGTATGATTCTGCTACTGTTTGGAGTGTAGCGATATCAGCATGGTACTCCTGACCTGATAAACTAATGCAACATATAGGAAACCTGCACTTACATATTAATAGCTAGAGTCTGGATGCAGAGTAAGAGGCATAATAGTGGACGTTTACCTTAGTGGGAGCAACATGCCACTTTAAATGAGTTTTAAAAAGCATTTTACAGCCTAAGTGATTATCTCTTTTTTTTTAACTGTCCTAGGATGAATACAGAAGTCACAGCATGTACCAGCTACTAATGGCCAAAGAATACGCTTCATCCCTCACTTCTAGCCTGCCGCTTCCTGGAGTCGCCCAACAGCATTTGAACTGCTATCTATTTAAATGCTTCATGAGCAAAGTAGCTTCATATGGTTAACCTGTAGCTCGCCAGGTTCAATGTGCCTAGATCTATGACTCGGTGAGTGAAACTGCTCCAGCAGTTAAATTCACTGAAAATCAAGTAGCTGTGTGTACCTCAGTAGACAGAGACAGGAAAGGTCTCTGTGTGCTTTTGTGAAGAGGACAATGGCACATGCACTACAAAGATGACCATATATGTGTACATTATAAAGGTTGGTAAAAAAAAAATACCATAAATTTTATGGAACTGTATGGTCTACAATGTAATGAACCATCTCCAAAGTTTTGGAATGCCTGTAACAGGACTGTTAGTAAAAGTATGTTTACATTGTAAACATGCAAATGAAACTACTAGTACTATTTTCCAGTGTTGCCTGCTGGACAAACCTTGCCATGCCCTGTTTAAACACTGTGTGTGTGTGTGTGTGTGTGTGTGTGTGTGTGTGTGTGTGTGTGTGTGTGTGTGTGTGTGTGTGTGTGTGTGTGTGAGACAACAGGTTTACATGCGTGCACTCATGAACACACACATGCAAACTCACCACTCTCTCACTCATATTCACATATTGACAACACAGATACAAAGACTCACAGAGAGACAGACAAATGCACTTATGACAGGAAAAGGGTGCACTAAGATTCTAAAGCAATAACATGGTTCATTTATGTTTTTGTGTTGTGGGTAGAGGTCTGGAGTATAACCACCAATGTCTATTATACTTCTTCTCACCTTTGTAGACCTGTTGTTTTGTATCTGGCTGTCTATCTAGGGTTGGATTTCCTAAATGGAGACATTGCCCAGCATGCCAGCCGACACTGCTACAGCTCTGTATACCTTCACTGCCAGGATCATTACTATGGCTATCTCCATTTCAATATATAATTTTTCCCTTATGCTTTTCGTCTAAAAACTCCCCAGTGCCATGCATTCAGGGAACAAGTAGTCCGGCATGTGTTGCTTAAGGCTATGATCTGTAAATGAGTCATAACTTGAACTGCTAGGTTTAATAATTCTGTCAGCCTCCACTTGTGTACTGTGTGCATCTAATTGTCCACAACTCTACTACACTGCATGGGGTGGCTGTGCACATATGTGGACATGCCACCTAACTAGAACTACGAAATAGAGTCAAAAAGCTAATAAAACAGGACAAATTCCAATACTACCAGTCTGCCCTAGACTCCTCACAACACAGCCCCAAACAATTCTGTTCCTCCATAAACTCCATCCTCCACCCAGGTAAAGTCAGTACCCCTCCTCCTAACATCCCTCACTCCTCAGAAAATATTGCTACCTCATTCAACACACACTTCATCCAAACTATACTATCACTAGCTAAACAACACAACCCCCCTCCCCTCCAACCCACACCTTCAACTAATAATCTCCCCACTGCCTTCTCTTTTCCTCCTGCACCTACCTCCAACATAAAAAAAACTCTTAACTAAACTTAAACCCACCAAATTAGCAGCAGACAACCTCCCAAGTGAATACCTACAAATCGCAGCTGATGCTCTGGCCTACCCAGTATCCATGTTGATTAACCGATCTCTGTCAGAAAGTTACGTTCCCACAATGTGGAAAGTATCACATATAATTCCCCTCCACAAAGGCGGACCCTCCACAGAACTAACCAATTACCGCCCCATAGCTATTCTCTCTCCACTCTCCAAAATACTAGAGAGATGCATACACTCTCAGGTCTCAGATTACCTCCTTACTAAGAACCTCCTTTCCAGTACTCAGCATGGTTTCTGACCAAACCATAGCACCACCACTGCCTTACTATCCCTTACTAACACTAACCTTCAGCATAAAAACAATGGCTATCTCTCCTCTGCTACTTTCCTAGACCTATCTAAAGCATTTGACATGGTCCCACACAAACAACTTATCTCTGTCCTCAATAACCTATCCTTCTCTCAATCAGTCACCAACTAGTTTCAGAGTTACCTGTCTGACTGCCAACAATCCGTTGTATGGCAGAATGACATATCTCCCCAACTACCTGTCTCCATACGGGTTCCCCAAGCATCCATCCTTGGACCCCTACCCTTCTCTGTTTACACCAGTAATCTAGCCTCTGCCACCAAACATGGCACACTCATACAATACACAGATGACTCAACCATCATCTGCTCAGCCCAGTCCCTACCCAAACTGCAAAAAGTCACACAGGAAGCCTTTTCCTCTGTTGAAACTTGGTTATCCGATGCCCAATTAATACTCAACCCAAACAAAACTAAACTACTCATCTTCCAACCCACCAAACATACTCAAAACAACTCTCACTTTACATCACAGCAAAAGACAACACCACTATATACCCAACTGAACACACCAAATTGCTAGGAGTGGAAATAGACAATAAACTAAAATTTGACATTCACATATCCATGACCATAAAAAAGTCCACAAAAAACTCGGAGATTTATACAGAAATAAGCAATTTCTCACCAAAGTAGCAAAGATTTCAATAGCAAATTCCCACCTTATCTCCACCCTACTTTATGCCTTTCCAATATATACCAACCTAAGGTAATGCGATTTAAACAAGCTAGAGACCTGCTACAACAAAATCACCAAATTCGCCACAGGGGCATCCTACCATAGTCACCACTGTCTCTCACTTGCTGAACTGGGCTGGCTTGAACTCCCTCACCTCCTTCAGTGGTATCAACTCTCACTCGCCCACAAACTAGTAAACCATCCACTAAATGTCCCATCCCTCCAGAATCTACTCCAACCCTATCGAACCACCAGACCACTAAGATCCAGCAACAAAAATCACTTGCAGATCACTAAAGCCAATAACTCTGCTGGTGAAGCACTATTCTCTTGCACCATAGCCAAATTATGGAACTCCCTTCCACCCACAATTACCTCCGCACCATCATGCACTCACTTCAAAACTTTACTAAAAGCCCACCTAAAAACATGCTGGCCATGCCCTTGCAACTCCCACTCTAATATCACCCACCCCATCCAACCACTACCTTTCTTTCCACTCCACTAACTACCTTGATTATAGCAAGCTCAGATGCTCATAAGCCTAGTACTTATTATACAGCAGGAACTTCTCATTGTAACATTTGTTAATGTCTGTTATGTACTTCACAGATAAAGATTTTAGTTGTCTACTGATGTACTATGTCCTTCATCTGTAAATATGTTGTAAGTATGCTATGTTAAATTGTTAATCGCTATGTAATCCAATGTAACTACTGTTTGTTTATTTTAACTGTGGAGATTTTCTCCCCGGGCCTCCACTGAAAATGGACCTACATCCAGTCAGACACTCCCGGTCAACAAATGTAAATAAATAAATAAATAACTGACAGGAGAGTGACCAGATGAGCTGAGCAGCCAAGCGTCATTTCTCAACTTTATGAACTCTCATTAAGTCCAGGATACAGCCACATGCACTTGATGAATGTATTCTCCAATGGGTACAGACATAGTCTCCAGTGGGTGGAGACACTAAAAAATGTAGAGTAACAAGATCTGAGGGAAAGTTACTCACTGTGAATACTTCAGCAATGCTCAGACTTGTCATTTGGCTTGGTTTCCACATTTATCCTTCAAAAATTACAGAACGAGGCAGCTCACTGTGGTTATGAAGTCAAATATCACCAGAAGACCTGCGCAATACCAGCTTGTTATGATTCTTCAGTATTCAATAAATGTTTCTTCAACAGGTGAGATGCACAAACACACACACACACACACACACACACACACTGTCCCACACAATACCACATTACCATAACAATGCATCTACGAAGAAGCACATACAACAGATAAATAGTCACCCACTGTAACCAACCTGGTGTGTTCTGGCATCCATCACAGGAAAAAAACTTTATTATGAACAATGATCTGAAATACAGAAAAAAAAGTTTTGAAGTAGAGCATGAAACACAATAGAAATGGCAGATACTTAAAATACCATTCAGGATAATCCTGCTTCATGCTTAGAAATCTTCAAGTCGGTGGAAGCACATGTCAATGTACCTTTGCCTACACTGCTCACCAGTAAGGGGAATGCCAGTCACCCTGATCAGCTACTTTTTCACTTCATAGCAGACATCACCCTTAAGGAATGGCCCCACATAAGGTTGTAGCAGCCACTCCCTAATATAACTGGGAAAGAGGTACAACATTATCTTGCTCCTGACATAGATGTTCTCTATGGGGCACTAGCATGGGCAGGCATTGCCAGGAATTGACAGCAAAGCTAGTATTGCAAGCAGTGATTACATGCGACTTTGAATCCTGTGTAATGCACCTTGGAGGTGATATTTAGTATGATGTATACACAGTAGTTGGCACATTTGATGCAGAAGTTTAACGTCATCAGCTGTAGCTTCTGTGGTGCATGGATTGATTCCCTCAGCCCTCATTTGCTCTCTGTTCGACTTTGAGCAAGTCATTTAACTCACTCAAGCCTAAAACCCCTTTCTTGAATACCTCTAGTTCACACCCATACCACCTTATGCAATCCAGAACTTTTTTTTAACTAAGTGACTTAGCTAATAAAATCCAGTATTAAAAAGTGCAAGGAGTTATTAACAAATTACATTAAGATTGTTAGTCTAGGATATTCTGCAGTTGAGAAATTCAGAATCAGAATCACATTTATTGGCCGAGTATGCGCGCATACAAGCAACTTCACTCCGTTTTCAGTGACTCTCCAAGTATGAATTACATAAATGACATACATACAACTATTAAGAACAAGGCAAATGACATACATGTAACTGTTAAGAGCAAGACAAAAAAAGTAAATATACACATATTTATACATATACGTACAAGGTTCAAAGTGCAACTCAGTGCAAGAAACACTGAAATAACTCTGAAAGAATCAAGTAGTAACAACATGTAAACAATATTACAGAATCCTCAGAGGCTTGAGAAAAAGAATAGCCCAGCCTAATAAGCTGAGTTAATTGTTTATGAACTTGATGGCCTGTGGAAAAAAAGTATTCTTATATCTGCTAGTTTTGGTGCATATTAATCTATAACTCCTGGCCAATGGTAATAGTTTAAAAAGATGGTTGCCTGGATGTGAAGTGTCAGTGATCATTTCCCCTGCCCTTTTCATGATTCTGGAATAGCACAGGTCCTGTAAGGAGGGCAAACTAGCACCAATGAGATTTTTGGGAGACCTGACTATTCAATGTAACCTGTTTTTGTCATGATTAGACAGAGATCCAAACCACACTGTTATGGATGAGCTGAGAACAGACTCAATGATTGCTGTATAGAACTGAATCAACAGTTCCTGTGGGAGGTTGAACTTTCTCAGTTGTCGCAGAAAGTACATTCACTGTTGTGCCTTTTTTATGATGGAGTCTACATTGGTCTCCCAGTTCAAGTCCTGGGAGATTATAGATCTCAAAACCTTGAAGGATTTAATAACTGACACAGCAGTATTAAATGTAAAGGGTGGGGTGTAATATTGTAGCACCACTCCTGAAGTCCACTGTCATCTTCACAGTTTTTTAAGAGTGTTCAGCTCCAGATTATTCTGACTGCACCAAAGAGCCAGCTGCTCAACCTCCCATCTGTATGCAGACCCATCACCATTCTTTATGTGCCTGATGATAGTATCGACTATGCATTGAATACGTTTGACAGAGGGGTCCTTAGAGGTGCAGTCATTAGTGTATAGGGAGAATAGCAGAGGAGAGCACACATTCCTGGGAGACACCTGCAGTGATCATGTGATAGATGTAAATTTCCCCAGTTTCATCTGCTGTTTCCTATTGGTTAGAAAATTGGTGATCCATTAACAGATTGAAACAGGAATGGAAAGTTGGGAGAATTTCAAGTGAAGAAGTTCCGGAATTATTGTATTAAATGAAGAGCTAAATTCCACAAACAAAATCCTTGTATATGTCTCAGGTTGTCAAGATGTTGCAAGATATAGTGCAGGCCCATATTAACTGCATCATCACTAACCATTTCTCTCGATAAGCAAACTGAAGGGGGTCCAATGAGGGAACTCTGCTATCCTTCAAGTGAGCTAACACCAGCCTCTCAAAAGTCTTCATGACCACCGATGTCAAAGCAACAGGCCTGTAGTCATTCAGTCCTGTTATGCTGGATTTTTTAGGCACTGGAATGATTGTAGCTTGTTTGAAACATAAGGGAACTTCACACAGCTCTAATGATTTATTAAAAATCCTATTAATAAATTAATATTTAATATAAATAATATAATTAATATAAATTAATATAATTAATTATATAAGAATCAGAATATATAGAATTAATATAATTAGTTATATAATATAATTAGTTAATATAAATTAATAATTAATATAAATTAATCTTTGCCACTTTTTATTCGTATTTTTAAATGTATGTTCATATTTTCATATCTGAGAGACCTACATGTTACTGAGGTGTATTGTGTGAACCACCAACATGGGAGACAGGACAGTTCACTGTCACTGTTAGTTTTTATCACACTACACTGGAAATATTGCTAGTTGTTTGCTAGTAATTATGAAAATAAACTATTTCCATGTGTACTTAATACTTCAAAAATAAGTGATTTACAAACTGTTTCATGACATGAAGTGAAATCTAAGATGTTGAAGAAAACTGTCCTTAATATTTGCACTGTAAATTGCACATCTTGAGAAATATCCTATAGTATTTGTTTTGCTAATTATATAATTAAGCATATGTTTTCATATTTCTGTGTCTCAATGAACTGGAATTTCTTGTTCTCACATGAAAGCGTATGTCTGGTTAAAAAAGTATTCTAACAATATATATCTAGGTCATACAGTTTTCAAGATATAAAAACTTACTTGTGAAAGTTTACAAAAAATATAATTTGGGATTGGAGTGGATTATAATATATTACAATATTTATGGAAAAGAGTATAAATACACTGACTATTATCACTGTAAGAATACTTCTCAATGATAACATTGCTATTTGTACAGTTTTATTGTTCACATCATATTCACTTTTGCTTATTTTATCCTCTTTAAGTTTATTTTTCAGAAAATGTTCTGGAATGCAAGATGTGTGTAGGCTGCTAGAGGTGTGACATTGCACACCACATAGGTATTAGTGAGTTAACTAGACATTGCTCCTGGGTCATTCTTGAAAAGGGACAGTGTGTCCAGTGAACCTAGCTGGTTAACAAATGTATAATTATTTATTTAATTACACATCAGGCCCACCTGCAGATCCTGTAATGCAGAAGGGCACCACTGGCATACATTGGACCATACCTATACCATATTTTTCTAATTCTGGTCTGTGAAACATAGGGAGTCATAGACATTGGAAAAATGTAACCTTATTAGCATATCATCATCATCAGCAACCTTCTTTTCCTGGTTTTCTACTTGCACTTGGGGTGTCTCATCTGCTGTTGCCACCTCTTTCTGTTCAATGTCACTCTCTTTTCGTCTTCAACAGCTTTGCCTGACTGGAGTAGGTCTTGTCTCACACAATGTATCCATCTATTTGCTGGATGTCCTCATTTCCTCCCGCTGTCTTCCTGACTGTCCAAAATCTTTTTCATCAAATCATCTTCTGCTTTCCTGCACATTTACTCAGACCACTGTAATCTATCTCTTTGGCTTCTGCTCTGATATAATAATTTATTCATCTGTCCCACAGTGAGCACCTTAACACCCATCTCAGGCACTTCATCTCTATCACCTCTAGCTTCCTCAAGTGCTCTGCCTTCACTGCCTAGGATTCTTTGCCATACAGTTGCACTGGTTGCACCACCATTTTATACACCTTACTTGTCAACTTCTTTATCATTCTTCTATTATAAACACCCCAGACACACTGTGCCATTTGGCTGCTGCTCCTTTAATTCTAGCTTTGAACTCCTCATTCATACTTCCATTCTCCTCATCCACCCCTCCCTCAAAGCTGTTAATCTGTTCCACTATTCTACAGTCTATCTCAATTTTTAGCTTCTTCTGATTTCCTCCAATTGCTAAGATGACAACTGTCTTGTCTGTGCTCAGTTTCAACCCATGAGTCTTCAGTTTTACATTTTTTCCTCTCTAATTTGCTGAAGTTCCTGTTAAGAGTCTGCTTGAAATTCCACAGTGTCTTCATAAAGCTGCTTTGCTGATCTGTACTCCACAATCTGTTTGCTAATGTAGTCCATCAACATTATGAACATCTGCAGGCTCAGAGCTGAACCCTGACTACCACTGACACTACCACTGGGAACCCCAACTGAGAGTCTGAGCACTGTTCATACGTGTGTCCTTCAGTCATTGTACATAGCATGCACTCATTCTACCAATGTTTCTGTGACTTTGAACCATTCAGGACTGCCCAAATTGGCTTTTTGGGACCTTGTCATATGCTTTCTCCAAGTTTAGAAATGCCCATTTAGACTCTCTCCTTATCTCTAGCTTCTTCTCCACTAGGTGACTCACTGCAAACATCAGGTCAGTTATGTTGCATCCTGGTATGTATGCAAACTGCTCATCTACCATCTTACATTCATGTAGTGTCACAGAAGTTTCATATATCTTTACTTCGCACAGTTATGAATATTGCCTTTGCTCTTATACATTTCACTAGAATGCTTATTCTTCAGTCATGAAATATACTCGTCTATCTATATATACTGCTATGAGTACCTTCAGTAGCCATTTCTCCTCCAACTATCCCAATACCTTCATCATATCTCTGTGACCTCATCTGAGCCTGCTGCTTTCCTTGACATAATTCCTTAGTGCTGTTCTTACTTCTTATAGGGTGGACTTTTTTTATATCATTGGCTATATATATGGGGAAATACAGCTTCTGTGGGGTTTCCACATTCAGAAGCTGTTGGAGGTATTCCTTCCATTTGCCCTTCATGTCCTTTATACTGCTGAGCAGGTTTTTGCTGATATCCTTTATGAATGGCATCTGATGTCTGTCTTCTTTATCTTGATGTCTTTGCCTTGCAGCCTGACAGAGTTCATTTGTACCATCTTCTGAGTCACTTTCCAGAAGCTGGTACAGTGCTTTTGATGCCTTGTTCTTTGCTATAGTGACTGTTATCTTAGTCGCTTTGTTAGCCAATCATTATTCCTTCCTAGCCTGGCCCATCTTTTCTATCTCCCAGTTTTTCTTGCACTCTGTTTTTCCTTTTATTTACTTCCTAGACATTTGCATTCCACTACCAGTTTTCCTTATGTACCTTATTTCCATGCCTAGTTTTGCTGCATATCTGTTGTATAGTCTTCAAACATGCTGTTTTGATACACTGCCATTCATTTTCCTTTTTACTGACCTGATAGAGCCTAAAGTATTTCCTTGAACTCTTGTGCTTTCACTCCAGTCAACTTCTGGGTATTCAACATAGGTTCTGATGACCTTGGAGCCTTCCCTGATCATGCCTGTAGCTGATTGTGACTACTATTGGTTGATGTTGTGGGCCAACTGTTTCATTGGGGATGACTTTGCAATCTCGCATTCAACTCCAATGCCTTTTGCTTACTAGGAAGTCTACCTGAGTTGCACATCTGCCAGTCTTGCAGTGATCTTGTGACTGTTTCTCTTGCTGAACTGTGTGTTGGCACCATCAAACCATTTGCTATAGATAGTCTAGAATGGCCTCTCCTTCTTTATTCCTGTTGCCCCATCCATGCAGAGTCAGGCAATCCACATATCCTGTTTTGTCTGTCATGATATGTGAATTCAGGTCCTGCATTATCATTGCCAGCCCATGCTGTTCTGCTTCACCTAGTGGGTCCTGCAACTGCTGCCTGAATACACCTTTTTCTTCATCATAACAGCCCTGCTATATGGCACAGGCTGAGATTATGAATATGCCCTTATCTTTAGACTGCAGTCTGAATGCCATGAGTCTATCACTAATTCTGATGACATCCCTTACTATCTTCAGAAGACTCTCCCTCACCACAGTTCCTACACCATTTCCAATCTGCCCTACCCTGAGTAATAGACTCTAGATTACATGCCAAGTGACTGCTGCATTGCCCTTCCACCACGTCATCTGAATACTCAGGATATCCAAACTCTTCTTTACATTCATGTCATCCACTTCCAAATTGCATCCTGTCAGTGAACCTATATTATGTGTACCAGTTGTTAGTTCATATTTAGCAGGTTGATTGGTCTTATGTCCGGCTTTCACTCAACAGTGCTATCTAAGGTAACTCAGGCTGGGCAACTGGCCCCAAGCAGGCCAGAAGCTTATTGACCCAGGGCTGCTAGAAATTATGGTGGGCATACACTGGCCAATAGAAGCACATAAACCTCTTCCACTTTTATCATGGGTCTCTGACCTAAGTTGGAATAGGCCATGTCCTTAACCCACTTATCACCACCAAATATCCATACCCATTTTTAGCAACATTATAGTGTGACCAAATCACCTACAGCCATTTTTTTACACTGAAAAATGGCTAGCCCTGATACTATGCACTGTCTGTAGTCAGTGTTCTCCTAGCTAAAGGATACTGTGCAACACAGTTGTTGCTGAAAATGGTTAGTCTACATAACTCTTCCCCTACTAGGCATCACCTAGAATATGTGGTGCTACCCATGCGTCTGTTCAACTTTGGAAGAGTTTGAGGTAGAAACACTGAGCATGTTTTGGGAGGTGGTAAGAGCCCCACAGTGGAAAACATGAAACTCCACACACAAGCATTGGCCAGAGGTCAGGACTGAACCTTTTATTAGCATATATAAAGTGCAAACTAGCAGTTACTGCAGAGGACTAAAGCTCTGAGTTGTTAGTGAGCTGCTTCCTGTGCCCAAGACACAAGGTTTCATTCGTTCATCCTTCAGTTGCCTGCTGTATGATTCTAAGTAAATCACGTAACCAGACAGTGCTCCTGGCTCACCCCTGAAAAGAGACAATTGTATGCACTGGGCTTAACCAGTCAACAAATAAATAAAATGAAATAATTAAAAAATAAAACCAGTACGCATCTGTGATGTTCATAGCAAATCTGCCCTGATTGAAGGCAAAAGATATTCAAGAATATAACAGCAGCAGTATTTGAGCAGCCTGAAGTCTATCAGTTAGCACAGAAACAGCAATTGCACAGGCCATAGTCCATAGGTGGTACACATAGGTCTGGAGTACTGTGCTATGATATATTTCAGCAGTGTTGTGTACATGTCGGTGTGTGCCTAGGAATAGCCTAGGCTAACAGTACTATAATCTGTTGCCATTATGTGTCTGTATTATACTTGCCAGAAAACTCCACTAGCAGTTACATATTGTATAACTGATGAACCTGTAACAATGCCAGAATATCTATGGGATGTTAGCCCACAGCACCAGGTCTGACTCTCCCCTTTTTTTCCTATTGTATGATGCCATATACATGTGAGCATCTACTTGGGCAAAGCCTATGGCAACAGCACCGTATGTGATGTACCACTAATGTTACAATTAGCATTACCAGTACAATACTGGCCTACAATAAGTAGGTTAGCTGTGGGTTCCATTGTGCTGTGGGGCAATTGTTTCCTTGCCTTTGTTAAATTCCACAAAAGTAAATTTCACTGAATAGGGGGTCGCTGGAATGGTGCTTGCTGAAAAAAATTTTCTGCGAACTCATACAGACCTGTTTTTATACTCCAGCAAACTTCAAAGAATTTAAAAAAATAGCAAATGTTGGAGGTGTGATAGGGACGAAAGAGGTAACTGGGGCATTTTTTTTTTTTTTTTTTGGAATTGTAATGATTTGCCAGATTTCAAAACCTCCCTAGAGCGTACTCTATTGGAAATATTGGGGGATCAAATGGCTGCAATTAAGGCAATAGTAACTAAGAAACTAAATAGCAACCAAAGTATAGTAATAGCATAGTGGGAATAACTCAGTTAACAAAGAATAAATAAAAATGAATAAATGAAAGCTTTATTTTGAGAGGGACACAGGAACTGAATTGCATAGATACAGCAAGGCCTTATTAAGTTTAATTCTGTTAGGTGCCAAAAATGCAATTACTAAAAAATGAAAATCAAAGGGGAAAATTCAATAAGCCCTACAAAGTCTAATAAGACTGTATTTGTGTCATGGCGCAATGCTCACATTGTAGAGCACCATTTCAGATTCAGTAAGTGGCGCAAACATGATAAACACCGTGGTATGCTAATTACAGCATAAGCAGCTGAATTGTATGCTAATCAACCAATTCCAAAATGGAGGAGCTATTCGACAAGCTATAAAGCAACCATGTAGACTCAGTGCTGGTTTTCCTTGCAAATTCCAAACCCTATTGGAATACAGCAACGGAAAGGAATCTACACAGAAAGAATCTTAGGGGCTGCTGTTGCTTTAATTCATGTGTGTTTACAACAGGCTGAAGTCTATGCTGCTGCTAATATACCAAGGCCAAAAAGGAGAAGAGTTTTTAGACCACGTTTAACTTATCACAATCTACATGAGGTGGAAACTGTACACCATTACAGGGTGGATAGAGGCACACACTACAGGAGCTCTGCAACCTCTGTTGTCCTCAACTCACACACAGGGCAAATCAAGGGGAAGCAATACCAGTGGAGAAAAAAGGCATGTGTAGCACTTAGAATTTTAGCTACAGGAACCTTTCAGAGACCAATAGGGGCATGCTGGGGGTGTCACAGGCATCAGCATCCAGAATCCTCCATCGATTCCTGAATGCTATGCTTCAACTTGACAGTGATTACATATATTGTTCCTGTACACCTGAGGACAGGGCTACAAATGTGCTAGAGTTCTACCCTGTAGTACATTACCCTGAAATATTGGGTTCCAAAGACCGTACACATACAAAAATCAAACCAGCACCTGGGGTTCAGGGAAAGGTCTACATAAATAGAAAGTGCTTCTACTCCATTAACTGCCAAGTTGTGTGTAACACTAAGGGAATCATCCTGAATGTGTTTGCTGCCAAACCAGACTCACGCATCTGTTGCAACTGACAACTGTATCAGATGTTTACCAGGGGTGATATTCCACAGGGTCATTTACTGTGGGATGCAGGTTATGCACTGGAACCGTGGCTGATGACACCCATCAGAAATGCACATGCACCTACTAAAGAAAGCAATAATGAAGCGCACACTCAAACCAGAATTATTAAAAATATTTTTGCATTTCTCTAAGCATTCTTTCCATCTTGCCTACAGTACAACACTGGAAAATCCTTATAACAGACAAGGATATTTCCATAGTGATAAAGCCCACTCCCAGATTTGTATTCAGGAACATGAAATCCTTAAAAAGGACCTTATGGTACTCAAGGAATAAGCATGAATACAGCAGTAATGTCACTTTAGCATGTGGCACTTGAAGTGTATGTACTTACATTGACAGCAGCTCTACTTTTATACACCCTGACCAGGATAGAATATATAGGTTCAAAGGCTTTGCTACTTGCACCACCTCCCACATTGTTTACTTGGCCCACTGTTTATTGTGTTCAAAATTTTATGTAGACAAGATGGATAGAACGCTTAGAGAAAGAATAAAAGAACATCTGTATCATATTAGCAAAGGGAATAAGACTAATGCCCTTGCAAAACATGTCATTGCCAGTGCTACTGAGCACTTTTAAATTTTTGGTTATAGGGAGGGTGCACGAGACCTTAAGAGGAGGTGACATCAGGAATAGTACTGAGCAACTTGAGGTGATAACGGGCATGGACTCAATTATGTAGTCCCTATAAAACCTAAGCTGAAATCTAGGAACCTAAGACATTGAATGTTTTTTGCTTTTGAATTATTGTATTTTTATGTTTCATATATATATATATATATATATATATATATATATATATATATATATATATACATTTTTATGAATGTATTATGATTTCTGTACTTAGGTGCTATGCATATGTTTTTATAAGACTGTTTCTTTAAATAATTTAAGTGCCTTGATGTCACATAATTAACTGTGTTTTTTTAGTTTCATAGACATTATCTGAAGAAGCAGCTTAGTCTGTGAAAACACTTGTGGTGTCAACAATAAAAGTCTTTTATTGAAACTGACCATTTTGGAGTCCCTCTGTCTTGCTGGATTACTGAAATAAAAATGTTTGACTTACCATGTGGAGATGACTCCAGAGTTCCTAGGTAGGGTGGTCCTGGAAGAAGTTAAGCAAAAGGTAAAGACACCATCAGCACACTTAACAGTAACACAAGGGGTTAAAATTGTGGTCATTTATATGTCCATTAACGATACATATAACAAAACCTTAGATGACACATCCACACCAAGCCCATATGTAATGAACCAGAATGTGTTTTTAACTGTAACAATCTATAACTAGTCTCCACCCCCCAAAAAATGTTAAACAAACTTAAGTATAGCTGTCAATATTTTACTATACAAGAAATATTGAACACTTGAGATAGGTAGGCCTACCTGGAAACTCCTACTGGGAAATGCTTGTCCTCCTTGAAACAGCAGCACCAACATCAATCACATGCTGTTGTGCACTTTCTACTGTGCTCTCTGGACCGCCTGACAGTGGACAGGAACTCTTCATTTGGTGTCAGTGGTGGATCTTTAGCAGCCCCCCCCAGTAGCCATTTGTCCATTAGCCTCTGCAGCTGCTCTCCTCTGGGATGCTGACATCATGTCAGTGGCCCTATGATGCACCTGATCATATGTCCTGCTGTAACCCCCAACAGCACTGACATTGTCCACTATCTGCTGCCAAATTTGAGTTCTTCCAGATATATCCCCACATCCTCTTTCAAGCAGAAAGGCATCATGCCGCCAAAATACTTGTATAATGACATAATTCTCAGGGTCACTGAAGGGGGGTTTGCAGGGATTGGGATGCCTGGGTGCCATTGTCCTAGGTGACATAAAACACAAAAGAAGGGTAGCAGACATATCACATAAATAAAAGGCCTGCTTAGATATAACACAAACACTTTTTTTTCAATATTACCCACTGGAGAAACAAAAAAACATTTATGATATTTAATTATAAAAAGGGATTTATATGGTTGTAGCATATCAGTCACACACAAAGCAAGGTTAGAGCTAAAACAAGGGAAGTAAAAATAGCAAAGCAAACCTCTGTACAAACAATTTTGTTTGTGCCAACACAGAAATGGAACTTGACTCCATCACCTCCAAAACAAGCAAATGATGCATTTTGCTATCAAACAAAAGGAATGAAACATCAGTGAACCATTATAAGTGCTATCAAATAAATTGTCCCAAAAACATGTGTACACATATACCACAGAACAACTAATTTTATACAATTGCCAGTCACCTCTACTTGGGCCAGTATCCCCTAGAGGTGTCTATAGGCCATCCTAGAAGGCTAACACCCCTGTGCCGTTGACAATATAGGACATTTACATTTCACTGAAATATATGTAAAGAGAGACATTATCACTTGTGATGAAAGTTAATAAAGATGTGCATCTGAGAAAGTAAAATGTCCAGAAAAAATGCCTGTGCCATCGGTAAACTTCTAAGAAGTGAATACAGATAGAAATAGCATTTGCTAATGCATATATAAAATATTTTTCTAAGTTATATCTGAGCATATCCAGTATATAACTGAAAAATGCAATCATTCCTTATCAAGATCAGTAGTCTTCTACAAAGATAAATCCAAAGCAATCTTCTTCTTTGTTATCTGTATAAACAAGTCTCCTCATCTTAAGGTTCCCTAGCTACATTTCCCTTTTTATAGTGAAGATTCAGGTCTGTGAGTATGGTGAAGATGCAAATGTGATGTGAACTCATTAGAATTGCTGAATCCCAATCTCTTTGCTCAGTGTTACAGATGTAAACCTAGTGCAGGCACTCCCTCAGTGTTTGTTGCTAATGAATTGCAACTGTGAATGAT
Source organism: Protopterus annectens (assembly GCF_019279795.1). Taxonomy (NCBI): domain Eukaryota; kingdom Metazoa; phylum Chordata; order Ceratodontiformes; family Protopteridae; genus Protopterus; species Protopterus annectens. The sequence goes on from NC_056743.1 coordinate 1,060,814,233, forward strand.
TACTGGTAAGGAAAAGAAAAACACAACCGCAAGTAAGCACCACACATTTCACAGTTTCGGTTCAGTAATATCCAACCGCCTATGCATTTGTTGAAAACTGTATATTATTGCCATTTAATATTCTCACACATTTTAAGGAGAATGATAAAAAATGCCTTAGGACTGCATGTCTCAGATTACTGATCAGATAAGAGAAGAATGAGAATGGGCAACATACAAAAAGAGATAGGACAGAGCTGCATTTCTGCAAGCAATAGTCATAAATGGTTGTGTGATCACTCATTGTACTACATCTGAAATTAATACATGTACAAACAACTCAGAAGTGTACAACTGTCATATGTCTTGTTAATACTGTGGATGATGTTGCAGTTGCTTATATGCAAAATGATTTTCATTCACTGATGCAAAAGCTGTTCTGCGGCAAAGAGGGATAAGATACCCTTAATGTGTTTTGGAGGTTCATTGATGTGAGAGTTCAAATCCAGACTTGTGTAAAAATCTTTCATGTGTACTAACATAAATTTTACAGTGATGTTTATTTAATAGATTTCTTTCCTTTATTTTTTAAATGTTCTTTTTTTTCTTTTATTTACTTTTATTTTATGTTTGTTTACTCGTACAGTCCAACTGGGTGGGTAACCCATTTTCAGTGGAGGTCCAGGGGGGCACTAGTTACACTGAAAACATAATCTAAGAAGCTATAATCATAGGATGAAACAACAAAAACAACCCCACAGAGAATACATAATATAAGAAAATACAAACTTAAGTTGAGACCCTCAAAAATCCCATGAGTTATAAAGAATACATATGTAATATAAGAAAAATACAAAACATATGATGAGATGATCAAGCATTTGCTCTGTGTGCAGCTTAGTGCAAACATGGGAAATGGAGAAACAATAAATGTCATGTGAAGTACTTCTTTGATAACCAATAAATAAACTACACCTGCGAATCACTTGTGTGTGTAGCACATCTAACACATTGCTAAACACATTGATCCACACAGCCTATATTATCTGTAGATCAGCATTCAAGTCCAACCTTTGTGTTTTAAGGATGAAAACTAATGAAAAATACTTACAAGGTTAAAACAAGTTTAGCTTTGCTCGTCTCCCCTGCGTGATGCTTACCATCATGTAAAACTGGAGAATGGGCCACACATGAAGCAGACAGAACACCTGCAGAGAGGCTGCAGACATTCTTAATTTTAAAAAGGATACATTGTTGCATTTTTTGCTTTCCAGTGTGCAAACCCTCTAAGCGGTGTTTTGTGGTGGTTAGCAACCTCCCCCAACACCTATAGGCCTACCATACCTGCAGAGAGGAAGCAGACAGTCAACAATTTAAACCAAATACATTATATTAATACTGTTGGGCACCATAGGTATGTGTGTTTGTGCACTTGCATGACATTAGATACAGCATTTTGCACAAGCATGTGGGACACTGCTACTATCATCTTCCTCCTAACAGACTCTGCTGATGTCCTCAGATATAGCTTTGTGGATGTGCAGCATTTTTATCAGGGCAGGGCTTTTCATAAATCATTTATTTTTTATTCCTATACAATTGAAATATAAGTGAAATACACAGCTAAGTACAGATGTGCCTGTGGATGTCACCAGATATATCGATCTGGAGGAAATAGGCAATCTGCTAGTTGACTGTTTGTCTCACAAGTTATGCCCCTGTTGCTGCTATCCATCAGCCAAAGTATACATTCAAACCTTATTCCGTTTCTGTGCTAAGGAGGGCAGCACATCTTTATGGCCTGTGTGAAAAACTGAGAGGCTGCCAGCCCAGCCAGACAGAATGTTGTAGATAATTCTATGTCATTGTAAATATTAATATAATCCACAGGCTTGTTTTACAAATGTAAAGAGAACTATATGTTAGGATTAAACTATATATTGTACTGAGCTTCAAAAATTTAACCACAGTCCACCCTGCTGGAAGAAAGCTGCTAAGTAAAGAATTTTATAATGGTGTTTGATCTCAAGCTCGGAGCCAGGATGTCTGGCCTAAGAGTTTCTATTGTTTTAAGATAAAGAAAATTAGTAGGTTTCACATGTAAAGTGTGTTTTATTGCTGTGACTTCCTGGCAGCTGTAAAAATGTTAAATCTTAAGTTCTGTGAGCCTGGGAAACCTCAGCAGGGGTGACAAGAATGATGTAATGTGAATGACTCAGCAGTACTGTGTATTATCAATTTAAGGGCTATCTCAAAAAGGAAGAGAGCATTTTGTATCTTGTCTTGGATCTAATAAGAACATCCACTCACCAGCACTTGCTTGCTATGTATGCAAGTAATATTTAGAACAGTGATTTCTCTTAGGGATAGATAGGAATATAGCCAGATTAGTCCAACTGTTTTCTATATTTATGTCAGCCTATCCCACAATATTGTTTTAAAGTATTTCCTGTGATTTCTAAACTCTGTAATGTCACTGTTTTGAAGTAATAAGTATTGTCTTGTGTTTTTAATATTTATTATTAAATATTTTTAAACCTTTCAACTGTGGCTGTTTTGTGTAGAAATAATTTAAGCTCTAGAGTACTTGCATATATTTGGTGATACTGTACAAAGCCACTCCAACAGCCTTGCTGTTCATCACATTTACTAATTGGATGATAACATTACACAGTGAAATTGGTCACCCTTTGGGAAGGGCCTTATAGTAGCTGATAGTGGTTGGTGGCAGTCGTATTACCTTATAGTCTGGACAGAAAGGGGGCATAGCTCGAGAACCTGTGTCAACCTTCCCCAGGAGTGTCTGTGTGTTTGTTGATAAATCAAATCTTAAAGTGTGTCTGTGCCAGCTACTTGGGCAGAGCACAAAGCAGAATGGGTGCTGGAGGTTTTAGCTTGACCACTAGGCTGCGATCTGGATCCTATAGCTGTGCCAGTGGGGAGTCTTATTGGGGATGTAGAGAGAAAGGGAGAAACCAGCCCCAGATTGACTGTGATCTCTGTATGCTCTTAAGGGAAACTGTACTTTACTGTGTGCATTTGTTATACTCCCAATGTGGACACTCCTGACTGCTGTTTTAGCTACTTTTCTGTATATATATATATATATATATATATATATATATATATATATATATATAAAATACCTTTCCTGTAACTAGTGTAGTCCAGATTCAGATTTGCTGTATCCAGGACTGTATGTAAGCTTCTGAGCCCCCCAAGCTTTCTGTGTTGGAGGGAAGCCTTCTAGCTTATCAGTGGGAGTGGTAAGCACTAGGTAACCTATCTACCACATAAGGAGTGGTTCTGGCCCAGAAATTGTAGTTATTGGCCGTTTGGGCAGTTTTTCCATCTATCTCAACTTTCTGATTTAAAAGCCCACATTTGCACTTGTTCCCCCCCCCCCTTCCTGTGACTAGTTTAGTCCAGACAAAGATTCTTACTTTTAGCACTTGAATTTGCTTATTAGTGATCAGCACTTGTTTAGAACTTGTAAGCACTAAATAACCTACTAATTACTACAGCACTCAACCTTCCTCATTACCTAGAAGAAAACAGTTTTGGTACTTACTTTCCTCACTTGCTTAGAGAAAAACAGCTCTTGTACTCACTTTCCTCACTTATCTAGAGGAAAATATTTTTTTTATTTAGGCATGTCCAAGGGTCAGCTCCCAGTGTTCTCTCCTGTCTATCTGATGAATCTGGGCAACTTGGGGCAATGTAGAAATTGCCTCATGTACACAGACAATCCTCTCCTCCTACCACCCAACACTACAACCTGTGAGAGATGCACTTATCTAGCCAAACTAGAGGTAAAGCTCTTTCCAATCAAGACTGAACTTGACAGTCAAGAGGAGAAGGGAAATACTTGCACTACACCACACTCATCACATAGTCTCACTAAAACTACACCACCAAAATCCACACATAGAAACACAAAAACATTCGTGGAGGCTCTCAATAATAATCTGCTCAAGCAACAGAGACCTCCAAAGCAGAAATGCAAGCAACCTCCACCCCCCAACACAACCCAAATGACACATAGCCCGCAGACTCAGTGTGCCACTCAACCACAGCCAATAAGGCAAAACAATGTATCCAACACACTAGTCATAGACGAATCTATAGTCAGGCACACTGATGTCCCACTCACCAGGCTAAACAAGGAGGAGGTTACTGTCAGCTGCCTGTCAGGTGTCAGGATCTGCCACATAACCCATGCACTCAGGTCACTCTACAAGTACAAATATGACACTGTCATTGTCCATGTTGGTGTGAACGACCTGAGATGTACCTCCCTGGACTACATGAAAAGAGACAGGGAAGAGCTCTCCGATCTTGTAGCCCAGGCAGGTATGACCCTAGCCCTGAGTAGCATTCTGCCATCACCCAGAATGATGCTGCAGTACAAGGACAAAATGATTGACTTCAACAATTGGCTAAGCTTCTGGTGCCATTCTAAAGGGATCCTGTATCTGTCTGCCTGGGATGACATGGTCGACAGACCACGATGCTTTGCCAGAGATGGCCTGCATGTGTCACCCCTGGGATTCTGGATTCTGGCTAAGGTTCTTGCCACTCCTATAGTGCCTTTTTTAGGCAAGGTTCAAATGACAAATTCACCACTGTAACAGGAACAGGCAAACAAAAACTGAGGGTGATGCTACTCAATGATAGAAGTCTAAATCTCAAAATGCACTCACTCGAGGCACTCCTTAAAATGGAGAACATCGATATTTGTGCAGTGACTGAGACCTGGTTCAAGGCACCAGAGAGCACCCCTGCACTACCAGGCTATAACTCATACCACAAATTTCGGCCATGTAACCTGGACAGGAACACCAAAGGCGGAGGTGTGTCCATATTCATTAAGGATATCCACACCTCCAGGCTAGTTGCTCAGCATAATGCAGCCGAGGTTATCCAAGTGCAACTAACTCTGGGCAAAACTGCAATCCAAATTGTAGCTTGCTACAGATCACCCACCATGCCCCAGGATTCCCACTCCTCTTTTTTTGATGTACTGGAAAATATTAGGGATCAACCGAACACCCTAATAATGGGCAATTTCAACTACCCCACCATTAACTGGGAAAACTACTCATGTACCAACTCCTTCGCTCAACGCTTTCTGGAATTCATAAACTCCAATGCCCTGGATCAACTTATCCACACCCCCACCAGGGGCAACAATATCCTAGATCTAGTCATTACCAATATGAGTGACCGGTGTTCCACCATAAGCTAATTACCCTAGATATCCACATCCTGCCTCCACCCCCATTAAGGAAACCATGGTAAAAAATTTCTTCAAAGCCAACTTCATGCTTCTTAATACAGAAGTGGTGAACTTCCTGACACCCATGCAGATGGACAATACAGTTACTACTACTGAATCCTACACAATTGCACTTTATAAGCACTTACATGAGTGCATGGATCGTGCTATCCCAAATAGAACCAAGATGCTATCCTCCAAAAAAAGAAGCTAATCTGGTGGTCCCCTGCCATAAACAAACTGTACAACAGAAGGAAGAAACTCTTGCAAAAGAGAGTAAAATCCCATGAGTGGAGGAGCTCCCTGGTCAGCCTCAGTAAGAAGCTGTGATCCCTGATAAAATCCTCCAAAGCTAGTTATGAAAACAAAATCACCACTGATTCTAAAGACAGCCACAAAGCATTCTATAGCTATGTCAAGAATCTCAATGGCAACACTCAGATCTGCTCTGAGTTACAGCACAATGGCACTAAATATACAGACCCAACTGATATTGCCAACATCCTGGCAGATAGGTTCAGTGCTAACTTTACCCCCCTCTCACCCCTACAGAACCCATCTCTATACTGGAAGAATGCAAAGTTCCTGTAATCACAGCTGCATAGGTAAAAAACACACTCTCCAAAGCCAAGAACGCAGCATCCATGGGACCAGACAACATCCCAGGCTGCATTCTACATGAACTACAGAACAAACTTGCACCCCACCTAAGTACTATGTTCAATCATAGCCTCACCTCAGGCTTTATGCCTGCTGAATGGCGCGCAGCAACGGTTATCCCACTCCACAAAGGGGGAGCCACCACAGACCCTGGGAACTACCACCCCATTAGCCTGACGAGCCTGGTCTGCAAGGCCATGGAACGTATCATCATGGAACTTATAAACAAAGACATTGGTAATCTCCATACTCTGGATCCCACCCAGTTCGGGTTTGTAAAAGGTTAATCATGTCTCCTAAACTCGATAGACTTCTTTGAAGCAATCACTAAAGCCGTAGACAAGGGAAAGGTGGTTCACACAGCCTATCTAGATCTTGCCAAGGCTTTCGACACCATCCCCCACTCTGGAATTATAGATAAACTCACTAAACTAGGTATAAATCCCTATGTCACAAGATGGGTTGCCAACTGGCTCACTGACAGAACCCACACTGTGAAAGTAACAGACTCCAAATCCGACTACGTGGCACACCTCATCATAAAAGGTTTCTCATCCAGAAAAAAAGAGGTCATTGTTCCCCTCTACTCATCACTCATTAGACCTATTATAGAGTACAATGCCCCTTTTGGTATGTACCTCACAAGACATCTACAACAACTGGAAAGGTCACAGAAATATCTCACAAAGAGGATTACCGGCCTCAAACAGATGCCCTACGCAGATCGTCTCAAAAAACTCCAGCTTTACTCCGTCGCATATCGCCTACTCAAAGGTGATGTCTGCCTAACATACAAAGCTATGTCAAACCCAGAGCTGTTGGACATGCTCCACTTAAAGAAATCCCAATCCCTCCAAGCTACACACTCTAGGGACCTAAACCTTGTCACCACAATAAACAGGACATGCTGGAGGGATAGATTCCTGTCCCAGAGAATTCCCATACTCTGGAATAAACTACCTATCTATATCAAACAAAGCTCCTCATTAGCACTCTTCAAGAAAAATCTTGATGATTGGATGGGAAATAGGAAATTCACCCCGGGGATCACCTCTGTGGCACTGCTCGACAGTGGCACAGGAAAATAATTTTCTTGGGTGGAAAAAGCCAGGGTACCATTTTGGCTGGGCTTGTATAAGCCCCAGGGCCAGTAGCCTAGTACCTTCCTATGAACCTATGAACCTATGGTGCTAGTGGTGAAGATTGAGGCCCCTTGATTACTGGACCAGTGCACATAAATCACACCCTGTACAGCTAAAAACACAGAATCAGTTAGCCATGACAATATCACAGATCACCTATAGCATCACTCAGAACATAGACCTACCTGACACAGTTGGATACACCCTTCAGCATAGCCTCCAGACAAGAATAGGTTCCCACTGAATGCTGTACATCAACATGCATCCATCTGAATGGGGGGAGGGCAGCACCTGATACATGCATGTATAGACACCTCTGACTCTCCCCATCTGTGAGTTAGACCAACATGTCATCAAAGACCTTTTCTAAATGGACACTGGTAATATATCCTGGCTGTGTGCAAAAGACGTATCTGATTTGTTCATGCTACATTTGTGTCTGTTACATCTGTTAGATGTCCTCAAGAAGGTCATCATGGGCATGCATGATGATGACACTATCATCCTGTGGAACTTTACCAGGCCAAGGCATTTGACACAAACCCACACCTGAGGTATTAACTCAACACTGTCACAAGTGGCCATAAACACATATATTACAAAGTGGTTAGACCAGTGGATCTCATACATTACATCTAAATATGTTGAAGTGTGTGAAGTGACCTATATCTCGAGTCCAGTCATCAGGGCTGTGTGCCAGGCCCTTTCCTGTCCATTATAAAATGCACAGATGTCAAGAATGACGTACACATCCTCTGTCCAAACAGCTGTCTGGAGGACTGCAGGTTGTAAACAATCATTGAATACACCTGTGACATTAGTATAATACAGACAATATCAATACACACCAAAGATTGCTGAAAGCCACAAAGACACATAAGTTAAAACAAAAACATGAGGGATTTGTTATGTCATGAAAACAAACTCACAACCCACTGATGGCACCCCTATAAGTAGACCAAGTGGTATGTGACCTGTGTACTGAGGTAGATGGTATGCAGGACTCCACCAGCATCTGCCCACAGTGGTGACTACTCCCTTGTGTGTATCATAACTCCCAAGTATGTGCGGGACATCCACATCAAAGATCATAATACTTCCACAGTTCACAGCCTTCATCACACCAGTAACTGAGTACATGCACCCTTCTTCATGTACCTCCCTAAACATCATCCAGGGATGCATAACTCAAGTATACTATCTTTGCCACACTGAGCTCGCACACAACTTATTGGCCATACCTAGGTATTATTTTTGTTACATAAACATTACTGTCTGATGGTGCGGAACCTCCATCAAGGTGTTATACCAGATGCATGTGTGATACCTGTTCCGTTGATGCACATAGTATATACATAGCTGTTTGACAAAATTGATGGAATCGGTTACTTTCATGACAGTGTGGATTGTGCCATATATATGCCATGCACACCTGTCAACTAGCTTGTATTGCTCATAATGTCACATACAGGTATAGCAGTGTTGCTGCTAACACCTCCAGCAGATATTACACTTTAAAGTGTACTTGATTACACTCATAGATTGGTGACATTTCATAATAGTTGTACAAGTGTGTTTGTGCAGAACCATCTATAATCACTCACCCTACAATCACATATGTTATGTCAAAGACATAAGGTTACTAGTGGTGTTACTCTGATATCGTCCGTGATTGTGCTTGTTTCTGTGTACTGTTATCTATGTAACTCTGTGTTTCACTTGGTGTAGACCTCTGCTGACATTACAGTCATATTCAGTATAATAAGAAGAGCAGGTTAACACCACGATGAGTAAAAACGAACCTTTATTGACCAAAAATGAGCGCTTTCGCGTGCCCACAAACTGCACGCTTCTTCAGATGAATATAACATCACAGTAAAAGCATTCTCTATATATACAAAAAGATTAATTACTAAATTTAATTCATCCAATTAAACAATAATTAATCAATTATGTTGTTTAGAATGCTCATTCATTTAAAGCAGTAAAACCAAATATAACTATATGTGAAACAAAAAATGAAGATGAACATAATATCCAGTCATAATATCATTCATTGTGTTTCATTATCATTATTTCATCAGATAATGAACCAATATCATAAAAATATTATATAACTAAGAATCTATCTATAATTATTGAAACATAACAGACTTTCCATTGTTAATAAAAACCAGCAAAAATGCAACATATCCAGCATGAAAGAAAAATAGCAGCAATAAGAAAAAATAGCAGCAATAAGAAAAAATAGCAGCAATAAAGAAGAAATAGCAGCAATAAGAAAAATAGCAGCAGTCAAAAAATTGGCAACAATTAAAAAAGTTAGCAGCAATATAAAAGGAAATATGTCCCATTGCATAGTATAAGTTTATTTTAATATTATCAAAACTAGTATATGTGTGTGTGTAAAATGTCATTTATACAGATAAATAAATAAATAAATACCAATAGATATCCAGAACAACTAAATATAATATATAATTGAGATGTAAATAAGTATGTATATATATAATAAATATTAAACCAGTGACAAAGTAATAAAATCAAAATTCATAAAACTATTTTTATTTTACTAGCTATATAGTATATTTTATGGTCTATTTGGAATGATTATCAGTATAAATGGCTTTTTATAAATAAATTATAATAATATTAGTCATCATATAAAAGATGTAATAAAGTTAATAAAATTAATATTTGAATATTTAAATAATTAAATTAGAGAGAGGATATATAGCAATAAAATATATATATATATATTCATAAATAAATAAATAAGTAGAATAAATATATTAAAATCAATAAAAATGTGATAAATATATATATATATTTATTGATTTATAAGAGCATATATAATATGAATTGGACTATAATAGTTGTTAAAAAATATAAATTATTTAATTAATTCGTATCTTGTTCTAATAGATCAAAAATGAGTATGGATATATATATATATTCTTCAAGTGCAAATGTATATACCAATTTATATATCTATTTTCATAAAATTAATGATATTTGCGCTTTTTCAGAGATGATATCGTCCGTGATTGTGCTTGTTTCTGTGTACTGTTATCTATGTAACTCTGTGTTTCACTTGGTGTAGACCTCTGCTGACATTACAGTCATATTCAAACAACTTGTTTTGCACAATTTCACAATATGCAGCTAACCCTTATTGTATTTAACCTCCCTGATATATATATCCTCTACATTGTACATGTCAAGATGCTCATATCACAAAAACATCTTCTCCACTGTCATCACCTTATATGACAGCCACATAATATACATCTTCATTGTGCAGTCTGTACTATATCATATCAACATGTGATTAGTGTTCCTGCTACAGCTGTTTTCATTTACATGTCCTGCCCTACTGTACATTAAGATGTTTTACTTGTTCACTTTCCCTATATTCATTCAGACAATTCATCTGTGTGTCCCTATTCAATACACACACTTCCCCCCAACTGTTTATTTTAAATGGCAGTCCATATACGATAACAGATCATTCACACAACTTTTGCTCAGAATGCCTGAAATGGAATTCCACAATACTCTGCACTGTATACACTGTCCTGTAATGTGTTTGGACCATATACCTTGCTATATTATGAACCCTGGTAATTACTGTGGCATTACGCACAATCCCGCAGACCTAGTTTGTCCATAGGTAAACAGGTCTACACATCTGCTGCTATATGTGTTATTGTACATGGTTGCCTGGCCAGAAACTCTGTTGCTAGCCATGAAATGGCACTTGTTTACTTTTAAATGCAGTGCTTAGTGCATAGAGTACAAAGCCCCAATTGGGCTGTACCTTACACGACACCTGCAACAACTGGAAAGACCACAGAAGTTCCTCACCAAGAGCATCACTGGCCTCAAGCGGATGCCCTATGCAGCTCGACTGAAGAAACTGCAGCTGTACTCGGTTGCTTACCGCCTACTCAGAGGTGATCTCTGCCTGACATACAAGGCCATGTCCAACCCAGAATTGATGGACATGCTCTACCTAAAGAAAACTATATCCCCTCGAGCCACACGCTCCAGGGATCTAAACCTCACCACAACAATAAATAGGACATGCTGGAGGGATAGATTCCTGTCCCAGAGACTTCCCATGCTCTGGAACAAGATTCCAATCTACATTAGGTAGAGCTCCTCGCTAACCCTCTTCAAAAGAAATAACCTCCGTAGTGTGAAGCTTCCACAGCAAAAAAACAAACTTGTAAACGAATAGCTGTAGATGAAAGCTAAGTACTCAGGAAAAACCTCCAGGCAGTCGAATAAAGAATTCACTTTTATTAATAAACCACACTGAAATAGATTAACGCTCTTCTAGCTATAACACTCGCGTTTTCGTCTCACAAATGTGTGACTTCATCAGATGTAAGGTAGTTGTGCAATAAACATTTAAATATGGAAATGTCTTACTAATTAAAAAAATATACCAATAACAATCAATTTCCACATTTTAAAATGCCCTATCGGCTTCAATTTCTCATGAATATTCATGAGCATTAAATTAATTATTAAACATCTCCTTGGTGCACACAGACCCGTATTCCAAAAGACATACATTCCTCTGTATTCTTACTCACACTGCCATGCCATATACTGGACAAAAATTTATCTCAATATTAGGCTTGCATCTGCCATTAAATATATTCCAAGTTAACTTAAAACCATACAGTGTATTAACATTACATACTTATAAAAAATGTTTAGTTTGTAAATTCATTAGTCACTTCTTAGTACAAAAGGAAAGTCGATATTGTCTGTGCCACATCAAATTAGCAGGAAAATTAAAAATGCTTAAAAAATGTAACTATGTGTGTATATGTATGTAAATAAAAATTAAAAATGTTAAAAATATCTAAAATATATATAAATATATAAATAAATATACAAATATATAAATATATGTATAAATAAATAAATAAATATATAGAGATAGGAGTAAATATAAATATAAAGTGCATCAAGTGTATATAAAAACTAAAAACTAATAACAAGACAAATGTAGTGTGCCTTGTAAATGTTAGATTTAAAGAGACATAATAAATAATAAATAAATATATCTAATAGATTTCGTGAAGTCTTTGTCGTTAATTTATTTGAGGTTGGGGATGAAATTCCAAACTGAAATATAAAAGTTTTATTTTTATTTTATGATATTACCATGTTGTTTATTTAATTCTTCTATAGTCTACCACACTCTAGTGTTAAAATCTGGGATCCAGTAGTTTAAATTTTATTAGCTTTTAATCTTAGTATAGCTCCTATGGATATATAGTCGTTTAGTCCTGGGCTTTTACTAGCGTCTAAATATACCTGCCACCAAAGCTCCCTACTTTCTAATGTGTCTTCCCATGGGCCTCCCCTGGGATCAATCTGAATCTGTTCTAATACAAAAAACAAGTAGGTTGCGCCTAAACAAATTTTTGTGTGTTTATAAAGGGCGTTTGTTTCTCTTTCTTTTTTAATGTCATAATTATGTTCATAGACCCTCCTTTTTAGTGGTCTCTCTGTCTTTCCAGTATAGAAAGATTGACATTTTTGGCAGGTCGCTAAATATACTACTCTTTGGGTTTCACAATTATAATAACTGAAACTTTTTATTGTTTTATTTCTGCTCTCCAAGTGTATTTCTTCCTTATTTATAATAAAAATACACTGGGGGCATCTTCCACACTTGAAAGTTCCTACTAGTTCACCCAAATTCATTCTCCTGAATTTCCCTATTCTTTCTACCATATTCTTGATATTAGGTGGATTCTTGTAAACAATTTTAGGTACTATCTCTCTAACTTCTTCAATATCAGTATAAGTTAGGAATGTTTTCCATTCTCTATTAAATATTCCTCCTATATCTTTGTTTAGGGAGTTATACTCTAATATTAATCTTCTTTGATGACTTTCTGCTTCACCATCTAATTTTCTTGTATTCTCTGTCCTTTCGTTCCCTAGACCAACAACAATATTTCTTTCTGTCCCTTTGATAGGATGAAATCTTCCACTTCTACCTATTTCCACTTCTTTCCTTATATTTTTTATAAATTCACTAGGATAACCTTTTTCTAAAAACATATTTTCTAATCTATCACATTCTTCATGAAAATCCTCTTGTCTACTTGTCATCCTAGACCCCCTCACAAATTGTCCTTTTAAGATATTTTTCTTACTATGGAAGGGGTGTGCACTTTCAAAGTGTAAGAAGGAATTAACATACGTTGGTTTCCTATATACCTTTGTTTCAAAATTACTCTTGTACTTATAAATCTCTACATCTAAGTAATTTAATATTTCCTTATTTATAGTGTACGTGAATTTCAAGAAGCTTGTGGTAGTGTTTAAATAGTCCATGAATTCAAAAAAGTCATTTATATCTTCAAAAGAAACCTTGACGAGTGGATGGGAAACAGAAAGTTTACCCCATGGATCACTTCAATGGCTCTGCTGGACAGAGGCACAGGGAACTAATCTAAGGGGGCGGCAAAAGCCAACACATTCCGGCTAGGCTTATAAATGCCTTTGGGCAGATAGCCTAGTACCTACCTATGAACATATCCAATCAATGATGAGCAGGATGTACATGCATCATCTACGAAAAAGCAAAGCATCCCTCCAATCAATAAACTGTAAAAGGTCTGATAGCAAATCAAAACTAGTTATGGAAATAATTCACCAATCAAATAACACTAGCTAGAAAATGGAAGAGAAATGCTTGAAAATGCGACTATACATCGTAATAACAGATAAGTTCAATAGAAATACTAGATAAAATGTAGTATAATAAAATATAATACAACTGTCAGTAAGTAAATAATTGAACTAAACGAGTTAGTGTAATGAAAATCATTGTTAAATCCTGATGCGCTAATGTTCATAAATAAATTAAAAAACCCTGTAAAAAAGAAAACATAGTGCCATGAATATAATGAACACAGTAACAGTCTGTGAAACCAACACACATAATTATTGGAACCAGCGTAAGGCGCAATTCAGATTTAAATTATCATTTAAACCTGGGGCTGAGTCAGCTTCTAAAAGAAGCTGCCATTTCAGTTCCTTAAATTCTAGTACAGTGTTAAAGTCCCCTAAAAACATTTTTACTTGCTCACGGACAAAAAACTGAAACCTGGAGAAAGAAGGGCAGTAAATAGCATGTCTCACTAAAGTGTTATTGTGATCAGTGGCTCGAATTGCTCCACAGTGTTCTTTAATCCAGGCTGACAGTTTGCGGCATGTAACATTTTACCAATGTAAAATGAAAGGCAAGTAAAACATACCTTTGCATACACTACATTTTGGCTATTACAGTCAAAGTGATGACTGAAGTTAATAATGACGTTCTTATGCTGAAACGTGAAAGAGGAGCCTTGATAAATGTATTGACAAGAAACACAACAATGAAACATGACTGCCATGTCTTCTGAGTTAAGCTATATATGTAGATACATATATATCTATATATCGATATACAATGGGTCTATCAAATATCAGACAAACCCAAACATTGACATCCTTAATGTTCACCAGAAAACATAGAAACCCCATATGTCAGCAATGTAGTATACATGTTCTAAGCACTTACCTTGGCACACGTAAAATTAAAATCAACAAAAAAAATTTTCAGGAAGTCAAGCCCCACTACATCTCCTGTATTGCCTGACAATTATGTACACTAACTCTGAGCATGCACATATCAGGGAAAGGCCATATTCCCCAAACCTGAGAATTGAGTGATCTCACATTCCTGTCAACCATCTGGAAACTGTGCCAACTAAGCAGATGATGACCATAGTTATGATCATATCCAGTTCTCCCACAGATGTGTGTGTGTGTGTGTGTGTATGTATATATATATATATATATATATATATATATATATATATATACATATATACACACACACCCCCACACACACACACACACACACACACACACACACACACACACACATATATATAAGTACACACACACACACGCATATGTATATTTGTGTGTATGCCCATGCGGGCATGCGCATGCATGGGCATATGTGCATGTATGAGTATGTGTGTCTTTCTTAGAATGCTAGATCCCCTGTACTTACTCACCCTATTATTCCCAAACCCTACAAACACAGCTCTTGTATGTTCAAACCTTTCCTTTTCCACATTATTTTAGTAATAGATTTATCTTATCAGCAGCAGAGTGGCACATCATTTCCTAATGCTGCCTCTTAACATTTGGTTCTGCAGTTTGATTCTCCACTGAGGTGCTTTGTGTGTGGAGTTTGTACATTATTCCTTTGTTCATATGCATTGTCTGAGGGTGCTCTGATTTACTCTTAGTTCCCAAAGACATGATATAGGTGAGCTGGCATTCTTCCAAATTACCTGTAGGTATGCATGTTGCGTGAGTGAGTGAGTGAGTGAGTGAGTGAGTGAGTGAGTGAGTGAGTGAGTGAGTGAGTGAGTGCCTCCTGCAGTGGATGGTGCCCTGTTCTTGAGTGCCAGGATAAGTTGCATCATCCTCTCAGCCCTGAAATGGATTAAGCAAGTATTGCAGAATGAATAAATTAATGAACCTGAAGAAACAGTTATAATAAAGCATCAAAATGCAGACAGTGTATTTAACTACTTTTACACAAACATTTTAAGTGTTAATTAAATTAAATGTCATGCCTGTATATCTGTGAACATTTTCTTGAATATATCTGTAACTTATGATTTACTAAAACTCTGTCTTAATATAAGTGCAGTAATCTTCCAAACTGTAGGCTAACTGGTCGATACAGGTCTCATGGAAAGATCAGCTGTGATTTCCTTTTCTTTGAAAGCAGATATAATACAACAGGTTAACTGAGATGCATATCTTCTTTCTTGCCTGTGTCATTTGGATTATAACACTGAAAATATAACTTACAAACACACCAAATGAGGGTCGTCAAGCAGTTTCTTCATGTGTGGAAAATAATACTTACTATGGATATTTGCAGTATCAAAATGTTAAAACTAAACAACAGATAATTTAGGGTGCATGTATGCTGCATTAAGTACTTGATGTGAGAAAAAGCAGGTCTAAGGAAATTTAAGTTATCAAATGAAACAAATAGGTAAAGATTGCATTACTTTTAGATCTAAAAAGTGAATAATGCAACAGAGTAAACAGAAGTCAGAAGCGTAATCAGTGAAGAATCTAGTAGTACCATGGAAGGTCTGGTCTAGGCTGTGAAGCCTAAAGTACTCAGGGGGTGGGGGGTGGGAGTAGGAGGAGGAGGATTTGGCATGAACAGGAGGACACAATATATCAACTCACATCTAAATTGATAGACATGCAGATGGATAGACTAGACCAGATGACAGCTAGATACATAAATAAACATTCAACTGGCCAAGAGAGCGGTGCAAGTCTGGTAAATGAAAGCACCTGCTCTCTGTCAACAGAAACAGTCTAAGAGTCATTTTTCTGAGGTTGGCAGAGCACCTGTTCTTGTGGGGAGAGGAAGAGAAAAAAGAGATTGACTATCTGCAGATCTCAGATAATTGGTTAAGGCCAGGTGCTGATGGTAGATGAACAGGGAAATAATAATAAGAGAAAGGCAACCTACTCTGAAGATATCTAACATGCACACAACTAACAGCAGCTGGAGTGGTGAGGTGCAAAGCGACAAATGACAACTCACAGTTATTTAAACAAAGAGCTTGTGTACTTCTTTTAAAAATGTAAGGTAACTTTTCAAAATAACAACAGTTATACATAGAAGAGTGTTTTAGTTTCTTATAATATGTGTGTGTGTGCGTGTGTGTCTAAGCTCCCATTTTCACAAAAGAATAAAATAGCTGTACCCACAATGATAACATTAAGATAGTCACTGTCCTCCCCCTCCCCATCTCCTGTATCCTTGCTTCCATTAGTTTGTAATTTAGATTACTAGAATGGTCTTGATGAGGGTTCAAGTTAGCATACTTGTTGAAGGAAGGAAATTAATCTCCTTCATGGACAGTGCTATGGTGCAAGTAGGCCAGGTAAGTGTTACTTAAATGGTGAAGGCATTGCATGAGAATTCATATGAGGACAGACTGCTAAATATAAAATAAAAAAAGTAAGTAAATATGTAGTAAATAAATAAATAAAAAGTAAGAAGAAACCTTCATAGACTACAACAGTGAGAATGTCATATCTGTATCCTATAAGCATATCACAGAGGCAGGAGAAGAACAATGGTACAATGAAGGAAGCAGTGATGCTTTTGGATGAGGATGTTTACATGGAATGTGAGGAATTATTAAAAATTATTTCTTGTAGTGGAGTCCTGCATATGTGTGACCCACCACACTTATTGTTTATGCTGTCTATCTTTCTTCTAGGGACCCCAAATATCTGTAGCCATTGCTACTCAGGCCTCTAAGCTAATAGTTTCACAAACTAAACTAAAACAAAATAAAAAAAATACTGTGAGTCAGCACATGCATATAAGTACTGAGCACATGTAAGCAAGAGTGTCATTTTGAGTGAGCAGCCAGAGCGTGAGCATGTAAGCATGTAGTCAGTCACTTGGATAGTTCATTTAAGTTTAATGTTCCTGCCATCCATCTTGATATATTTGTATACAATAAACTACTTAAATGAGCACCCAAGCCACAACTTTGTCTTAATGCATATAAGAAGAGCAACAGAGAGGATGTTTGAAATTGTTTCATGACTTCCAGGAGCTTCAGCAGATCTTAGCTAGGCTCTGTGTGTGTGTATTATTGACACATATGTGCTAAATCCTTACATCATCTAGCCAAGGGGGATAGCATGAAAAATAGAAGTCAGATGACCAGATGTAGGTGATGTCATTCTGTAATCCATCACTAAATATGAGATTTTAATACTAGGTGAGACTGAAGTCTCATTGCAGTCTGTTTTCGGAACCTGACAGGTAAGGACCTTGCACCTACTTCATCTTGCCTTGCTCTAGAAAGTGACCAGGGAATAGTAGTTCTTTAGATCAGTCAGGAAAATATAGTGAGATTAGTTAAATATTGCTTTTCTGTGTCTGTGTGAATCTATTTGTCCATGTTATTTTAATATTTCCTGTGCTGAAACTCTGGTATTTATTGTGAATAGATATTTAGTATTTTCATGTTCTTTTATTATTATTAAATATATTTAAACTTTTCATTTAGAGAATATTTTAACCTTTGAGAGTACTTATATTTATTCAGTAACACTGCAGCCATTACTGAAAGCCTTGCTGTTTGGTCAGCATTACCATTTGTATTAATATTCATTTCACTCAGTATAATTGGGTACCCTTGTAAGAGCCTTAGAGTAGCTGGCTTTGGAGTGTCTGGTGGTGGTGTAACTACAGTACCTCATAGTCTGGGCAGAAGGGGGCATAGCTAGTAAATTTGTGCCAGCTTATCCCAGGTGTTTGTGTGTGTGAAAATCAAATCTCAAAGAGTGTGTGTGTCAGCAGTTTCTTGAGCAGGGGCGTGAAGTAGTGGTTTCATAGAAAGAGTGGTGGAGAACTTGGCTTGGATGCTTGGCTGAGGTCTCAACTCTATAGCTGTGTCAGTGGGGAGTTTTACTGGGGACCTGGAGGGAGACAGAGAAATGCAGACCTCGGACTAAGTGTTTTCCCTGTGTGCTCTTAAGGGAAATTGTGCTTGATGCAGACAGCTGTATGTGGAAATACTGGGTGTATCCATCTTTGTTCCAAGTGAATGTCTCTCTCCAGTGTCAGTGGTAAAGATTCAGGCTCCTTGATTACTGGCCCAGAGTAGGGACGTCACAACTACATAAATAAAAGATTAGTTTCCACAATCTACAGAAGCCCACCTATTCTAATTAATTTCTTCATTATTCCAGCTGCCATCTAGTCAACCATAAAAGGCTGTAGTCAAGGGCCAGTTCATTTAAGCTGCCTGAATGACTTCAAAAGTAGATGATTTTCTAGATGAGTGCAACACTCTTAAGAGCATGTTCCTAAGAAGGGGTTATCCTGAATCTTTTATTAATAACTCCATGGGTGTGGTGGTTTACAAAGGAAGACACAATGTATATATAAGCTGATTTTATTAGGGACTAGGGAATTGTACCAGGAAGAATACAATATTAATTTTAGTGATGTTTTAGTTACCCCTGAGAAAAGAACTGTATTCACCTGATCATCACTTTATTACATGGGTACTGAACAAGAACTGGTCTATTGCGCATGAATGCTTTGACCCAGAATGAAAGTTGAATAATAAACCAAAGAAGCACTAATTTAAAACACTTCTTTTGAAACCAACCACAATCATCCACATAACACACACAATATAATGTTTAGATGTGGAACTGCAATTTTTGAAAAGATATATTGTGTACTAACACGTGGCTTATTAATGGGCAAACTTGTAGGCCTAGTGGCAAATTGTGCATATGCTGCCTTGTGTCAAAATTATACAGCATTTTACAAAGGCAAAACTGAATGGACATTGAATGAAAAAATGAATGCATGAGCACACTTATGCTGTTAGAACAGGCAATAAAGTTAATGCCTTGTTTAGACATCTCAACACTTTCCCAGAGCAAACTTTTAAGTTTATTGTTCTTGAGAAACTGAGTCCAAACCCTATGGTCCTTGGAAGTTATTCTTGGAAATTAAGAACTCCTATGGCAATTACGCTTAAATGCACACAACTACCCTGGTTTAAATGGCATTACATCTATAAACAGTATTTTGAAGCTAAAAGCTTATCAACGTTAAAAGCCACTTGTATCATTTAAGTTTATTTTTTTGTATTTTAAAATAAAGTGTTGGATTTTATTTATTTTACATAGCAACAATGCCTTTTTTACTATGTATAGGAATCACTTATTGTTTTTTACAACTAGGTCACTTTAAAAATTTTGGCACAAAATGGTCTTATGACTTCTTTTGGCATAAAATGGCTGAATGAATGGATTCTTGTTATCTGAAGAAATCTTTGAATGCCTTAAGATGAAAGTGCTTATCAGTTTTATGAATTTGGATTTTTTAATGGAATTCTACATTATTTATGTATTT
The DNA here is from genome assembly GCF_019279795.1 of Protopterus annectens. Taxonomy (NCBI): domain Eukaryota; kingdom Metazoa; phylum Chordata; order Ceratodontiformes; family Protopteridae; genus Protopterus; species Protopterus annectens. The sequence goes on from NC_056743.1 coordinate 1,060,834,325, forward strand.
AAATATCACACCTCTGGCCTCACTACAGCTTCACTCTGTTGTGATACAATGCTCCTTTGCTTCTTCTCTCACCAGAAGCAAAATGTTAGCACCAATCCCAAGAAGAAAAGCAGGCCACACCCTGTTTAATGATCCACAGTCTTGTCCCAGGTGTTGCAAGGGTTTGTAGGCTTATAGTCTTTCTCTGGTAGATGCCTCGAATAGCAACCAGACCAAACAGGTGTGATTTACGATTACCAGCATCCATGCTTCTTTTGTTCCTAATAAGACAGTGAGTTGTTTTTTTTTGATTTTTAACAGAATGAACTACACCAAACATGCTCATCAAATGTGCACCTCTGTTAGACATTATTCTAACAAACAAACCAATCTACACATTATGTAGACACTCCTAAGTTGAAATTGTCTTATTATTTCTTAATGATCACTAAAGCTAAAAATTCTTCTGGAAGTTTTACTTACCAGGAATATTTCTGACTCATCTGACATTGTTTTCTGTATAGATTGACATGCACTCTATATGTGTACAGACCACATATCTGCATTATCCACCTTCTATAATCTTTTTACATCGATTTCGGATAAGTTATTTCCACTCAAAAAGATAAGTCACCCATGGCTTACTATTGACTTAAATTACTATGTTAATTTGACCATATATCTTGTTTCCCCTCTCTTTTAACTGGCTGGTGTGAGTAAGCACAAGATTACCATTTTGTGAAATCACTTCCCTTCAACTATTTAAACTTATTGGTCATCCTACTGTATTCCATTGTACCAGAATAAAAAAGTGCCCACCCCCTTTCAATCTATCTTGCTCTTTTAAAAAGAGTGGCTCTCCACTAAAACTTATTTTTAGACATCTAAAACTTAAGTTACTCACTTTCATATCTAACTGCTTAGTGCACACTGCAGTGTTTAGGATAATCCATTGTTTATCTTACCTTTAAGCATCTATTGTGAGATCACCAGTTATTGGAGAGCCCACCTTCTGCCTGTCAGTAGTCATCTTGGGATTAGTGCTTCTGTTTTCTCCTGGTGAGAGAAGGAGTGCAGTGACATTATTTCCTGGAAACTGCTGATCACCAGGAACCTTAATAACTGCTTTATAGGTGACAGCTTGGAATCTGTGCTTATATTCTTATCCTGGTGAAAGTAGGAGCAGAGTGCATTGATTCCTGACTGTTTCTGGTTGGAGAGTAAGTGTCTGTGCTTAACGTACCTATTTGGTCTGGTTGCTATTTGAGGCATCTACCACATAAAGGCTACAAGCCTACAGACCCTTGCATCATCTGGGACAAGACTGTGGATCACTAAACAGGCTGTGGCCTGCTTCTCTTCTCGGGATTGGTGCTAACATTTTCCAAATGGGTTCTGTACAGACTCAGACACCTTGAGTGACATTTTCCCGGTAAAAGCACAACTGAAATTTCTCCAATACCTAGTTGCATACAGGACAACTAGTTTGCAGTGACAAACACTGTTCAAATAGTTGCAAACCAGATACTCCTGACAGTGAGTGATACTCTCACTCCAACTATAACCAATAAAAAAGGGTCTGTTGCCATGGATATGAACTTTCCTACTGTCACCATTACTGGCTTGATGGATATGGCAGCCTGAGGCAATGTAGAAATTGCCTCATGTTTACTGACAATCAGTTAATTCTCATGCAAACTGATATGGTATGTGAGAGATGTATTTACACAATGTCACTGGTGGCAAAGCTCTCACATAAAAGTACTCCTAATGTCAATAAGGTTGTCAGTAGTACTCATGCTGCACCCATCATGCACAATTCAAAGCAGATATATAGACCCGCATATGCTGAGGCACTTACATGTGACCTTCCTAAACCACAAAGTCCTCCTAGATGAAGTACACATAACAAATACCCTCAGCACCCCCAAATGTGTTCTTTCAAAACAACACCCACATCAACACATAGAACTACATCTCATGGGCCCTCTTCCTCTAAGCCCATAAGGCAAGCCATCACACAATCCAACATTCTAGTCATTGGAGACTCCATCATGAGACACACTGATGTCCCTCTCACCAGGCTGAGTAAGGAGAAAGTTACAATCAGTTACTTATCAGGGGCTAGGATCTGTCACAATATGCATGCACTCAGATCATTGGACCACAATTACCAATATCACTCAGTCATAGTTGATGTGGGAATAAATGATCTGAGGCATACCTCCCTAGACTAAATGAAGAAAGACATCATGCAGCTCATGGAATACGTGTCTCAGGCTGGTATGAGCCTAGCATTGAGCAGCATTTTACATTATCCAAGGATGATGCCACAATATGAACAAAAGATGATTGACTTTAATAATTGACTTAGCTTCTGTTGTCATTCTAAGAGGATACAATATTTGTCAGCATGGAAGGTGATGGTCAACAGACCACACTGCTTTACCAGGGATGTTCTGTACCTCTCCTCTCTAGGCTTTTGAATATTAGCTAAAACATTGTCTTCCTCCATAGTGCCCATTTTAGGCAATGCCAAACTAAAAGTACTTCCAACATAGCAAATCAAAACCCAAAAAATCTAAAGGTATTACTGCTCAATACTAGGAGTCTAAATAGAAACCTCCACTCCCTAGAAGCTCTCTTTACCCCAGAGAATGCTGAGGTCTGTGTGGTCACTGAGACATGGTTTAAAGATGCAGAGAGCACACCAACAGTGCAAGGTTATAATGCCTTCCACTTCACAGACAGGGACTAAAGGTGGAGGTGTCTCTATTTACATCAAAAATAAATATACTGCAAGGCTGAGCAAATATGACAATGCACTTCAGCTGCTTCATGTTCAAACCACCATAGGTAAAATGCAATATCACTTCCTTGCAAGCTATAGGTCCCCTCTATGACCAAGGAAACCCATACTGTATATTTAAACGTATTAGAAACATTAACCATCCAACCCAATACCATATTCATGGTTCATAGGTTCATAGGTTCATACTAGGCTATCTGCCCAAGGGCATTTATAAGCCTAGCCCAGAGTTTTGTGGCTTTCACCACCCCTTTAGTTTGAAGGATACTATGCCCATTATTTTGCTGTGCCTCTGTCAAGCAGTGACACTGAGGTAATCCCTGGGGTATATCTGCGATCTCCCATCCATTGGTCAAGATTTCTCTTGAACAAGGCCAGCGAGGTGCTCTGCCTCACATGTACCAGGATTTTGTTCCACAGCATAGGGAGTCTCTGGGTGATGAATCTGTCCCTCCAGCACGTCCTATTAATAACCGTGTCAAGGTTTAAGTCTCCCGCCCTTGTAGTTCTGAGGGATCTAGATTTTTTGAGGTGAAGCATGTTCATCAATTCTGGGTTGGACATGACCTTGTATGTCAGGCACAGGTCACCTCTGAGCAGACGGTAAGCGACTGAATAGAGCTGGAGTTCCTTCAGTCGGGCAGCATAAGACATATTTTTGAGACCCTTTATCCTTTTGGTGAGGAACTTTTGGGGCCTTTCCAGTTGCTGCAGGTGTCGGGTCAGATACATGCCGAATGGGGCATTGTACTCAATCATTGGTCTGATGAGTGATGAGTACAGGGGGACAATGACCTCCCTTGATCTAGATGTGAATCCCTTCATGATCAGGTGGGCAATGTAGAAGGTCTTCCTAACTACTTTGGCAACGTGAGTGTCAAACGAAAGGTTACTGTCAACCTGGGTCCCCAGATCCCTGATAACCTCTTCTGTGCTTAGTGGATTGCCACCTATATGGTAGCTAGGGGTAACCTTGTTTTTCCCGAAGGGTATGACTATGCACTTTTTGGCGTTTAACTTTAGGCCATGGCTCTGGCACCAGTTATCCGTTTCTACGAGACCCTTCTGAAGGATATCTGTGTCAGATGTGCTCTCGACTATGGCGCCCAGTTTGCAGTCATCTGCAAACTTTGTCAGCCATAACCCTCCTGTGTTTGCTTGTACTTCTGAAAAGTAGATGCCGAACAAGAGTGGGCCCAGGACTGAGCCCTGTGGGACACCACTTGTGACAGGCTTTGAGTCTGACATGGCGCCAGCAACTCTGACCCTGTGGGTTCTGTCACTTAGCCAGTTTGCAACCCATCTTGTGACGTATGGGTTTACATTTAAGCTGATGAGTTTTTCAATGATACCTGAGTGGGGTATTGTGTCGAAAGCCTTTGTCAGGTCGAGGTAGGCTGTGTGGACTGCCTTTCCCTCATCAATGGCCTTGGTGAATGTTTCGAAAAAGTCAACCAAGTTTAAAAGGCATGATCTGCCTTTGACAAAGCCAAACTGGGTTGGATCCAAAGTCTGCAAGTCCCCTATGTCTTTATTTATGAGTTCCATTATGATCCTCTCCATAGCTTTGCAGATCAGGCTTGTCAAGCTGATGGGATGGTAATTTCCAGGGTCGGTGGAGGCACCGCCTTTGTGAAGTGGGACCACAGTTGCCGTACGCCACTCCTTGGGTACGTATCCTGAGATGAGGCTAAGATTAAACAGCTGCCCTAACTGCGGGTTTAATTCCTCATTGAGTTCATGGAGCACACAACCGGGGACACCATCTGGTCCCATGGATGCTGTGTTTTTCACCTTGGAGAGAGCAGTTCTCACCTGAGCATTAGAGATGTTTGGGGGGCTACAATCCTCTGGTATAGATATCTCTCCTTTTGGGGGGGAGAAATTTGCACTGAACCTGTCAGCCAGTATGTTGGCAATGTCTGTAGGTTCAGTGATTTTTACATCATTTTGAACTAATTCTGAGCATATCTGGGAGTTTCCTCCCAGGTTTCTAACATAGCTAAAGAAGGCCTTATGATTGTCTTATTAGTCCTTAGCGACTTTTCTCTCAAAATTTGCCTTGGATGATTTTATGAGAGATCTTAGTTTTTTACTTATAATGATCAAAGGTGTCTTCCCTTTTAAGGATTTTGCTCTATCTTGTAGTAGCTTCCTCCTTTTGTTGTAGAGCTTGTTTATGGCTGGGGTCCACCAGACTGGACGCTTGCCTTTGGTACAAAGAGTCTTTGTTTTGTTTGGGATTGCCTGATCCATGCAGTCCTGTAGGTGCTGGTAGAAGGCATTTGTAAGTGATTCAGCGGCTTGAGTAATGGTTTCCGCAGGCTCGGGGGCCTTAAGAGAGACCACACTAGTCTTTAGAAGTGTGAAGTCGGCTTTTGAGAAGTTCTTCACTGTGGTCTTTTTTATCTCAAGTGGGGGCGGGATGTGGAATTCCAGTGAGATTAGTTTATGATCTGATCTCACCAGTGAGGGGTATACTTCCGGTGTTGAACATTGTGACCCCATGTTCGTGATGATGAGATCTAGTATGTTTTCTCCTCTTGTGGGGATAGTGACTAGTTGTTCCATGGCATTTGAGTTTATGAACTCTAGGAACCTTTGGGCTAGAGTGTTGGGGCTTGAGTAGTGATCCCAGTCTATATTCGGGTAGTTGAAGTCACCTAGTATGATGGTGTTTGGAGATACATTTATCCCCTCCAGTGTTTTCAGGAAAGCTATGTGAGGTTCCTGAGTTTGAGAGGGTGGCCTGTAACATGCTACAAATTGCAGAGCAGTCTTGCCTATGGTTAATTGCACCTGGATGGTCTCCAATGCATCGTGCGTTGCCACCAACCTTGAGGTGTGGGTGTCCTTGATGAATATGGACACCCCCCCTCCTTTCTTGGTGGTGTCCAGATTTTGGGGCCGGAACGCATGATATGAGGTAAAACCTGATAGTGCCGGGGTGCTCTCAGGAGCCTTGAACCAAGTTTCAGTCACAGCACAGACATCGATGTTCTCCATACTGAGGAGGGCCTCGAGTGCGTGCATCTTGAGGTTAAGACTTCTGGCATTGAGCAGCATTACCCTTAGTTTTTTTCCTTTTTTGTGTTCTAGGGTGGTAGGTTTAGAATTTGAGCCTTGCCTAAAAAAGGCACTATGGGGGTGGCAAGAGCCCTTGCCAATATCCGGAAGCTCAGGGGTGACAGGTGCAAGCCGTCCCTTGTGAAGCAGCGTGGCTTGTCCAGCATGTCATCCCAGGCAGACAGACATTGAATCCCCTTTGAATGACACCAGAGTTTAAGCCAATTATTAAAGCTGATCATCTTGTCTCTGTATTGTGGCATCATTCTTGGTGATGGTAGGATACTGCTCAAGGTCAGGGTCATACCTGCCTGGGCTACATAATCAGAGAGCTCCTCTATGTCTCTTTTCATGTAGTCCAAGGAGGTACGTCTCAGGTCGTTCACACCAGCGTGAACAATGACTGAGTCGTACTTGTACCTGCTGTTGAGAGACCTGAGTGCTTGTGTTATGTGGCGGAGTCTAGCGCCCGACAGGCAGCTTACTGTGACCTTCTCCTTACTCAATCTGGTGAGCGGGACGTCAGTGTGTCTGACTATGGAGTCACCAATGACGAGTGTGTCTGGCATTGTGTTTGGCCTTAAGGGCGGTGACTGTTTGGCACACTGACTATGTGGTCTATGTGTTGCATGGGTGACTTTAACTACCTCCTATTAACTGGGAATCCTATACGACACCAAACGTACATGTACAGAGAATCCTGGATTTTGTAAACACAAACTCCCTGGACGAGATAGTCAATACACCAACCAGGAGTGCAACCATACTAGATCTGATCCGCACTAATATGGGAGACTGCTGCACACCCCCTACTGTAATGCATTCCCTGGTGAGGTCAGACCACAAAATGGTCTCCTTTGAAGTAAAAATAAACCTTGATCCCCAGCTAAATCTGGAATATTCAGGATCTATTCTAAGGCTAACCTCCTGCTATTAAGTGAGAACCTGGCAAAATTTCAAGCCTCCATAAACCTTCAAAACACTTCTGCTTATGCAGAACTGTTCACAGAAACCCTGTACAAGCATGTTAATAGTTGCATAGAGGCAGCTGTACCCACCAGGAAGAAGAACAGAACTAACTCAAAAAACAAGCCACCCTGGTGGAATCACTAAATCAAAGGGCTGTATAACAGGAGGAAGAAAATCATGGCAAAAATTAGGAGGTGCAGCACCCAGCAGGATAAAAGCACTCTCATCAAACTAAACAAACAGCTCAGAGGACAAATAAAGTCTACCAAAGCCAAATTTGAGGTAATTTTGGCCTCCCAGGCCAAGGACAACCACAAAGCATTCTTCAGCTATGTCCGCAACCTCAAAGGCAATACACAATTGTGTGCAGAGCTCATTGTAAATGGAGCCACCCATACTGAGCCAGAAGATATAGCAAACCTCCTGGCTAATAAATTCAGCTCCCGCTTTACCCCTCTCTCCCCCTCAACCTTCCCTCAGAAAATATCATCAAATATAACTTCTCCTACTATCACTAGGGAACAGGTCCTTAATGCTCTCTCTAAGACCTAGAACACTGCATCAGTTTGCCCAGACAATATGCCAGGATGCCTTCTAAATAGCATGAAACATGACCTATCAGGGCTTCTGTAATTACTATTTAACTATAGCCTCCAAACAGGCTTCATGCCTCATGAATGGAGAAAGACAAAAATCATCCCTCTGTACAAAGGTGGGTCAACTACAGACTCATAAGTCTCACTAGTCTTATATGTAAAACCATGGAAAGAACTATCATGGAGATATAGCAAACCTCCAAACACTGGACCCAACCCAGTTTGGTTTCATCAAGGGCAGATCATGCTTACTCAACCTAGTGGACTTCTTTAAGAAGATCACCAAAGCAATGGATGTGGGCAAAGTCGTTCACACTGCCTTCCTTGACCTGACGAAGGCATTTGACAAAATAACCCACTCGGGTATTGTTGTTAAACTCAAGAGGTTAGGTACAAACCCGTATGTCACCCAATGGATAGCCAACTGGCTCACAGACAGACCCAGGAAGTTAGAATTTGGGAGTCCACCTCTACAAAGAGGCCAGTCAGAAGTGGAATTCCTCAGGGATCAGTCCTTGGATCTCTCCTTTTTGGCATTTATTTCTCAGATGTCAAGGCCAATATCAGTGGTCTCTGGCTGGCTAAATTTGCAGATGGATTGGAAATTAGGGGCTGTCATTGAATCTCACACTGACTTAAATGTTCTCCAGGTGGGGCTGACACAGAAAAACAACTGGTGTCAGAGCCATGGACTAAAATTAAATGGCAAGAAATGCATAACAGTATCGTTTGGGAAGTCATCCATTCCTGGCAACTATCATATTGACAAAACACCCCTTAGAGTTGACCCAGTAGTCAGGGACTTGGGGATACACACAGATGGTAATTTAGCCTTTGATCAACACATGTCTACAGTGGTGAGGAAATCATACTATGTTGCGCAACTTATAAACAAAGGTATCAAAGTCCAAGGAAGTTATTGTTCCACTTTATTTGGCATTCATCAGACCTATCATTGAGTACAATGCCCTCTTTTGGTATGTACCTAACCAGGCATATCCAACAATTGGAAAGTCCACAGAGGTTCCTCACTAAAAGAATACAGGGCATAAGTAATATGTCCTATGCAGACCGCCTCAAGGCTCTATCCCTGTATTCTGTCTCCTACAGGCTTTTGAGGGGAGATCTATGCCTGACATACAGGGCATTGTCAGACCTCACTCTGATGGACATCCTGCATATCCACAAAACAAACTGCACCAACATTACCCATTCTAAAGACTTAAACCTTGCCTGTGATATAAATAGGACCTGATGGAGAGAAATGTATGTATTACAGAGACTACCCCGTCTATGGAACAGGCTCCCCATCCATGTGAAGCAGAGCTTCTACCTAACCCAGTTCAAGTGCAACTGGATGGGAAACCAGAAATTCATCCCTGGTTTGGCGCCTATGCCTCTAATGGACAGAGGTAACTTGTAAATGGTTCATCTTCCAGGCCCATGTTTACACTTATCAAGGGTATCAGAACTTGTCAGAGACTTGGGATGCATGGCTAGGCTTACATTATATAGTTTGTATAATGTACATAGTTAGTTTAGCTTACATTATACAATGCGTATAATGTACATAGTTTGTTTAACTTACTTTATGTAATGTAGTATAACTCGATCTAAATTTTAACATAAATTACTTTCTCTGTTTAAGTGCTGCATAGAACTCTAGCATCTAGTTATCTTCTTATTCTGTTTATGCATATACAAATAATAATTTCTAATTCGAAGGAACAGAGCAGATGCAATTTGTTCATCTCAGACCTTAGTATACTGAAAACTTCTACAGCTAAATAATACATCACTTTTCTTAATATGCCTCAACTAGATGAATATGCACTTGAAAATGTGTAATATGTACCACTACAACAGGGTTTAGGAATTCCAGTTGCTATTACACAACAGCAAAGCAATACAATATAGCAAATATAAGTATACTCAATGTGCTGGATTTTTTGAGAAGGTCACCAAAGCAATGGATGAAGGCAAAACAGTACACACTGCATACCTTGACTTGGCCAAAGCTTTTGACACAATTCCCCACTCAGGCAGAGCAGAAAAGCTAAATAAACTGGGAATAAATCCCAATTTCACCTGCTGGATTGGCAACTGGCTCATAGATAGGACACAGATAATCAAAATGGGGTAGTTACCTCCACAAATGGAACAGTCACCAATGGAGTCCTCCTGGGTTCTGTGCTGGGACCTCTCCTGTTTTGCATCTACTTTTTTGAAGTAAAAGCCAATACCAAAGGGCTTTGGCTGACTAAGTTTGCAGATGACTGTGTGCTAGGAGCAGTCACTGAATCCACAAATGACTTAGCCATCCTGCAGGAGGATTTGTCTCAAATAAATAACTGCTGTCAAAATCATGGTCTGAAACTAAATGCCAAATGCATTACTGAATCCTTTGGGAAGTCATCTATCCCAGGGACATACCACATTGACAATACTATGCTAAGAACTGACCCATTTGTTCAGGCTTTCAGAACTTATCTGGATAATGACCTAACTTTTGACCAACATGTGTCCATTGTGGTTGTAAGAAAGTCGTTCTATACTGCAGAGCTTATAAACAGAGGGACTGTGTCTAGATATAGGGATGTCATTGCCCCCCTTTACTCAGCCCTCATTAGGCCAGTCATTGAATATATTGCCCCCTTTGGCATGTAACTGTTCAGACACATGCAACGACTGGAATGGCCATAGTTATAAGCTACTAAAAAGATACAAGGTCTAAACAACATGCCCGAAATGGATGGACTCAAAGCTCTTTCACTAAACTTGGTATTCTACAAACTGCTATGATGTGACCTGTGTTTGGCATAAAAGGCATCCTCTGACCCATTAATGATGGATTTACTGTATATCAGCAAGTCAAATGGCATCAGAAATACTCACTCTTGGGATCTAAATCTTTTCTGCAACATCAAAAGCATGGTTTGGAGGGATAGGTATATTTCTCAGAGGATACCACCGCTGTGGAACAGACTGCCTATCCACATAAAACAAAGTTCATCCCTGTCCATTTTCAACTTAGATCTATGGATGGGAAAGACAGCATTTGCCACAGGACTGCCCCCTTGTACTGCTAATGGACAGAGGCAGTTCCTAAATGCTTTATTCCATGCATGGCTCCCCTCAAATTATCCATGGTCTGATCTCAGTTATTCTTATTAGGGGTAATATACAATTATCAGCCATGGAATGGGTAAGGCCAATCTACAACCAAATGGGATATGTTATTTCAAGGGCAAAAAGGGAACCTGGCTAGGCTTATAATGTTCCACAAGGGCAGGTAGATGAGTACTTACTTATGAACCTATACCTCTTTACACACTGGACTTCATAGCAGCTAACGTTTCACAGGGGGGTCACTCACTTACTGCTGTTAATAACATCTACATGCATACAGTTTAAAACTGTTCTATTTGATATTGGAACTGTGCTTCAGTGATGTTTATATTCTGCTGCTTGTTGTCTTCTTTATACTTGTAACAATGCTCTTATATTGCTCTATTACTGATACCTATATGCTGCTGTTTATTGTATTCTTATACTTGTAGCAAGTCAGTTTTATTTATTCTGTTTGCCTACGGTGGTGCAGCACTTAGCATTGTCACCTCACAGCAAGAGGCTCTCCGGTTTGATTCTTGGCTAGAGCGCCTTCTGTGCAGAGTCTGCATGTCCTCCCCGTGGTCAAGTGAACTTTAAAGACATACAGGTAGGTGTGTGCGTGAGTGGGTGTACCTTTTTTGAAGGTTGGGCTCCGGGCTGGCAACTCAACATCGTAAAAATCCACTGCCAATCATGAGCCGCTGTGACAACCCCTAACCAGGAAAACCCAAAAGACATTACTTAGAAGGCCTAAATGACCCAGGTTATGGTTGAAAAAGGTGCATGAAATCAATTAACTTTCCCAATTTACAAAATAAAATAAAACAAAATTAATAAATTGTATGGATGGGTTTGGTGTAATGGTTAAGTTCTTCACCTTGCATTCACAAGGTTTGATTCTGACCCTGGGATACTGGCTAAGTTTAAAATGGCCCTTCAGAGCAGTTAGCCTAGTATTCACCTATGAAACTTCAAAAGTATAATACAACAATATATTTATTTTGAAAGTTATTAGAAACAAAGTGAATATGGTAAAACAGTAGTAAAATTAGTCAGGGAGATGGAAATCAGAGTGATGTTAGTTAATTGTGTCACATCAGAATGAGTTTTATATGTAACAGTCCAGAAATGTTAGCCTTCTTAACATTAAATGTATTAACCAAATGTAATGTCTTAATTAAAAACATAACAATAATAAGTTTAGACTTTCTGCTCTTTGTTGTTATAGACAGTTCATGTGGTTGTTTACAGAATATACTAGTTCTCTCATGGAGTTGCCTGTATGTTTGTATTAAGTTTTCTTCTGAGTTACCTCTATGTTTGTGGAAAGTTTTCTTGTGGAAAGTGTTTCACAAGTAAGTCCTAGCTTTATACTGGGATTATTCATACCAATTTAAAGACTGTCTCAGTGTGCATACTGGGAATGTGAGCGCTGAATTACTGGATACACTAGATTCATTACAGAGTCTTCATATCTGTTTAAATGCTGAGAGCATGTCTGTGCGTATTGTGTTTGAGTGTGTGTGCATGCATACATGCACGTGGACATGTGTGTGTTATGTTTGCATGTGTGTGTGCACGTGTGTATATTATGTTTGTGTGTGTGTGTGTGCGTGCATGTGTGTATTATGTTTGCATGTGTGCACACTTCTCAGTATATACTGTAAATATGCTTTATTCTTCCCACACTACATTTGATTTCATAATAGTTTACAGAGGAGTCAAAAACTGTACTTCATTTGGAAATGTTAAAACACAGTAGAGTGAATTCTACTTTATCTAAACTGGCCCCTGCACTGCTCATGTAAGTATGGTTCCAGTACATACACTGAGTCTTTCTGTAAGTATGATTTACATCATGACACCATTTTCCTCAACTCTGACAAAGGTATGAGTGTTAAGCAGACATTTTAGCACAATTGCATTTTTGTGAAATCAACATTGGTGTGAATAATTCAAGCACTTAGTTACCTTACCAGTGTACATACAGCACAACTGTGACCACTAGCCCTTCAGATGTTCAAGGTACTAAGAAATTGCAATGGCTTGCTGCAAACACACCTAGTCACAAAAATATAAAGAGGCATAATGACTAGGACAGTGAGAAAGAACACGTCTCCCTTTGAAATGCTGGGGCATGTAAAAGCGTTTAATCTGATCATTTCAGAAACCACACTTCCTTTGCTCTTGTCTCTATCTACAAGTGCAACATGCTTGTAGGACTGGAGAACAGGCAGCTCACTCACATACCCTGAACTGATGACAAATGCATGAGAAAGCCAGCTGACACTAACTCTACTTACATGCAGCGCTCACAGCAGCAACCTCATTTTTAAAACAACTTAGTGACTGCATTTGTATCAGTCTTAAACAGCGTCACGAGAACAATTCTGATCACCTGGGTGATAAGAGATATTATATTTGAAGCAATTAGCTCTACACCATTGTATTATATTCTAACTTTTATTAGTTATTTATGTATGTATGTAGGTAGGTATGCATTCATTTACCGTCACAGACATATAAAACTACAAAAAGTACAAAACTGCAACTTGGCGTTTTGAAGCAGTTGATTTGTGTACAAACTGACTTTCTTTAATCTTACCTGATTAGGTTTCAGCCACATTGCTAGTTCATAGGTTCATAGGTAGGCACTAGGCTATTGGCTCAAGGGCCTAAGTAAGCCTAGTCAACAAGGTTACCTAGCTTACGCCACCCAAGAAAGTTAATTTCCTGTGCCCCTGCTGAGCAGAGCCACAGAAGTGATCCCTGGGGTGTATTTCCTATTTCCCATCCACTCATCAAGATTTTTCTTGAAGAGTGCTAATGAGTAACTTTGCTTGACATAGATGGGTAGCTTGTTCCAGAGTATAGGAAGTCTCTGGAATAGGAATATATCCCTCCAGCATGTCCTGTTTATTGTGGTGACAAGGTTTAGGTCCCTAGAGCATGTAGCTCGGAGGGATTGGGATTTCTTTAGGTGTAGCATGTCCAACAGCTCTGGGTTTAACATAGCTTTATATGTTAGGCAGAGATCTCCTTGGAGTAGGTGATATGCTACAGAGTAAAGCTGGAGTTTTTTGAGACGGTCAGTGTAGGGCACCTGTTTGAGACCAGTAATCCTCTTTGTGAGGTACTTCTGTTGCCTTTGCAGCTGCTGCAGATGTCTTGTGAGGTACATTCCAAAAGGGGCATTGTACTCTATAATGGGTCTAATGAGTGCCAAGTAGAGGGGAACAATGACCTCTTTTTTCCTGGACGAGGACCCTTTTGTGATGAGGTGTGCCACATAGAAGGATTTCCTGAATACTGTGGCAATGTGATTATCAAAGGAGAGACTACTGTCCACCTGGATCCCAAGGTCTCTTATCACACATTCAGCATTAAGTAAACTGCTGTTTATGTGGTAGTTCATGGGTACAGAGTTTTTAACAAAGGGGATCACAATGCACTTTTTGGCATTGAGCTTGAGGCCATGCCGCTGACACCAGGCATCTACATCAGTGAGGCCCTTCTGTAGGATGTCCACATCTTTTGGGGACTTGACTATGGCTCCTAGTTTGCAGTCATCTGCGAACTTCATTAGCTAGAGGCCTTCTGTGTTAGCCAGTACTTCAGAGAAGTAGATACCAAACAGGAGAGGTCCCAGGACTAAACCCTGTGGTACTCCACTTGTCACTGGTTTGAAGTCAGATTTGGAGTCTGCAACTTTTACGGTGTGGGTTCTGTCAGTGAGCCATCTTGTGATGTAGGGATTTATACCTAGTTAGGTGAGTTTAGCTATAATTCCAGAATGGGGGATGGTGTTGAAAGCCTTGGCGAGGTCAAGATAGGCTGTGTGAACCACCTTACCCTCGTCTACGCCTTTGGTGACTGCCTCAAAAAAGTCAATCAGGTTCAGAAGGCATGATCTGCCTTTCACGAATGCGAACTGGGTGGGGTCCAGAGTTTGGAGGTTACCAATGTCTTTGTTTATGAGTTCCATGATGATATGTTCCATGGCCTTGCAGACCAGGCTCGTCAGGCTAATAGGGTGATAGTTTCCAGAATCAATGATGGCTCCCCCTTAGTGGAGTGGGATAACTGTTGCTGTGCACCATTCAGTGGGCACAAAGTCTGATGTGAGACTATGATTGAACATGGTGCTTAGGTGGGGAGCCAGTTAATTCTGAAGTTCATGTAAAACGCAGCCTGGGATGTTGTTCGGTCCATTGGATGCTGTGTTTTTGGTTTTAGAGAGTGCAGCTTTTACCTGCATAGATGTGATTACAGGGACTCTGTATTCTTCCTGTATAGATATGGGCCCTTTAGGGGGTGAGAGGGGGGTAAAGTTAGCACTGATCCTATCTGCCAGGATGTTGGCAATATCAGATGGTTCTGTAACTTTCATGCCATTGTGCTGTAACTCAGAGCAGGTCTGGGTGTTGCCATTGAGATTCTTGACATAGCTATAGAATACGTTCTGGTTGCCCTTAGAATCAGTGGTGATTTTGTTTCCGTAGCTAGCTTTGGAGGATCTTATAAGGGACCTCAGCTTCTTACTGAGGCTGACCTGGGAGCTGCTCCACTCATGGGATTTTACACTCTTTTGCAACAGTTTCTTCCTAATGTTGTAGAGTTCGTTTATGGCAGGGAACCACCAGATTGGCTTCCTTTTTTTGAAGGATAGCATCTTGGTTCTGTTTGGGATAGCACAATCCTTACATTCGTGTAAGTGCTTATAGAGTGCATTTGTGTAGGATTTAGCAATTGTAACTATATTGTCCATCTGCATGGGTGTCATGAAGTTCACCACTTCTGTCTTAAGAAGCATGAAGTTGGCTTTGGAAATTTTTTTTACCGTGGTTTCCTTAATGGTGGGTGGGGGCGGGATGAGGATATCTAGGGTGATTAGCTTATGGTCAGATCTGACCAACGAGGAGTTGACTTCAGGTGTGGAACACCTGTCACTCATGTTGGTAATGACTAAGTCTAGGATATTGTTGCCCCCTGATGAGGGTGTGGATATGTTGATCTACGGCATTGGAATTTATGAATTCCAGAAAGCTTTGAGCGAAGGAGTTGATACATGAGTAGTTTTCCCAGTTAATGGTGGGGTAGTTGAAATCGCCCATTATTAGGGTGTTTGGTTGAACCCTAATATTTTCCAGTATATCAAGAAAAGAGGAGTGGGAATCCTGGGGCATGGTAAGGGATCTGTAGCAAGCTACAATTTGGCTTGCAGTTTTGCCCAGAGTTAGTTGCACTTGGTTAACCTCGGATGCATTATGCTGCGCAATAAGCCTGGAGGTGTGGATATCCTTAATGAATATGGACACACCTCCTCCTTTGGTGTTCTGATCCAGGTTAGATGGCTGAAAAGTGTGGTATGAGTTATAGCCTGGTAATACAGCAGTGCTCTCTACAGCCTTGAACCAGGTCTTAGTCACTGCACAGATATCAATGTTCTCCATTTTAAGGAGTGCCTCAAGTGAGTGCATTTTGAGATTTAGACTTTTAGCATTGAGCAGCATTACCCTCAGTTTTTGCTTGCCTGTTCCTGTTACGGTAGTGAATTTGTCATTTGAACCTTGCCTAAAAAAGGCATTATAGGGGTGGCAAGACCCTTAGCCAGTATCTGGAATCCCAGGAAAGACAGGTGCAGGCCATCTCTGGCAAAGCATTGTGGTCTGTCGACCATGTCATCCCAGGCAGACAGATACTGTATCCCCTTAGAATGACACCAGAAACTTAGCCAATTGTTGAAGGCAATCATTTTGTCCTTGTACTGCTGTATCATTCTGGGTGATGGCAGGATGCTACTCAGGGCTAGGGTCATACCTGCCTGGGCTACAAGATCGTAGAGCTCTTCCATGTCTCTTTTCATGTAGTCCAGGGAGGTATGTCTTAGGTTGTTTACACCAACATGGACAATGACTGAGTCATATTTGTACTTGTTGTGGAGTGACCCGAGTATGTGGGTTATGTGGCGGATCCTGGCACCTGACAGGCAGCTGACAGTAACCCTCTCCTTGTTTAGCCCGGTGAGCTGGACATCAGTGTGCCTGACTATAGAGTCACCTATGACTAGTGTGTTGGATATGTTGTTTTGCCTAATGGGCTGTGGCTTATTGGCACACTGAGTCTGTGGGCTATGTATCATTTGGATTGTGTTGGGGGGTGGAGGTTGCTTGCATTTCTGCTTTGGAGGTCTCTGTTGCTTGAGCAGATTATTATGGAGACCCTCCGCAAATGTTTTTGTGTTTCTATGTGTGGATTTTGTTGGTGTAGGTTTAGTGGGACTATGTGTTGAGTGTGGTGTGGTGCAAGTGTTTACCTTCTACTCTTGACTGTCAGATTCAGTCTTGGTTGGAGAGAGCTTTAACTCCAGTTTGGCTAGATAAGTGCATCTCTCACAGGTTGTGGTGTTGGGTGGTAGGAAGAGAGGTTTGTCTGTCTACATGAGGCAATTCCTACATTGCCCCAAGATACTCAGATTCATCAGATAGACAGAAGAGAACACTGGGAGCTGACCCTTGGTCATGTCTGAATAAAAAACTACTTTCCTCTAGACAAGTGAGGAAAGTGAGTATAAGAGCTGTTCTTCTCTAAACAAGTGTGGAAAGTAAGTACAAAAACTGTTTTCCTTTCGGTAAAGAGGAAGGTTGAGTGCTGTAGTCATTTGTAGCTTATTTAGTGCTAACAACAAGTTCTGAACAAGTGCTGAGCACAAATAAGCAAATTTGAGTGCTAAAACTAAGAATATGTACCTGGATCTTGTGGTAGATAGGCTACCTAGTGCTTACCGCTCCCACTGATAAGCTAGAATGCTTCCCTCCAATACAGAAAGGCTTGGGGGGGGGGCTGAGAAGCATACAAACATTCCTGGATACAGCAAATCTGTGACTAGACTAGTTACATGAAAGGTAGGAAACAAGCACAAATGTGGGCTTTTAAACCAGAAAGTTGAAAGAGATGGAAAAATTGCCCAAATGGCCAATAAACTACAATTTCTGGGCCAGAAACCACTATTGTGGTAGATAGGCTACCTAGTGCTTACCACTCCCACTGATAAGCTAGAAGGGTTCCCTCCAACACAGAAAGGCTTTGGGGGCTCAGAAGCTTACAAACAGTCCTGGTTACAGCAAATCTATATCTGGACTAGACTAGTTACAGGAAAGGCAGGAAACAAACTTAGAAATGCTTTTTTTGGAAAGTGGAAAGGGAGAAAGGAGAAACAGAAGATAATTCAAAATTAAGGATCTAAGTGGCTTCTCCTTCACAAATGTTATCTCTGTATTAGGTAGAAAGAGCTACTGACACTAGACTGGAACAGATTTGGGATAGAGCTGAACAGATGGGACTGGTAGGAGTGTCTGAAGTCAAAATATGATCTCACTGTACTCGGTTGAGTGAGCAAATGCAATAGACCCAGGAGGAGTGTTCAAACACAAATTTACAGGAGGGGTGGGCAATTCCAAAGCCACCAAGATTAATACCAGAACAAGAACAGGGAGGAGGGCAGGAAACTAACTGCAGAGAGAGAGAGAGAGAGAGAGAGAGAAATAGACCACAGTATTCTATGAAACAATTAAATAGAAAAATAAATAACTACAGAGAGACACAGACCACAATATTCAATGAAACAATTAAACAGAAAAATAAAATGCAGTACAATCTTTAACACTTCAAGTTTGTACTTAACTCAACCAGTAATCCAGTTTATTGTAGGTATATAGAAGAAGCCAAACAACTCAGATATTGAGCAGTAATAAATTCAAAAATATGTGACTAAAAGTTTAACACTGAATATTAATGAAGTGAAACACTATAGTCCCCACTTACTGCAGAGAGAGAGAGAGAGAGAGAGAGAGAGAGACCACACTATTCTATGAAACAATTAAATAGAAAAATAAATAACTACATAGACACAGACCACAATATTCAATAAAACAATTAAATAGACAGAAAAATAAAATGCAGTACAATATTTAGCACTGCAAGTTTGTACTTAACTCAGCTAGTAATGCAGTTGATTGTGGGCATGTAGCAGAAGCCAAACAACTCAGATATTGAGAAGTAATAAATTAAAAGATATGTGACTAACACTTATAAATACAGGGAAACCCTCTAGGCTAAGAGTTTAACACTGAATATCAATGAAGTGAAACACAATAGCCCACACTTAATGCAGAGAGAAAGAGAGAGAGAGAGAGAGAGAGAGAGAGACTACAGCATTAAAGCTCCTCATCAGCACTCTTCAAGAAAAATCTTGATGATTGGATAAGAGATTGGAAATTCACCCTGGGGATCACTTATGTGGCTCTGCTTGACAGGGGCACAGGAAAATAATTTTCTTGGCTGGCAAAAGCCAGGGTACCGTTTGTCTAGGCTTATATAGGCACTAGTGCCAATAGCCTAGTACCTACCTATAAAGCCATTAAATAATTAAATAGAAAAGTAAATAACTACAGAGAGACACAGACCATAATATTCAATGAAACAATTAAATAGACAGAAAAATAAAATGCAGTACAATCTTTAATACTACAAGTTTGTACTAAACTCAGCTAGTAATGCAGTTGATTGTAGGTATGTAGCAGAAGCCAAACAACTCAGATATTGAGTAGTAATAAATTCAAAGATATGTGACTAACACTTATAAATACAGAGAAACACTCTAGGCTAATAGTTTAACACTGAATATCAATGAAGTGAAACACGATTGCCCCCACTTACTGCAGAGAGAGCGAGAAAGACCACAGTATTCTATGAAACAATTAAAAAGAAAAATAAATAACTACAGAGATACACAGACCACAATATTCAATGAAACAATTAAATAGACAGAAAAATAAAATGCAATACAATCTTTAACACTGCAAGTTTGTATTAACTCAGCTAGTAATGCAGTTGATTGTAGGTATGTAGCAGAAGCCAAACAACTCAGATATTGAGCAGTAATTAATTCAAAGATATGTGACTAACACATAAAAATACAGAGAAATCCTCTTTGCTAAGAGTTTAACACTGAATATCAATTAAGTGAAACACAATAGCCCCCACTTACTGCAGAGAGAGAGAGAGAGAGAGAGAGAGAGAGAGACCACAGTATTCTATGAAACAATCAAACAGAAAAATAAATAACTACAGAGATAGACACAGACCACAATATTCAATGAAACAATTAAATAGACAGAAAAATAACATGCAGTACAATATTTAACACTGCAAGTTTGTACTTAACTCAGCTAGTAATGCAGTTGATTGCAGGTATGTAGCAGAAGCCAAACAACTCAGCATATTGAGCAGTGGCATAAAGATAACAATGAATACTATGCTTCTGTTTTTTTTCAAATCTGAGATCAAATCTGCAAATTCTTCAAATTCAATTTAAATAACAAATACAAGACTACAAGTTCTTCATAAATACTACAATTCTACTGCCATCTTAAATTTTGTGCAAACAAAAAATTGATTATAATGGTTTTAATGCTTTTGCAGGGAGGCTGCACATCCCCATATCCCCACTTCGTAATTATACTATGTGGCTGCACTAATTCAGAGTAAAGTGGGTATGTGTTTTCATTTAATCCTCCCTCCACCTGTTGCCAACTTCTCAGAATCCTACCTGATGGCTCCACTTCATGTACCTAGAGTGCTCATTAGACTCAATCTCCATGGGTGATAGTCCAGGTATTTCCACTAGGTGTCACCCAAGTAGTGAGTCAGAGCTGCTTCCTACCCCATGGGTGATAGTCCAGGTATTTCCACTAAGTGTCACCCAAGTAGTGAGTCAGAGCTGCTTCCCACCCTCCAAGATGAGTGGGCTGGCACTGCTACTTACTCCCATCCTCTCTGGCCCAACCTTTTCACTGTCAATGCCACTAATTAAACATTGGTCTTCTGGGTCACAGTCAGGGTTTCATTCCCATGCACCACACTGATGGTGCATTTTGTTTTTGAGCAAAATATTTCCTTTCCTTCAATGTACTGTGACCTAAAGTTTACTATATTTAACCAGTAGGTGGTGTGAGACTAGGCAGGCGATAAGGACTTTATAAAAATATGTGCATATCTGTTTATACTTAAGGTATGCAGTAACTTAAGTCAGGATTTCAGTGACTCTTTTATAAATCACTCTTGTTTCTGCATAACCTTAATATGTGCAATGATGAAACATAAATGCTTCTGCCTTAACTGAATAAGACAGTTTCCACCACACTAGCCTTATATATCTATCTATCTATCTATATATATATATATATATATATATATATATATATATATATATATATCTATATATGGATCCCTATCACAACACCGACACGCCACAAAGCCGACACCCAAAACACCGACACTAAAAGACCGAAAACGCACAAAACCGACAACTCACAAAACCGAACACCATAACACCGACACACAAAATGTAAACTACACATTACACACAACTATACATGCACTAACCGTAACCCAAACACTAACCCTAAGGTACGACACTACAGCACACTTACCCTACCCGCACCCTAACCCTAACTCACTTAACCCGCCACTAAACCTACAGTCCGTCATTATCGCACACTTACCCTACCTGCACCCTAACCCTAACTCACTTAACCCGCCACTAAACCTAAAGTCTGCCACTATCGCACACTTACCCTACCCGCACCCTAACCCTAACTCACTTAACCCGCCCTTAAACCTAAACTCCGTCACTATCGCACACTTACCTTACCCGCACCCTAATTCCGACACTACCGCACACTCACCTTTCCTGCACCCTAACCCTAAATCCCTCACTATCTCACACTTACCTGTCTGCTCCCTAATGCTAAATCCCTTACTATCGCACACTTACCAAGTTGCGCTCACACATTGCCCATGTCGGTGTTTCGGCTGTCGGGATTTCACCTTGTTGATCATCTGTCTCGTCGGTCTTCTGGAGTTGGTCTTCTGAGCGTCAGTGTTTTGGCGTGTTGATCAAGTCAAGGGGAACCATATATACACAGACACACACTCACACACACACACACACACACACACACACACACACACACACACACACACACACACACACACACATATGTATATTCTTTTGTATCAGAGTAATGTCTAAAGTATTATAACTAAAATGTGGACATCTTAATCTGTCTTCTAACACCTGCATTTCAGCTAAATAATAGATGATACAAATATAAAATAGTATAAATTGCATTGATGCCAAGATTGCCTAATATTTTATAGCTGTGAGTCTTTCATATGTTTAGCTTTATTTGATGAATGTAAAGAAGTAATTGGCTAATTATGCTAACTTCATTATTTAGAATTCAAACACTATAGAGATGTATTTCATGTCATTTTGTAATTCTAAATTCTATATTTTCAGATCCAACAATGTGGTACTCATTCCCGTGGTCTGAGCCCGTGCCACTTAATATACTCAAGACAAGAATTTGGAGTGGGAGGTGACATCTCAGAAGTATTTTACCTTATCTACTACTATTGGTGTGGATAAGTCTTTTTACCTGTCTAGCTTCAAATAGGAAACAATACAGTAAAAGCAGATAGGGCATCAGGGGAGATCTACAAGGGTTCAGCTGAGAAGTACTCCTAGTTTGAGGGTCATTATATGGTACACATAATTATATGGGTAGCTGGGTGGGCTTCTTAATTTAGTGTCAATACTGGGAGATGTCTTCCTACAAAGCCCCCCCCACCTCAGACAGAATGTTCTCAGATCATCCATTAATTGTGCAAAAAGATGTGGCTGATGGATTTATTGACTACCAAAGGGACCAGATTATAACATAAAGCTTCACAATATCAAATTACAAGGCTGACTGAAAATTATGTGAAGAAAGCAAATGACAAATAGGATGGACAAGTCTGACTTAAGTCTTGGGTAGAGATAAAAAAAGAGGATGTTGGCAGAGAAAGCTTGGTACCATTTAAACAATAAAATAATTCAAACAAGCATTCAGTATTTAACTATAGTTCTGAGAATAAAAGAATATTTATCTCATTACATCCAATTGACAGCTCAAGGTGCATCTGCAGTTAACTCCTACTGACTCCTCTAGGCATCAAATATTGCTTGTTTATATTTGCGTCAGTAATTCCAAAACTATGCTATGTACAAGGTTTTAAAAGATTTCATCTTAAAGCTTACACAATGGCAAACTCAACTGCGTTAATATTTGACCTTTGTCTGGTGCAGGTAAATAGATATTAACTGTTGTTTTTATGATAATTTATATAGATATAATTTTCACATTTTTCTAAATATCTCAACAACCAAGTAACACAGACAGAACTCCTTCACTTCATATGAAAGCTCCCGGCTAGAAAAATAAAATGCTGCTGACAGTGTGTGTGTGTAATTGAGTGGTTGCTGAGATACTGTAAGTCATTTACAAAATATTACAAATGTAATAGTTTAAAGTTACTATGTTTACTGTGACTTATAAAATTTGGTTTAAGACCCAGAACCTAAAGAATACTACCATTGTAAAAATAGCTTGTGCTGAAGAGTTTGCCATTTATACTTTTTTCATAACCCCTATGGTTCCAGAAATATGAACATTCGTTTGAAGTGTGAGGACATAATTTGATTCTGTCAATAGACTTAGGCTCCGCCCATTGGAAGTTACACTGCAGACTTCCTGAGCTACATTGGAGGGAATGAGTTATGCAGGTAGCAAACACAATACAGTGGTAGCAGTTAAATCCTGGTAAAGTTTGGGACCAAGTTGTTAAGGTGAAATTCAAAGCTCTAACCGAAGAAAGGTTAGCACAAGATGGAATTCATTGGTGGGGGGGGGGGGGTCAATAAGAAGGGGATTACAGTGAACTGTGAGAGCACTACAGGTGATCATATGACATGCTACCATCAAAAGAAACATTGTCAGAATAATTACATTTCTTGTTTATATTTTTATTGTTTTTGTACTTTGGAAGATGGTGTGTTGCAGGTGCTGTACTTTGTGTTTGGGTTAAATGTCATTGGAGAAGAGGATAAAAATCTGAGTTTGTGTGTCTTTTTAAGATCTTTCCCTTTTCTCTGAGTTTGGGCAATGTCAGAGTTAATAAACAGAGATCAGGAATGTGAGGGCAAACTCCTACATTGGGTAGCAGTGTGGGCATGCCCATGCATAAATGATTATTTCATAGTGTATGGTGTTTTTTAAATGAGTATGAGACAGTGTGATTTCATTTACAATTAGATGTAATTATTCATGTTCTACTTAACTAGATGTAATTAACCAAAGTAAACTTGTGAAGTACACCAGGAGATGAAAGGACTGCACCATATTCTAAGAAAAACAATAATCAGTTTGTCAGAAAATCACTCAGATGGGAAAAGCAAGCAAACTAAGCAGATCAAAATGGGAACTGGTACAATTTGGTAGTTTTACCAACAGGAAAAGTTCTTCTGAAGGTTAGCTATGAAAAATTGCTCTTTTGTGATTCAAACATTTATGGTATATTTAGTTGTTCATTAAACTCTGGTATAAAATGCTGTCAATTAAGGAGAAAAATAAGATACTATAGACAGAAATGAATTTATAGACCAGAATAGGCCTTTCATTCTGGTGTTTCCAAGGCTGATGTGCTTTTTCACACAAAGAGGACATCAAAGCTGACTACTACAGTGGGCACAAAAAGATAGCAGAAGCATACTGGATATTGAAAGTGTCTGTTACAGCAAGGGGAACCATCATAATATTGTTATTTATCAGCCAAGCATATTTTGGGTGGGGATGAAGTTGCATTTTCATGTTGCTAAATGTAATGCCGTTATTTTTTTTTTTTTACATAAACCACAACGGCAGCAATAAAGGCTAAGCCTAAAATTTATGACTTGACAAGCTGAGACTGATGCAAATGGCTTTTGAAGTAATTCTAGGCAGTAGTAGTACTGCGACTGAAAGCTGTAATTAAGGGAAGCCACTCTGAACTGAAAACCACTGAAAAACGACTTCACATATAGAAGACCGATGAGATGGAATATACTAAAAACAAATTCTACATCTAAAGAAAGACTTATACATTTTATATTACTGTATGACTTGGTGGTAAAACAGAAATAGAATAACATGTGAACTGTGAAGGGGGTGACATATGTGGCAGTCAGAAATGTAAAACCCTCTAGATGATGTAGACACTAATGTCTTCTTTATACTTTTACCTACCTTGTCTGAAGGTAGCAATGAGCAAATGTTAATGATCAGACAGTGCAACTGCAATTCAGTCATATGGAAGACATTATGACAATGAAGACCAGATGGAAAAAGGCTTAGGAAAATGTTTCCTAGTAATGCATTTGTCAAATAGCAAAGACTTTTGGTAGCAGTGAATCAAAGTATGGAAAAAGACAAAGGCCAATTTTATTTTTGCCTGGTCAGATATGGAGCAGAAGAGTCTGTGTGAGAAATGGGTGAACTTTCTTTCAATGAAGTAAGGAGGACATTGAGGTGTGATAGTTGTGTGGAGGAGGAAGCTGAGGAGAAAACATTGGTTAAAGATAGGGAAGTAAAGTAGACAAAGGTATTTTATAAGGAAAGAGAGAAAAGTTACACAGTATAAGGAGGAATAATAAGGAATGGGTGCATAGAAACGATGACAGTGGGAGAGGGTAAGAGAAGGTTACATTTAACCAAGACTGAAGAGATGTGGGTGAAATACAAATGGTGGTTAGGTTGCTAAGGACCAGACTGAGGATATTAAAGCTTCAAGTGAGTAGTTTTATGATTTGTTCTAATGCACTGGTATTAAAGTCAAGGAAATGTTAAGCATGTCCATTTTTAGAGGAGTAAGTGTGACAATTAATGCTTGGATAGTTGAAGCCCTGCTTTGAGGTTTAACCCCTCAGTGGTATTAAGGTAATTTCCATGATATTTTGGGAAGGTTGATTGAGATCTGTAGCTAGTAATGACATAATAGTATGATTTGTTAAATATGATTTGGATCCCTAGGATCACCACTTTAGGGTTGTGGATAGTTTTATGTCAATTGATGCTGTTTCTGGCAAATGCAGATACCCTCCCCAGTTATCCAAGAGGCTGTAGGCATGATAGACCCCAAACCCTATTTTAGAGGGAGCGCCATCTCAGTGACTACACAGATATTAAATTTTTTGAATTGCAGGAGGGCCTCAAGTTATAGCATCTTACATCTTAATATTTAGACTCTTAACATTGAGTAATGCCACCATGATGTGGTCCAGTTTGAGTCTGCTCTGTATGAATATCCAGTGCTAGTGCTGGAGTTGTTGGTGGGGGGCTCGGCCTAAAAAAAGTACTATTGAGGCAGCAAAGATTTTGGCCAGTATGAGGAATCCCTGCTACAAGAGTTGTAAGCCATCCCTGGTGAAATAGGAGATCTTATTTACCATCTCATTCTAGGTGAGCTCCTACTGGGTGCCCTTAGAATGGCATCAACTACTTTGCCAATTAATGCCAATTATCTTGTCTTATATCTCAGCATCATACTTGCTGAAGGACAGATACTACTCACAAAGTGTTTTTCCTGCCTCTATCATATATATGCACAGTAAGTTCCATTGTGTCTATCTGCATGTCCCTCTGGATGGAGAACCTCAGATCATTCACACCCAAATGTGCCACCATTAGGTTCTAGTCATATTTGTCCAGTTTATGAGACCTTAGGGCCCTTACATATCCTGGCACCAGGCAAGCAGCTTATGGTCACCCTGTTTTTGTCCAGTCTAGTGAATGTGGAGTCTGGGATATCTAACTATCCAGTCATCTATGACTAAAACATTTCACTCTGCAGAAGCAGACTTAGTGGGCCTTATGGAGTTAGGTCTGCTTTCCTGGTTAGCCTTGTGTGATCTTTTGAAATTTGCTATATGTGTAAGTGGAAAACAAGTAGATGTTGCTTTGAGTATCCAGACACAAGCAACAACTGGAACAGCCACAGAGATACCTTAATAAAAGGATACAAGGCCTAAATAACACTTCCTATATGGACTGACTCAAAGCCCTGTGACTATTCTCAGTGTCCTACAGACTGCTAAGATGTGACGTGTATCTGGCATACAAGGCATTCTCTGATCCATTACTGATGGATTTACTGTACATCAGTATGTCAAATAGCATCAGAAATACTCATTCTAGGGATCTAAACCTCTTCTGCAACATCAACAGAATGGTTTGGAGGGACGGGTATATTTTGCAAGGAATACCACTGCTGTGGAACAGACTATCTGTCCACATGAAACAAGGTTAATCACTGCCCATTTTCAACCACAACTTAGATCTATGGATGAGAAACAGAAAATTGACCCCAGGACTTGCCCATGTACTACTAATGGATAGATGCAGCTCCTAAATGCTTTATCCCATGCATGAGTCCCCTAAAATTACCTATGGTATTATCCCAGTTATTCTCATGAGGGGTAATATGCAATTATTAACCATGGGATGGGTAAGGCCAGTCTATAACCATATGAGATAGGTTATTTTGAACACAAAAAGGGAACATGGCTAGGCTTAAAATGGCCCACAAGGGCAGCTAGCCTAGTACTTACCTATGAACCTATGAGTGCTGGAAGCCATGATCTTTTAGACTGTGTTCCTGGTGGCTTTGGCAATTTTTTTCTTTAACAGCCTCATTATAAGTCATGATTAGCAGTGTTTTGTGACTGATGTGATGTTGTAGAGATATGATGCTTATCAACAGTGGGCTGATGTGACAGGTTTTTCACAATGTTTTGTAAATATTTACATGTCTCAAGTTCTACTATCTATTGGCAGAAGCAGTGAACAGTTGGTAAGAATAAGACAGTTGCTGCACTGTCTCAGAATACCTAATGCATTGGTAAGAAGAAGGCAGTTGTTGCACTGTCTCAGAATACCTAATGCATTGGTAAGAAGAAGGCAGTTGTTGCACTGTCTCAGAATACCTAATGCAGTCAGACTGGCCATAGGTGAGGTGATAGCAGACTGCTGAGTCATGCAGCCAGAGAGTGGAGGACTAGAGCAGCTTGTAGTACTTGGAGGCAGGAGGGAGACTGCTGGAGAGGACTCCAAAGCTATATGGATAAAGTTCTTAGGGTGATACTCTGAAGTTAGGTTAAATGATGGCTAATCTAGCATCGCTTAATGAAATGGCAGAATTATGTTTGCCAAGAATGATGAACAGCAAGGAAACAATGTGATCTACATACAGTCATTCACATGAAACTACTTTTAAAAGGTAGTCTTTGTTAGATTACAACCAGAATGAAAACCTTCTTAACTGAATATAATCTACCCTAATGTTCTAAAGCACTGTAATAGGTTATACATAGTTAGGGTTAGGAACCTCCCTCTGCCCAGGGAAGTCAGAGACCTCCATTATGAATCACTCAGAATCTGTTGTACACCGTGGGTACACCATTCAGAGGCCTGTGTACCTTCTAGAGAGATTAACAAACCACCAGCCTCTTTTTTCTGCAAAATATCTTTCACTTTATTGAACTAGGACAGAAATGGAAAAATTTACATATGGGCAAAAATCCGAGCTCTCTTTCTGTTTTATTGCAGGCCATCAGCGCTGAAGCTCAGAGGAAAATTTCTTTCACTTGCTACATGCTGTTATAGCTCTGATCACATGGTGAGTTCAAATGAAAAAGGAGACACTACAACAGTACAAAATTACCAAGAGCAGGATAATCAGAATACCAGATGGTTCATATCACAAGTTTTATAACCTTTCAAGAAAATATGACTATCTGCCAAACAAAGAGGAGGGGAAACATGTGAAATGAATATGCATTAGAGTAAAATTACTGCTTATATATTTTCATAACAGAGTGACATTCCAAGAAAAGTTACAAGCTGCCTATTTATTAGGATATCGCCAGGAGGGATTACTATCACAGGAAAGTTGACGTGAAATTATCTATAGAACAAACACGATCTGGGGTCACTACTGTCCCTCACTTATAAAAGTAACCAAATTACTGTACTTCTTTTTAAATTTTATTTAAAATATTATTATAAATACAGCAACTTAATAAATGCATTTGCAGTTGCAAGCTTTAATTAGGTGTTTCCTTCAAACACATGTCTTCTTTATATGATGGACTGATACATTTCTATAAATCTGTTATGTAACTCTCAAAACATCTTATTCAGTAATTCTTCTGGTAGCAAATTTTATCATCAAGCATTTTTTTTATATTTATGTTTGCTCATTATCAGACATCCTGGGTTTCCTACTCCAGAATACAGCCACTGTGTATAATGTAAAACCCTAAAGATAACCTTAAAAAGATCAGTTCTTTTATTTCTGAACTTCTAAAATGGAGTATTTCCAAGTTAAATAAATGCACTGATGTCTAGTAAAAATCAATTAACTGTAGAGAAGGATGATAAAAGAGAAAGAGCCAGTCCCTAGACCGTCTCCTTATGTTAGTCAAGAAACAGAATCCATGTGTGAAAGATGTGAACTTTGGACCACAGCGTATATGCTTGCCCAAAATCTCAATGATGTGGTTACAGAGCTTACTGTTGCTTGATAACTGACATTATCTTTTTTTTCTTTCTGTGAAATCCAAAGTTATTTTGTTTAGACAGATGGGTAGATAGATAAAAAGAGACAGATACATAAATAGACAGACAGACAGATAGTAAAAAGGGTTAGGGAACACAGCCATTCTGTCACTCCTTTAAAAATGAATTAACAGAAAAGCCTAATGTTGCATATTTTGCCTAGTGTTGCCTGGAAACTTCCACTCCATCAGTCACTGTCACCTGCCAAAATGTTGTAGCTGTCACATTACATTACTGTTACATCATTTTGACAGGTATGGAGAAAGGGTCCAGTGTTTTTGTAATTATCAGTAGATAGATAGATAGATAGATAGATAGATAGATAGATAGATAGATAGATAGATAGATAGAATATCTGGTATAGTTGCAACAGGGACTGTGACACTCATTGCTTCCCTTCCCTTAGAGTGTTTTAGATATAGAGATTGTGAGGAGTTAATGGGGGCATCAGACCAGCTTATAGGTGAAAATAACAGAAAATCCTAGTATAATATTTTGCATTTTGTGTACTCTGAAGAGACAAGATCGCAGGTGGTTGTGGTACATCTACTTCACATCCAAGACTCATGTTCATCCATCCATCCACAACCCCTTTTCCCATTTCTGCACATGATGTCAAGGTATCGCTTCAACAGTGACAATCATCTAGAGCCAAGGTTCACACCATCAAGTGGCTACCCCTGCTACAGTTATTCTTCCATGCACACATGCACGCTCAAACCTTTGGCTAGTTTTTTTAGTGTCCAAACAACCTACCACATCTTTGGGATGTGGAAGGAAACCACAACACCCAGAGAAAACCGTATGAACACAGAGAAGACACAGATTCCACATAGAAGGCACCCCATATGAGAATCTAATCAGCGAACCTGTTGCTGTGAGGTGACAATGCAGTCTGCTGCGGCACTGTGCTGCCCTATCATCCAGGACTCCTGTGTACATCCAAAATTTAAGGCACAGGGAGAAAAATTAGGGAAAAAAAAATCAGAGAAGACAGCTCAGGCAGCAGCAAGCACAGACAAGGAGGTGGTACAGAGATGCCAGGAGAGAAGGTGGTGGTAACCTTCAAAGAAGTATTACAAGTACTAGCAGCCGGTGCACAGAGGAAAGAAGGATTAAGGATTATAATGACTGGTTGCAGCAGTGGACAAAGAAGAAGGGAGAAAGTTTTAGAAATGGTAGGAGGATGGGGGAAACCTGGCAGAGAGACCACCTGTATGCAAGGGAGAGGCTCTGTCTTAACCAGAATGCACAGTAGTGCTTAGTGCTGGGATAGAAAGATATCACTTCATGATCAATACCTTTAAAGTAAGATGGAAGGAGGAGGAGTGAGTGTCAGAAAAATGAAAGGGGGTTGATATTTAGACAGTAGTTAGAAAGTAAAATGAGGCTTGGAGCATATCAGAGCAGCTGCAAATAGCATGCTATTTTATGCCTGTATTTCTGCACTGCTGAATTTACTGTGATAACCTGCAATATGCATTGTAAATATGATTTTTTGTTTAATGTTTCCTTATTTGTTATTGTGTTAATTTCATTGTTCTATCTTGGAGCTTATCTCCCTGGGCCTCTACTGAAAATGGACATATATCCAGTTAGACTAGCCCGGTCAACAAATGTAAAATAAAATAAATAAATAACAAATAAGGGTGGTTTTGGGTGTGACTGGGTAGTCTAACTCTGCAATGACTGTGGCCCGGAAGGAATATGAGGGGTCTGCAAGTAGTAATGCAGGACAACTAGTATCATGAAAATATGGGCCAGTGATAAGAGATGGTAATACACAGAGATGCCTAGGATAGGTTGCTCAAGAATGAGAGAAGGAAGAGATGGGAGTGGACTAGTAATCATCACAGAAGAGACAGTCAGATGAGGTCAGATAGAAAAGGAAACTGTAAATCAGGAACAAGGCAAGAGTGCAGCGAGGGTTAGAAGCTAGGTTATGTGTCCTGCCAGTTAAGCTAGTATATTGATACATTGTATCATTCACCTGACACAACAAAAAAGGGGGATATGAGACTGAAGGAGATAATAAATGAATGGAATAGAATAAATGATATGGGAGTTGATTAACTTCTTGGACCATGAGATTTCCAGCCAATTTTTGCACACCTACTGGAAAGGATAACATTCTGGACATGATCCTTATCAATGCAGACAGTTATGGATGTCCAGATTAAGGCACCATTAGTGAGCAGTGATCATGGCACTGTATGGTTTAGAAAAAAATAAAAAGATAAAGATGATGGTAAGGAATTTTAGGAGGGTGGATAATGCTCACTGGAAGAGATTACCAGGGAGTAAACAAACTATGGGTATGGGTCTGGGTATCGGTCAAGAGGAGTACTTATGGCTACAGATATGAGTGTGAAGAGGAGGTAAAAAAAAGAGATGGAGGCTAATG